>NC_137608.1:14267746-14530246 GCF_963280865.1 Gymnoscopelus braueri | reverse complement strand
GGAGTGCTTCCAGTTTACAGTACTTTTACTTCTTCTCCATTACATCTCAGAGGCAGATAGTGTACTTTTACTCCACTACAATTATTTGAAAACTTTAGTTACTTTGTAGATTTTGATTATTATTACAAAACATACATTAACCACTTCAGCCCTATATACATTTCGGACAAAATAGCCGATCCACAAGCTTGTAGATCTGCTGTTTTCAAAAGATTTTTATACATTTTAAAAGTTGAAATGGGACATTCTGCAGAACCACTTTATAACCACTTAAACCATCAACACTTAGTAAACTTGACCTTTGGCCTCTATGCCTGGTCTACCAGCTTGTCAGCTTGTAGATCTGCTATTTTCGGCAAATACAGTACATATTACTGTATTATTTACACACCATAAAGCATTGTATGATACATATATATATACTCATTTGACGGCATAACAAAGCAACAGGTAGTATATGCACATGTGTCACTTTTCCACCGAGACACGCCCCCTCATCTAGACTTAGTGGTAAAACATTGAGCAGTATGGAGCGTTGGACACGCCCCCCTCATCTAGACTGAGTGGTAAAACATTGAGCAGTATGGAGCGTTGGACACGACCCCCTCATCTAGACTGAGTGGTAAAACATTGAGCAGTATGGAGCGTTGGACACGCCCCCCTCATCTAGACTGAGTGGTAAAACATTGAGCAGTGGAGCGCTGGACACGCCCCCCTCATCTAGACTGAGTGGTAAAACATTGAGCAGTGGAGCGCTGGACACGCCCCCTCATCTAGACTGAGTGGTAAAACATTGAGCAGTATGGAGTGTTGGACACGCCCCCTCATCTAGACTGAGTGGTAAAACATTGAGCAGTGGAGCGCTGGACACGCCCCCCTCATCTAGACTGAGTGGTAAAACATTGAGCAGTATGGAGCGTTGGACACGCCCCCTCATCTAGACTGAGTGGTAAAACATTGAGCAGTATGGAGCGTTGGACACGCCCCCCTCATCTAGACTGAGTGGTAAAACATTGAGCAGCATGGTGGAGCGCTGGGGTTAGGAAGTGCTTGTTGGAAATCACTCAACGGTCAACGGTGCGTACTTGACCTGTTTCTAAATGTCACATGATGCAGGAGGCAGCAGGACGTTGTGTTATAGAAAACGAGCGCTTCCAAACTCTGACACTTAGAAAAAGAATCACCTGCACAGAATGTATTGACAGAAAGAAGCTCATAACGTACTGTATGTCGTGGATTTTTAGAAGAGATCCAGTACAACTAAAAGACAAGTCATTTTATGTTGGATGTTGGGTGTTGCGCTCTGACAATAGCAGATCTACAAGCTCACAACGCGTCTCAGTGCTACACGTTGTGAGTAGATCTGCTATTTTCAGTATTCAACCAAGTGTAAAATCAGTCATTACCACGTCATCAAGACCAGACAAAATATTATTTTGTTGACAAAATCAACTGTAAGTTTAGTGGACTAAAACTAGACTAAAACCAATACATTTCAGATTACTAAAATATGACAAAAACTAAATGACGTTTTATTCAAAAGACTAAAACTATAACTATACTAGTTCTGGACGGATGGTGGTGGAAAGTAACTAAGTACATGTACTCAAGTACTGTACTTATAAGCAGTGGCGTACCCACCATAGAGGCAGGGCAGATGGCCGCCTGCCCAACTAAAAGCCTCCCCTAGAAAATAAAGTAAAAGACTGAAAAACAGGCAGTGAAAAAAATCCAAAGAGAATAGTGGCCGTCGGACCTCCTCGTCCATTCACGCGGGCAGGCAGCCAATCACTACCGTATCCATTTAGCAGAGCGACGTCGCCTATAGGGATGCAAATGTATGCCTTTATCTTCATGGGGTGCCAGGAGTGTCAGGGTCTGGGCCATCACCTGTACTCACCTGGCATAAAAGGGGCTCTGAGTCTGAGAGCAGCTTGAGCCATTAAACTACAACAGACCACCGCTGAATAATTGATTGATTGATTATACTTGCATATTGTTTTTATTAACGTTTTTCAGTTTTGTAGTCAGTGTAGTGTTGTTGCTAACTTGTTTCCCCCGAGATTTCCCCCCGAGATTTTTCCCCGAGGGGGGGGGGGGGTTAGAGAAAAAAAAACTCGCCTGCCCTAAATGTAATTTCTGGGAACGCCACTGCTTATAAGTACAATGTTGACGGATTTGATTGACACCCGTCTTCATTCTTCCTCAGCTGAGGAGCCAGAGGGCGGGGCCACTCATCCAGACGACGCTCTGATTGGTCAGGAGAAGATGGGCGCCACCTACGAGAGCAAGCTGTGAAGCTCCCGATTGGACGGACCGTCTCTACGACACATCGTATCGTTTTTACTTAAAAATATCGTAGTTTATGTGTTTCTATATAATATCTCATTCATATCATATTCAGGCCTCATAAGATTATTAATACTTTCATCTGGATGAAATGTTTCCTATATTGTTGCCTCGTTCTCTGATTCATGTTTGTTTTTTATTTTATATTCAGCCGTTATAAAATGTAATAAAATGTAATAAAATGCTGAAATACAGAATATTAAGTGGAATAAATTGACAAACGGTTTCTGCATTGTGTTTATATTTTGATTAAAATGGCTGTAAAGTAACACAAGGCAAGACTAAGTGGTTGGTTGGAGGGAGGACAGGTCGGTCAAATAGCCGTCTTATAAAACCAGATTATTTCATTAAAATCAGTCTGCCTCGTGTGTGTGTGTGTGTGTGTGTGTGTGTGTGTGTGTGTGTGTGTGTGTGTGTGAGAGACTAATGTCCGAGGTCGCCTCTTATGCGCATAACAGCAAAGGCAGCGGCAACACTGGACCGAGCTAAGACTGCATGTCTCCCTGTTGCAGACCATTCTGTCTCTCACTCTGTGTTCAAAAATGTTGCTTTAGTGGATCTGATATCAAAAGATATCTCTTCTATTTTCAGGTCCTCCATCATGCTGTATAAGCATTCTACTGTGAAGCCAAGCATGTTTAGCCTGTGTAACGATGATTCTGTGTTCTCTTACATTTCAGCTAACACCCCTGATGTCATTGTTGTTAATGAAAACCATAGGGAGGTGTTCATTCTCGAGGTCGGCTGTACTTTTGATTACAGCTTAGAGGAAGCCTTCCTAACCAAAGTGTTAAAATATCATCAGCTAGAGCAGACCATCTCTCAGCTAGGCTACAGATGTAAACTTTTGTTTTTTATCTTTGGTAGTCTAGGCTACGTGCACAAGTTGGTTGTGAGGGGCCTTCAAATGGCCGGCCTCTCCAAAAGGAGGGCTAAACAATTAGCAAGGTACTGCTCAATATCAGCTATTATAGGAAGCCGCTCAATTTGGAGGAGGCGTTGTTTCCTTTACCCATGATTGTTGTCCGCTGTGTTCGACAAGTATGCTATCCTTTGTTTTTTATGTAACAATGCTCTGCCTTACATGCACTTTGTAACTGTCTGTTTTCCCTTTATCTGACTGCACTGACAGTGTGTATGTCCTTTGTACATCTTGTACTTCTGTTTATGTGGACATGTGTGTGTGTGTGTGTGTGTGTGTGTGTGTGTGTGTGTGTGTGTGAGTGAGAGATAGACAAAACAGTCAGTGCTGATCCCCTGATGTCTCTGACCAGACTGTTGGTGCCATCTAGTGGCCATCTGTCTCTACTGCAGCTGTACTGTTTGAATGTTGCCTGTCTGCCTGCCTGCCTGTCTACCTGCCTGCCTGCCTGCCTGTCTACCTGCCTGCCTGCCTGCTTGCCTGTCTACCTGCCTGCCTGCCTGCTTGCCTGTCTACCTGCCTGCCTGCCTGTCTACCTGCTTGCCTGCCTGTCTACCTGCCTGCCTGCCTGCCTGCCTGTCTACCTGCTTGCCTGTCTGCCTGTCTACCTGCCTGTCTGCTTGCCTGCCCTTCCCTCCGTCTGTCTGTTTGAATACCAGCAGGTAGCTATAATTGTAACTTTTGGAAAAAAGACAAATCTCTCCTCAGAATGCTATGAGTCGACATGAATTAAGGAATGAATTAACAACATGAATGCTGCCTGTAACTGCACATTATTCCTGTTCGCTGACGCCTCGGCACTCCTGGTATTGAGGAAGCTCTCAGCTCTGAACTCACCAAAATCCGTAATTATAACGTACAGTATGTTGTTAGGAATGTATTAGGATTGAAGGTTTAGTTTGAGCACGGTTCAGTGTCTGACAGTTTTAGAATAACTCAACCTTTAATATGTCTTAGCCTTTATGAAACCATACAATACATAGTCTTATGGCTAAGTTACAGCATACTTTATGAAACCATACAATACATAGTCTTATGTCTAAGTTACAGAATACTTCAACAGTTTTGAATGCAACTCAACCCTGTGTGTGTGTGTGTGTGTGTGTGTGTGTGTGTGTGTGTGTGTGTGTGTGTGTGTGTGTGTGTGTGTGTGTGTCTCTCTCCAATAATTAAACACACCTTCTCACAGACAAGACAATGCATAGCGAGTACTGTCAATTTAAAAGACTCATTTATGCTTCATCATGGTGTCACACGCCTAAAACAGCCGAGATCTACAAGCTCACAACGCCTCGCATCGCACCTCATGGTGAGCTTGTAGATCTGCCATTTTCATCAAAGGCAAGTCCTTCAGTCACTCACCACCTCTCTCTCTCTCTCTCTCTCTCTCTCTCAATTCAATTCAATTCAATTCAAATATGCTTTATTGGCATGACAAGCATTCTTAAATTGCCAAAGCATTACATACATTATGATACAAAATAATAATACATATTCAGAATCATAACAAATAATACGAACAAGACAAACATAAGCAAAATGACATTAGTCTATTAATTGTAGTAGACTTATAGTGTTCACCCATTGTCCCTCATTTTGTGACAGGCTGCTACATATTTTGCTGCCAACCTTGAACATTCGGCTTTCTCACCTAATAAGTAGGGGATTGCCTGGATAGAGTCAAACTGTATCTTTGTTTTTGTTATTTTTGTGAATTTAGGATAGTAATCTTCTCTTATGTGTTTATATTTGTCACATGCAGTCAAGAAGTGGAGCTCTGTCTCCACCACTCCTTGACCACAGTGAGAGCACAGCCTGTCCTCTCTGGGCAGCCAGGTTTGTCTATACACGAATCCACGGAGCGCTGCCCTGCGCGCAGCCATTGCTGCGGTGTCAACGCTCCGCGGACGCGACACCGCAGCAATGGCCGCCTACAGGCAGCTACAGGCAGCGCGTCTGTGGATTCGTCTATATCGGCCTTTCTCGATGGCTAGGCTGTGCTCACTGAGTCTGTACATTGTTAAGGTTTTTCTCACTTTGTTATCAGTCACCATGCTCAAATATTCTGCCACGGTGTATTGTCTGTTTAGGGCCAGATAGCAATTAAGTTTACTTTGGGTCTTTGTTGTTTCGATCCAATAGTTCTCGTATTTTTGTTTCTGTTGATTAATAATTTGGTTGGGTCGGATTTGTTGGGGAGTGATGTCACTGTCCGGAGGCTGGTTATTGTTAGGATTGTCTATAGGGGCTGATGTTGGTTTGTTCTCTCTCTCTCTCTCTCTCTCTCAGAGGGGAGTGTTGTAGGAAATGCACTCAGGTGTGTGTGGGAGGAGGGGTGTGGCTTAATAATGACATCATGCAGGTGTGTGTGTGTGTGTGTGAGAGAGAGGTAACACAGTGTGTCACAACAACACAGAACTGCAGCAGTGAACAGAGTGACTCCATTATGAGACAACATGTGTAAGTTTTGATAAGTTTTAATGATCCTCAGAGCTCTATAACTCTATAGCTCTATGGTTCCATACATTGGCATTAAAGCTGTAAATGTGTCACATTTAATGATAAAAGTTGTTGCTTTGTTTACTTGGTGTTGTTGTGGTTAGCCTAGCTGTTAGCCTAGCCGTGAGGAGAGAAATTAAAACGTGTCAAGTTGCATTTGGAGAGAAGCAGATCTACAAGCTCACAACATGTCACTCTGCAACGCGTTGTGAGCTTGTAGATCGGCTGTTTTCTGCACACAGGCAAGTATAAATCACCTTTCAGACAACACGAGGAGATTAACATGTTAATATTAGATGTTTCCCCTCTTTCTATTTGAATCTCATGACATTGATGGAAGCTTTGAAGCATTTAAGTTTTAAGCTCTCAGTGAACTTGTAGATCTGGTTTAACACTGTCGTATGAAGGAGCATAAATTAGACATTACTCTCTGTCTGCCTGCCTGCCTGTCTGTCTGTCTGTCTGGAACACAGTTAACATGCAGTATAAACAGTGAAACAGTCCTGACTCCATTTTGTTTTGCAACGTCAAATCAAAGCTTAAAGATGAATGTAGGATAAGATTTGTGCGTGTGTGTGTGTGTGTGTGTGTGTGTGTGTGTGTGTGTGTGTGTGTGTGTGTGTGTGTGTGTGTGTGTGTGTGTGTGTGTGTGTGTGTGTGTGTGTGTGTGTGTGTGTGTGTGTGTGTGTGTGTGTGTGTGTGTGTGTGTGTGTGTGTGTGTGGTTCCTCTTGTTAAAGTTCCTTTAATGAATGTCAGTATGATGTGTGTCTCATGACACTGTGTGGTTAACTCATTCACTGCCAGATAAACACATCCTCTATGCTGCCCCTTGTCAGTGATTTACGAGTGTTTTCACCTTTATGACAAATCATAGAATCTTCTTCTTCACAACGATCCCCCCGCCGA
This sequence comes from Gymnoscopelus braueri, assembly GCF_963280865.1. NCBI lineage: Eukaryota > Metazoa > Chordata > Actinopteri > Myctophiformes > Myctophidae > Gymnoscopelus > Gymnoscopelus braueri. The sequence continues at coordinate 14,523,569 of NC_137608.1, read as the reverse complement.
TGGCTTTAAAAGACGTAGGAGGGTCTCAGAGACTCTGAGAAAACGTTGTGCCGCCACGATAATCTGTTCCATAGATATTATTAGAGTTGTTTTCTCCCTATGACCCACACAAAGTACCATTTACTTGTATAACGAGGCAATAAGGAAAAACCAGACTCAGAAGACAGGCAGCCATGGATGTTATGAAAGATCTTGTATTCAGATCAGAGAGAAATAGAAGGTTACAGTGTCACAGGTATTAACGCATCATCGGTCGTCCGTCTCTCTGTAGTGTAACAGAGAAAGCACTAGGCTTTAACAGTGTCCAGTAACATAAACATATGACATCATAGGATGTGACATAGATGAGGTTCCGGGCGAAGGTGGACTTCTCGGATTGGATGAGAGCGATGATTACGTCGTCGTCTGATGAGGATGATGATGGTAGATGATGAAGATGATGATGATGGTGTGACAGTTTATCTCTGGACAACAGCGTCCCCATGTCTGGGTCAACACGTTGACATCGGCTGACCTGTCACTGGTCAGAGGTGATTTGGTGACATGGGTGTAAGACAGCTGTAGAAAGGATTAGCGTGGAAAAGAACACCGATATAGTGTTCTCAAAACATAGATAGCCACAGAAAAAGCCTGCAGCATGGGTTTGACCTTGGCTTGCACACAGAGAGACTGGTAGTAGAGAGTACATTTAACATGACTGTATTACAGGCCCAAAAAGACATCATTATTAATAGGACATTTTAACCAGGTTAATGGACCCTAGACACATTATGATAATTAAGATAAGAGATTAACTCTATCAGATATGAATGAGGGATGATTTTCACCACAAAACAACACAAAGCAGAGAAAGGGCCTTTTTGTGAATGAGCTGTTTTCTATTGCTGTTTCTGTGTCTCCCTGACAGTCAGATATATAACATGTACCCCCCCCCCTCTGCCACTCAGGTAGAAGAGCTCATCTACATGTCTGGATGACATCTCACACTGAATGTCTTCTCAGCGCCTCAAGCTGAACACACCACACTGAGCTTCTCTTCTTCAGGTAAGTCCTGACATCCTGTTTCTACATTGAAGCCATATTCACCTTATTCCTGACCTTCTCCAGGGCACCACCATTGCCTCTTACAGGGGGCGCCGTTGAGTTTTTCTCTGTATGCTGCTTCATTCAATATTTGTCCACTTCCTCCCTAGTAGGCTACTGCATAGATATAGAAACCTAGATAACACACCGGTCCATAGATATAGAAACCTAGATACCTCATTGGTCCATAGATATAGAAACCTAGATACCACGTTGGTCCATAGATATAGAAACCTAGATACCACGTTGGTCCATAGATATAGAAACCTAGATACCACATTGATCCATAGATATAGAAACCTAGATACCTCATTGGTCCATAGATATAGAAACCTAGATACCACGTTGGTCCATAGATATAGAAACCTAGATACCACGTTGGTCCATAGATATAGAAACCTAGATACCACATTGGTCCATAGATATAGAAACCTAGATACCTCATTGGTCCATAGATATAGAAACCTAGATACCTCATTGGCCCATAGATATAGAAACCTAGATACCTCATTGGTCCATAGATATAGAAACCTAGATACCTCATTGGTCCATAGATATAGAAACCTAGATACCTCATTGGTCCATAGATATAGAAACCTAGATACCTCATTGGTCCATAGATATAGAAACCTAGATACCTCATTGGTCCATAGATATAGAAACCTAGATACCACGTTGGTCCATAGATATAGAAACCTAGATACCACATTGGTCCATAGATATAGAAACCTAGATACCTCATTGGTCCATAGATATAGAAACCTAGATACCTCATTGGCCCATAGATATAGAAACCTAGATACCTCATTGGTCCATAGATATAGAAACCTAGATACCTCATTGGTCCATAGATATAGAAACCTAGATACCACATCGGTCCATAGATATAGAAACCTAGATACCACATTGGTCCATAGATATAGAAACCTAGATACCTCATTGGTCCATAGATATAGAAACCTAGATACCACATTGGCCGCTGCAGTTCATTGGAACGACCTGTATCGCGGCCGCCATATTAGAGGTCACTCCAATGAACTGCAGCGGCCAATGAGGTATCTAGGTTTCTATATCTATGGACCAATGAGGTATCTAGGTTTCTATATCTATGGGCCAATGAGGTATCTAGGTTTCTATATCTATGGACCAATGAGGTATCTAGGTTTCTATATCTATGGGCCAATGAGGTATCTAGGTTTCTATATCTATGGACCAATGAGGTATCTAGGTTTCTATATCTATGGACCAATGAGGTATCTAGGTTTCTATATATATGGACCAATGAGGTATCTAGGTTTCTATATCTATGGACCAATGAGGTATCTAGGTTTCTATATCTATGGACCAATGAGGTATCTAGGTTTCTATATCTATGGACCAATGAGGTATCTAGGTTTCTATATCTATGGACCAATGAGGTATCTAGGTTTCTATATCTATGGACCAATGAGGAATCTAGGTTTCTATATCTATGCTACTGCAAGTGTAATGCAGGGAATCAGTTTGTTGCCAGATTTTGCAAAAGAAACAAGCGGCCAGGTCTATGAAAACAAGCCCAAAAGAAGCAACTAGGCTCAGTTCGGCTATTTGAAAATAGCAGATCAACAAGCTCACAATGGATCACAACACGACACGTTGTGAGCTTGTAGATCGGCTATTTTCCAAAAATATTGGAAAAAAATAACATTTTCTTTAAAATATTGTAGAATATTTAGGTTATTTAGGTTAAGACTTGTACAGGGGCCGGTTTGGAATTGCAGCCTCCTGGAGTTTTTTTTAGGGCAGTTTTGAAAGTGAGTAGGGTTTTACACTCCTTTACTCCTTTTGGTAGGGCATTCCACATTAATTGGTAGGGCATTCCACATTAATTGGTAGGGCATTCCACATTAATTGGTAGGGCATTCCACATTAATTGGTAGGGCATCTTGATGAGAAATGTTCTATCATGATGAGACAGTCTTAAGGCAGGTACACATTGCAGGACCTTAACGTGGTCGGGGGGTCATCTGATCGTTAAGCATAACACACTGCAGGAGTTTATTTCTTGAAATCGGCTGTCATAATATCGTTGTGGTCTTCACAACAGGATTGATCCCCGACAAGGGCTGACACACTGTAGGATAGTTCACTAGGATGCTATCTCCAGAGTCAGACCCAATACATACATTTGAGTTTATTCCAATTCATTTTAATCGACGTATCCCGTGATATGCCTCTCTCCCTCTCCCTCTCCCCCCTCTCTCGCTCTTTCTCTCTCTCTCTCTCTCTCCCTCTCTCTCTCCCCCCTCTCTCGCTCTTTCTCTCTCTCTCTCTCTCTCCCTCTCTCTCTCTCTCCCTCTCTCGCAGTCAAGTGCGCAGAAGCCGTCAGTGACAGCGTTGCCATGTCCGCTTATTATAAGCGACTTTGGGCTTGTTTTTCTGTAGAGTTGCTTGTAAATATTGGTTGTTGCGGGGTGCATTTTTTTGGGCTTATTTGTGTAGTTGCTTATTTGGCCTTGTTTCCTAATGTTGTTTAAACCAGTGGTTTAAACAACACATAATATGTATTTGTCCGCAGACCCCCCTTCTGTAAATATGTTGTGCCATCACTGACCCCCATACAAGATTTGTGTGGATTTGGAAAATATTCCACAATTTTCTCAAGATTTTTATTTGAAAATAGCTGCGACGCGATGTGAGCTTGTAGATCGGCTATTTTCAAATATCCAATGTATTTGTAAATAGGTTTAAAGTGCTCAAGTGGCCTTTTCTTGGGCTTGTTTTCATAGACCTGGTTGCTTATTTCTCTCGCAACATCTGGCAACGCTGTTCATAACAGCGTGCACATGCTGCACACTCACACACACACACACACACACACACAGAGCTCGCTCTTGCTCTCACTCTCTGTCTGTCTGTCTCTCTCTCTCTCTCTACAATTCCTCTAAAATAAACAGCCCACCAGGCTCGCTCACTCTCTCATTTTGTTTTATAATGTTAACTTAATACAGGACTGGACGGTAATATTGCGGTAGGGACTGTTTGTTGTGGTCAGATCCAGCGACGCTCCCCTGGCCACGGTGGCTGTAATGTGCTCTCATTGGCTGTAGCGTGGATCTCCTCGCAGACCCTTTCATAATGTATGATACTGTCCGATCTCCTGTCTGGGACAGAGCTGAATATCTAACATGGTAGTTATCTGAAAACGGTCGGAAAGCCGTCGCAGAGCGGATAATCGCGGCCACATCGTCTCGCGGAACCTTTCACACAGAGCGAGCATTATCTCGCAGATCAAAGGCCGATCTGCGTCAGATCGGGAGGTTTTGTCGGCGAGCGCCAAAAAATGTCGGCGACAGCAATCTCGGACCCAATCTCCTGCAGTGTGTACGGGCCCTTAGACCTTGCATAGTTGTGATGTAAGATATGTGGAACAATGGAAAAAGAAAGGTCAGAGTCCAAACCATCATGTACCTGTATGTACATGATGAGTGATTAGATAATAATAAAGAGAATGACAGGATTTAAAGGAATGCAGTGTCACAACTACTTTCATTCAAAGAGGCTCCTAACTTTAATCAGAGGTGAGACCATGTATAAGCTGGAGGTCTGATGGTGATTGTGGACCCAGGCTGTGGATCAATGGTTTCCACTGATTATGATGGTGGAGTGTTATTATAGTTATATTGTTATGTTTGGACACTTTCTGAAACACTTTCTCTCAATGGAGAAACAAGCTTTACTTGTCCAGTTCTGCTCCTTTGCTTTTGTATCAAATGGATCCTTCTGAACAGATCTGTTTGTGATCTTTTCCTACAGTTTAATTGTCTGACCACATGCACCACATATGAACCCTTTGTCTTAAACAATAGAAGGTTTCTCCAACAAAGGATTAAACACACATTTTGCTATTTTCAGTGATTTAAGGTATATAGCTATTATCAAACATTACTTCTAGCTGTCTCACCTGATGTAATCATATACAGTACCATGTACAATACCACACATCTCCTGCTACATATTAATGAGCATGTCATCCTGTCACTTATTACTCCTCCTCCCACATGAACATCACATTATTAAACATGATTTATACTTCATCATACAACAGCAGATCTACAAGCTCTCGGTGAGCTTGTAGATCTGTTTTAACACCATCATATGAAGGAGCATACATTGGACATGACTGACTGACTGACTGACTGACTGACTGTCTGTCTGACAACACGAGTGAGCAAGACTTTGTGAGGTGGAAAACCGGCATATTTTTGGCCTTAAATTCTCCCGTAGGCCAACGTCCAAGTCACATTATCAAGCAATCCTATACGGCAATCCTATATACCTATATTTGGTCGGAGCTTTGATAAATCTTACGGCTGAAACCGAGCGTCATTTAAATAACACGCCCTTAAATATTCTCCAAACGCCCCGATTTTACGACATGAAGAATTGGAATACGACCAAAACATTTAATGGAAAAGAGTTTCCCCCGCCCGCCTCACTGCCTGTCAAGTCCCACACGACACACACACACACGTTGATAAGTTGAAATCAGGTTGATGATGCTAACAGAGGGGGAGGTGTCAAGTTGTTGTCTGACAGATCAGGCATCCAATCAGGTTCTCTGATGCCTGATTGTTCCTGATGAGCTGGCCTGGACTGGCTGGGTGTGTGTCTCTGTCTGAGGGTTTAGGAACAACACACAGGTGTGTGTGGGAGGAGGGGAGTGGCATAATGACACTGCGCGTGTGTGTGTGCGCGCGTGTGTGTTTGCGTGTGTGTGTATGTGTGTGTGGTGTAGGAACTTCAGACTTCAGGTGACATTCAGTACAAACAGTTCTGACTATGAATGTAGGATAAGATTATTATCTGTCTGCCTGGGGCGGGGGGGGGTGTGTGTGTGTGTGTGTGTCATATTGGCCCATTTCCACTCCGCTCCCTTACTGACTTAGGCATGTGTTCATGTGAAGTCTGTCTGTCTGACAGACAACACGTGTGACTTTTTGAGGTGTGTGTGTGTGAAAATAGACGATCTACAAGCTCAAAACGTGTCACTCTGCAACATGTTGTGAGCTTGTAGATCTGCTGTTACCGGTGAGCAGCATCAGAACACAGCTAACAGAGGGGGAGGAGTCAATGTGTTGACTGACAGATCAGTTATGAGCTACTTATGTGTGTGTGTGTGTTGACAGTAGTGGCTCAGACGGTAGAGCGGCCATCTTGGAACCAGAAGGTTCCTGGTTGGATCCCTGGAACCCATGTGTTAGTGTCAAAGTGTCCTTGAGCAAGACACTGAACCTCCAACTGCTCCTGATGAGCAGGTTGGTGCCTTGCATGCTTTCCTCCTCATGTTGTGAGCTGACAGACTGACAGATCAGGCATCCAATCAGGTGCTCTGGTTAGACAGACAACCATACCCACCTACTAAGCATGTCACATTAGATGACGCTGTGTGTGTGTGTGCGTGTGCGTGTGTGTGTGTGGACTGAACTGAGGCTGCAAGGGAAGACTGCATGTCTCCCCGCTGCGGACCATTCTGTCTCGCACTCTGTGTTAAAAAATGTAGCTTTAGACGAATGCATTGTTGTCTTTACTCTGAAAGCGAGGTTGCAGGTTTTACCATCCAAACTTAAAGGGATACTTCACTTTCGGGCCGGGGACACATTTAAAAAAAATATTAAAAATAAATGAAAAAAGTTATGGAAAATTCATGGCCCCCTCACGCATTAGAGTGTCCTACTAATGTGTGAGGGGGCCATGAATTTTCCATAACTTTTTTCATTTATTTTTAATATCTTTTTTAAATGTGTCCCCGGCCCGAAAGTGAAGTATCCCTTTAACCTCTCCATCTGGTTTCCAGGCAACCATGCTCCTCACTGTATACATCATGGTCATGAACAAATAGCTGAAACCATGTCCAACATCTTAAATGGGTGCCATGTATACAGGGGACTTTACATATGTAGGCATGACAGACTTTTTGAGGTGTGTGTGAAAATAGCCGATCTACAAGCTCACAACGTGTCACTCTGAAACATGTTGTGAGCTTGTAGATCTGCTGTTACCGGTGAGCAGCATCAGAACACAGCTAACAGAGGGGGAGGAGTCAATGTGTTGACTGACAGATCAGTTATGAGTGTGTGTGTGTGTGTGTGTGTGTGTGTGTGTGTGTGTGTGTGTGTGTGTGTGTGTGTGTGTGTGTGTGTGTGTGTGTGTGTGTGTGTGTGTGTGTGTGTGTGTGTGTGTGTGTGTGTGTGTGTGTGTGTGTGTGTGTGTGTGTGTGTGTGTGTGTGTGTGAACTTGCTCACTACTAACTATTTTAAATTAAAAAAAAATTATCTTCAAATCAACGGTACTGCAATGGGCAGCACCATGGCTCCTAATTATGCCAACTTGTATATGGGTTTGTTTGAGCTCTCTTATGTACTGGACTCTGAGGTGAACCCCTACTATTCCCACATACTTAGTTATCAGAGATATATTGATGACATTTATCGTGTGGAATGGTACGTCTGAAAACTTGGACCTTTTCCATAATTACTTAAATTCATGCACTGAACACAGTTGAAGTTCACTCTTGAACATAGTGACTCCTACATTAGTTTTCTAGATGTCCTAATAACTAAGAAAGGAGGTTCCTTACAGACAGATTTATACCGGAAGCCCACCGACAGGAACACTTTACTCCATGGTGACAGCTTCCATCCTGGTCACCTCATTAGAAGCCTTCCCATCAGCCAGTTCCACACGGCTAGAAGGATCTGTAGCACAGATGAAGGTTATCAGACACAAGCAACTGATTTAACAAACCGTCTTCTGTCACGAGGGTACAAACCTGAATGGGTTCATACTGCATCTAAGAGTTTTGAATCTGTTACACAGGAAGAGTGTCTGAACCCAGTTAAACGCTCTAAACAAAAAAACATTTCTCCTCTGTGTATTACTAGATATTCTAACCTATGGGTGCTGAATTTAGAAAGATCCTCTACAAACATTGGCATATTGTTGACACTGATCCTAAATTAAAAGTGGTCTTTAAAGAGCCCCCGAAGTTGGTTTTCAAACGTTCCCCTAACTTAAGAGACCAACTCATATGCTCTTACACCCCCTCCACCACCCCCTCTACCTTTTTATCAAACATCTCTGCTGGTAACTATAAGTGTTCAAATTGTACTCAATGTAGCTATACCTCTAAATGTCAATCTTTTACTCACCCTCACTTTGGGAAGCAGCTGCCCATAAAAGGAGTGATCACATGTTCCACAACTTTTGTTGTTTACCTGATAAAATGTCCTTGTGGACTTTCATATGTGCGCAAAACCAGTAGAGCCCTACATACTCGCATAAGTGAACACAGAAGTAACATTAGGTGTGGGGACGAACGAAACCCAGTAGCAGCTCGTTTCAAGAAAATGGGACACGCTACTGGGGCATAGAGAAGGTAGATAGGCCCCCTCGAGGGGGCGATCAGAATCGATTATTACTGCAACGAGAATCCTTCTATATATATACATTAAATACCATGGCCCCTCATGGGCTGAATGAGGAGTTTGACGTTAAACCTTTTCTGTAATAGCTTTTCACTTTTAATTTATTTTTTCTCTTTAATTTTTCTCTTTATTATACTGTCTTTTTGTCTATGCCTTCCCTATGGTACCATATTTGTGTACTTGTTCACTTATTTGATCTGTGCATCTATGCCTTGAGTGATATTATATATCTATTTGGAGCCTGTAAATGATTGCTCTATTCCTAATATGTCTTTTTTGGGATCCCAAAAACACCCATGTACTGCCTACAATTAGTCCATCCCCTGGAACCCATGTGTTAGTGTCAAAGTGTCCTTGAGCAAGACACTGAACCTCCAACTGCTCCTGATGAGCAGGTTGGTGCCTTGCATGCTTTCCTCCTCATGTTGTGAGCTGACAGACTGACAGATCAGGCATCCAATCAGGTGCTCTGGTTAGACAGACAGCCATGTACCCACCTACTAAGTATGTCACGTTAGATGGAGCTTTGTATGCGTGTGTGCACGTGCACATGTGTGTGTGTGTGTGGTCCGTCAGTATCAATTCCTCTTGTTAAAGTTTCAACACAACTAAAGTAAAGACGAGACAAAGTTCCTTTAATGAATGTGATATAATAGTGATGCTAGGGTTCAAGTGGCGTACTGTGGCCCCTGTAGTAACTCTGAGGACCCACTAGGGGGGGGGGGGGGGTGTGTGTGTGTGTGTGTGTGTGTGTGTGTGTGTGTGTGTGTGTGTGCGGCAGCTGTTACAATTCATAACATACAAACATGACCCGCTTTATTTACTTCAGTCTGTATTAGTAGCTTAATGACTAGTATTACAATTCTATTGTCTTTTTTTATGTCCAATGTATTTGTATTTAAGTTCATAAAGTTAACATAAGTATAACTAAATGCATTTGAAATTAAATAAAAATGTCACTTTTCAGGATTCTAATTCAAAAATAGCAAATAAATATCTGGATTCCAATTCAAAAGTAGCAAAAATAGCAGATATACAAGCTCAAAACGCGTCACACTTCGATGTGTTTTGATCTTGTAGATCTGCTATTTTTGCTACTTTTGTGTGACATAGAATGGTGAAAAAAGTAGAAATAGGGACACAGAGTATATGCAATGTGTCCCTCTGGAGTGAGAGTGTAAATATATATATATATATATATATATATATATATATATATATATATATATAGAATGATCATCCAGACAGTTCAGTTAATCACTACGTTGTGCCGTCTCTCAAAACTGGTTGACTCTCTGTGTCAACCAGTGATGTCACTGTAACGTAAAGGGTGCCATTTTGACTGCCACTGCAGTCAAAATGGCACCCTTTAGGTTTCACCACATTTGGTGACCTATCGAGTTCTGTGATCTGCTGTCACTGCAGTGTGGGAAGGTGACAGAATTTGACAAGACCACATGTTGTGGTGTAACACATAGTGTGTGTGTGTGAGTGTGACACGACACGACACTAACACAACACACACACTCCAACAAACTAAAGGATATACAGTCAACATTTGTCGTTTGTGGTCGGCCCGTCATCATGGAAATGTGCTTCCTGTCAATTCAGAAAGACAGGAAACTGATGCTAGTCTCTGATTCACCACAAAGAGTGCATCCACACATGAGATGCAAGTTGACGCTCGGAAGTCTGAAGTCCCACCTGAAAGTCTGAAAGCATATCCGGGTTCCGCTCTTCCTTGAGTAACGGCCAGAAATGGCCGGAACCAGAACAAGGGCTTGCGACGCTAGCGTCAACTTGCATCTCATGTGTGGATGCACCCAAAGAGTGCTGTGTGCAAACGTACCTTCTGTTTATGGAAGAAACCAATAATGAGGGGGGGGGGGGATTATTGATGGATGAATTGTGGCATAATTAGAATAATAATATATGTTTTGACTGATGATATCATCATGAGATCATTAAAGTACATGTTGTAAAAACAACAACAATAACCGTACTGTATCATAACATAAATAAATAAATATCCAGATACCCACCTCTCCTGCCCCACCCTCGTTTGAATGGCAGTGACATCACTGGTAGACACAGAGAGACGTTTAGAGAGACGGCACAACGTAGTGTTGAACTGAACTGTCTGGATGATCATTCACACAGAGAGTAAAGGTTCATGTAAGCTCTACGGTAAGTACTTTTTTTTTTTACAGTTCCCAAATTCTGTCCGAACCCGACCATGCCTGACCCGGCCCGACGTTTTCGGGACGAAAAGGCTAGGCTTGTGGAGACCATGAGCATATAACTCTACTTTGTGTAAAACTTTTGAATGAACAATTGAACATGTGACGTTACCATTTCATCATCTCTGAGTCTGTTCTCTCTCACTCACTCTCTGATAGGATTTCACATGTAAGAGCAAATGTTTTTTGGTTTTTTTGTTGTTGTTTTTTTCAAGCACTGCTGCTGTGCTGTTTTGGTTTGTGTTGTTCAGGCTAACATGGACTGTTGTTGTTGTTGTTGTTGTTGTTGTGTACCATACAACTAGATAGTTAGTGTTTTAGTTAATTTTAGTTAATTCTGCATCTTTTATTGTGAACAGTCACATCATTGAGGTGTAAGAGATGCACCAACTGTATGACGTAGGAACACCTTAATGTCACACTTTAAGGCCCCCTGTGCCCCCCTTGCTGAAAACCACTGTGTTTTACATGTTTTGTTTCAGTTTCTAAATGGTTTTTAAATGATGTGATTATTTTTTATGCTACTGCCTATTGCAGCACTTTGAGTTTTTCACAAATGTAAAGTGCATTATAAATAAAATAAATTATTATTATTACTATTATTATTATTATTTTCTTCATCTCAATATAAAAACTAAAGACAGCACAGCTTAGGCTACTCTTTCTTTACCATCTAAAACCAAACTCTGAGCTGATGTGACATCAGAGGCTGCCTCGCCCAAACCTCCACCTACAACATACATGGGCAACTGGGGGCCCTTCACTTAATGTGGCCCCCACCTTCACTTAATGCGGCCCCCACCTTCACTTAATGCGGCCCCCACCTTCACTTAATGCGGCCCCCACCTTCACTTAATGTGGCCCCCACCTTCACTTAATGCGGCCCACACACCTTCACTTAATGTGGCCCCCACCTTCACTTAATGTGGCCCCCACCTTCACTTAATGCGGCCCACAGGTTAATATCAGAATAGTGATATATTATTGATTTCAGCTGTTATGATTCCAAACATGCAAACATGACCCGCTTTAATTACTTCAGTCTATATTAGTAGCTTAATGACTAGTATTAAAATTCTATTTGTCCAATGTATTTAAGTTCATAAAGTTAACATAAGTATAACTAAATGCATTTCAAATTAAATAAAAATGAAACTTTTCAGGATTAAAATTCAAAAATATCAACAAAAAAAAATCTGGATTCCAATTCAAAAATAGCAGATCTACAAGCTCAAACCGCTTCGCACTGCGACGCGTTTTGAGCTTGTAGATCGGCTACTTTTGCGTGACATAAAATGGTGATGTACGGCATTAATTTACTAAAAAAGTTAAAATACAGAGATAAGAGGTGTCTGCCTGACAGTATATGTAATGTGTTCCTCTGGAATGAGTGTAAATATAGTGGCCCTCTACATCATCAAAGTTGCATCATCCCTGCTCTAGAGGCTTCTCAATGCACAGAAACAAACAGATTGAACCACTGAGCAGTAAACTAACTAGTAATGATATTACTACCATTTTACTACCATACAGTACTTATATTATTACCATACAGTAGTTATATTACTACCATACAGTACTTATATTACTACCATACAGTAGTTATATTACTACCATACAGCCTGAAAACCATGTTTTAATTCAATAAAAGTTACATTTCCCAGTAGGTTTGTATTGTCTTTACAACATGCTAGCACATACTGTAGGCGTGTGCATATCACACCAATATGCCTTGACACGCTTTTATTGTTTTTTCACACACACACACACACACACACACACACACACACACACACACACACACACACACACACACACACACACACACACACACACACACACACACACACACACACACACACACACACACACACACAGTGGTTTTCAGTGAACAGGGAGGTGTTCCACACAGACTGTGGTCTCAGGTGGACAGGGAGGTGTTCCACACAGACTGTGGTCTCAGGTGGACAGGGAGGGTGTTCCACACAGACTGTGGTCTCAGGTGGACAGGGAGGTGTTCCACACAGACTGTGGTCTCAGGTGAACAGGGAGGTGTTCCACACAGACTGTGGTCTCAGGTGAACAGGGAGGTGTTCCACAGACTGTGCTCTCAGGTGGACAGGGAGGGTGTTCCGAGGTTGGGGGCGGTCGAGCAGAAAGCCTGGTCGCCCCCCATGGTACGTAGGTTGGCCTTGTGGGTTTTGAGGAGGTTTGTGTTTGTAGAACGGAGGTCGTGAGTCGAGGGTTGTGGGGAGACTAACTCCTTGAGGTAGGAAGGAGCGTTGCCGTGGATGCACTGATGATATCAAGGGGTTTCCTGTTTACCAGTGTTGCCATGTCTGCTTATAATAAGTGACTTGATTCTTACGTTTAGTTGCTTATTTTGGCTTTTGTCATGTCAAGGACCCCCAGATTATCTATGTATTTGTCCGTGGACCCCTATTTGAAAATATCTTGTGCCAGGGACCCCATACAAGATGTTTCAAAAATATTCAAAAAATCTCACTTTTCACCCCAATGTTATTTGAAAACACCAGATCTACAAGCTCGCAACATGTCGCGATGTGACACGTTGTTAGCTTGTAGATCTGCTTTTTTTTCCAAACAGCTCATGTAAAGTGGTAAAACTTAGCCTAGTCGCTTTTTGGGGGGCGTGTTTTCAAAGACCTGGCCGCTTGTTTCTCTGGCAAAATCTGGCAACACACTGATTACCTGCATTTACACCTGTAGTCCACTAGGGAGGAAGTGAAATAAAGACATACACTATAGACCAATTATTTGTTTACAAACATTGAGACTGGACGCACAGGTGACTGTTTCATGTAATCAATTCCCAACAGATCCCCAAACCTGCTGTTTTGTGGAGCGCTGGTTTCACTTCATTCAACCTCCTCTGTGTGTTGGCTAGTGGTGAGCCTTAGGGCACGTACACACTGTAGGAGATTTGGTCCCATTATGCTGTCAGGACCTTTTTTGGGGCTCGCCGACAAAACCCCCCGATCTGACGCAGAGGCGTGCATGGCCGGATTTTTTTTGTTGCAAAAGCGCACCAGAGTAGTGACTGTATGCATTACTGTAGTGACTACAGTAATAGCTATATTAGCAAGTAATATAAAGGCCTTAAAAACAAGGCTCCAGACATCATCCCAAAACAAATTAGTAAGGCTACTGCTTGGCCTCACATCTACAACCCATCTAACACCTGCTCATTATGCTAGGGTAGGATGGCTCAGGGTAGAGGACAGCCTGCATCATACATGGGCAACTGGCGGCCCGGGGGCCACATGCGGCCCACAGGTTAATATCAGAATATTGATATATTATTGATTATCAGCTGTTATGATTCCTAACATACAAACATGACCCTCTTTAATTACTTCAGTCTATATTAGTAGCTTAATGACTAGTATTAAAACTCTATTGTCTTTTTTTTATGTCCAATGTATTTGTATTTAAGTTCATGAAGTTAACATAAGTATAACTAAATGCATTTGAAATTAAATAAACATTTAACTTTTCAGGATTCCAATTCAAAAATAGCAAAAAAAAATCTGGATTCCAATTCAAAAGTAGCAAAAATAGCAGATCTACAAGCTCAAAACGCGTCACGCTGCAACGCGTTTTGAGCTTGTAGATCGGCTATTTTTGCTACTTTTGTGTGACATAGAATGGCGAAAAAAGTTAAAATACGGACACAGAGTATATGCAATGTGTCCCTCTGGAGTGAGAGTGTAAATATAGTGTCTCTCTACATCATCACCTCTGTCCTACATGAACCTTTCCTCTCTGTGGAGGTGGAATGATCATCCAGACAGTTCAGTTAATCACTACGTTGTGCCGTCTCTCAAAGTGTGTGTGTGTGTGTGTGTGTGTGTGTGTGTGTGTGTGTGTGTGTGTGTGTGTGTGTGTGTGTGTGTGTGTGTGTGTGTGTGTGTGTGTGTGTGTGTGTGTGTGTGTGTGTGTGTGTGTGTGTGTGTGTGTGTGTGTGTGTGTGTGTGTGTGTGTGTGTGTGTGTGTGTGCGCGCTAAACGCACACACACTAAACCAAACTAAAGGAAATACAGTCAACATAAGACAAGATGGCAAAAAAGAAAAGGGCGGGGGGGGGGGGGGGGGGGTACAGCCGTTCGTTTGAGGTCGGCCCGTCTTCGTGGAAATGTGCTTCCTGTCAGTTCAGAACAACAGGAAACTGATGCTACAGTCCCTGATTCACCAGAACGAGTTAGAGCTACTGTTTTATCGTCTGTCTGTCTGTCTGTCATTGATACATCACAGAGTGCTGTGTGCAAACCTACCTTTTGTTTTGGATTAAACCAATAACGATGGGGGGGGGGGATCATCATCATGAGATCATTAATTTGACTGCCAGAGTATTTTCATAAAGTACTCCCCCAGTGCCAGCGATTTTCGTGTTTTTTTGTTTTGTTATTTTGTTATTTAATTTTCATATAGATTGTCTAGATTGTCTCATACGATCGTTCCACCACTAGAGAGCAGCTTCAGCACTTCATTCAACCTCTTCTGTGTGTTGGCTAGTGGTGAGCCTTAGGGCACGTACACACTGTAGGAGATTTGGTCCCATTATGCTGTCAGGACCTTTTTTGGGGCTCGCCGACAAAACCCCCCGATCTGACGCAGAGGCGTGCATGGCCGGATTTTTTTTTTTGCAAAAGCGCACCAGAGTAGTGACTGTATGCATTACTGTAGTGAATACAGTAATAGCTATATTAGCAAGTAATATAAAGGCCTTAACACATTGAATGCCAAAAACAGTCCGGACCGTTTTTGAGGGTCCAAACGAGAAGTGCCGAAAACGGTCCGGACCGTTTTTGACCCAATTCTATTTTTATACGAGTGGCCCACGTGGGGCGCTAAAACGAAACTTTGACATCACCCAAGGAGTTTCTGAGAAGAAGAGGCTGGATGTGGCTCCATGTCAAAAATCCTTCCGGTCGGCGTTTTCAATGTTATCTCCTTGACTAAAAGCTTAATATCTCCATTTCTTTTTAATGTGGTGGAAACGAGCCGTTTTCGATCGGCGATCACGCTGCAATGGAGGGTCGCGTTGGAAATATTATTGTTCCAGGCGTTAGTCGGGACCCTCCGCCGTCTCGCACGCACGCTTTGTTTACATGCACTTCCGCGTCTGGGCTTCTCACAGCACGAAACGTATAACGCAAGTGGATGGAAGAAATGCAGGCACTCAACGTATAATATTTTAATAAACCTCTGGCACCCAATGTGTTAAAAACAAGGCTCCAGACATCATCCCAAAACAAATTAGTAAGGCTACTGCTTGGCCTCACATCTACAACCCATCTAACACCTGCTCATTATGCTAGGGTAGGATGGCTCAGGGTAGAGGACAGCCTGCATCATACATGGGCAACTGGCGGCCCGGGGGCCACATGCGGCCCACAGGTTAATATCAGAATATTGATATATTATTGATTATCAGCTGTTATGATTCCTAACATACAAACATGACCCTCTTTAATTACTTCAGTCTATATTAGTAGCTTAATGACTAGTATTAAAACTCTATTGTCTTTTTTTTATGTCCAATGTATTTGTATTTAAGTTCATGAAGTTAACATAAGTATAACTAAATGCATTTGAAATTAAATAAACATTTAACTTTTCAGGATTCCAATTCAAAAATAGCAAAAAAAAATCTGGATTCCAATTCAAAAGTAGCAAAAATAGCAGATCTACAAGCTCAAAACGCGTCATGCTGCAACGCGTTTTGAGCTTGTAGATCGGCTATTTTTGCTACTTTTGTGTGACATAGAATGGCGAAAAAAGTTAAAATACGGACACAGAGTATATGCAATGTGTCCCTCTGGAGTGAGAGTGTAAATATAGTGTCTCTCTACATCATCACCTCTGTCCTACATGAACCTTTCCTCTCTGTGGAGGTGGAATGATCATCCAGACAGTTCAGTTAATCACTACGTTGTGCCGTCTCTCAAAATGTGTGTGTGTGTGTGTGTGTGTGTGTGTGTGTGTGTGTGTGTGTGTGTGTGTGTGTGTGTGTGTGTGTGTGTGTGTGTGTGTGTGTGTGTGTGTGTGTGTGTGTGTGTGTGTGTGTGTGTGTGTGTGTGTGTGTGTGTGTGTGCGCGCTAAACGCACACACACTAAACGCACACACACTAAACCAAACTAAAGGAAATACAGTCAACATAAGACAAGATGGCAAAAAAGAAAAGGGCGGGGGGGGGGGGGGGGGGGGTACAGCCGTTCGTTTGAGGTCGGCCCGTCTTCGTGGAAATGTGCTTCCTGTCAGTTCAGAACAACAGGAAACTGATGCTACAGTCCCTGATTCACCAGAACGAGTTAGAGCTACTGTTTTATCGTCTGTCTGTCTGTCTGTCATTGATACATCACAGAGTGCTGTGTGCAAACCTACCTTTTGTTTTGGATTAAACCAATAACGATGGGGGGGGGGGATCATCATCATGAGATCATTAATTTGACTGCCAGAGTATTTTCATAAAGTACTCCCCCAGTGCCAGCGATTTTCGTGTTTTTTTGTTTTGTTATTTTGTTATTTAATTTTCATATAGATTGTCTAGATTGTCTAGATTGTCTCATACGATCGTTCCACCACTAGAGAGCAGCTTCAGCACTTCATTCAACCTCTTCTGTGTGTTGGCTAGTGGTGAGCCTTAGGGCACGTACACACTGTAGGAGATTTGGTCCCATTATGCTGTCAGGACCTTTTTTGGGGCTCGCCGACAAAACCCCCCGATCTGACGCAGAGGCGTGCATGGCCGGATTTTTTTTTTTTGCAAAAGCGCACCAGAGTAGTGACTGTATGCATTACTGTAGTGAATACAGTAATAGCTATATTAGCAAGTAATATAAAGGCCTTAACACATTGAATGCCAAAAACGGTCCGGACCGTTTTTGAGGGTCCAAACGAGAAGTGCCGAAAACGGTCCGGACCGTTTTTGACCCAATTCTATTTTTATACGAGTGGCCCACGTGGGGCGCTAAAACGAAACTTTGACATCACCCAAGGAGTTTCTGAGAAGAAGAGGCTGGATGTGGCTCCATGTCAAAAATCCTTCCGGTCGGCGTTTTCAATGTTATCTCCTTGACTAAAAGCTTAATATCTCCATTTCTTTTTAATGTGGTGGAAACGAGCCGTTTTCGATCGGCGATCACGCTGCAATGGAGGGTCGCGTTGGAAATATTATTGTTCCAGGCGTTAGTCGGGACCCTCCGCCGTCTCGCACGCACGCTTTGTTTACATGCACTTCCGCGTCTGGGCTTCTCACAGCACGAAACGTATAACGCAAGTGGATGGAAGAAATGCAGGCACTCAACGTATAATATTTTAATAAACCTCTGGCACCCAATGTGTTAAAAACAAGGCTCCAGACATCATCCCAAAACAAATTAGTAAGGCTACTGCTTGGCCTCACATCTACAACCCATCTAACACCTGCTCATTATGCTAGGGTAGGATGGCTCAGGGTAGAGGACAGCCTGCATCATACATGGGCAACTGGCGGCCCGGGGGCCACATGCGGCCCACAGGTTAATATCAGAATATTGATATATTATTGATTATCAGCTGTTATGATTCCTAACATACAAACATGACCCTCTTTAATTACTTCAGTCTATATTAGTAGCTTAATGACTAGTATTAAAACTCTATTGTCTTTTTTTTATGTCCAATGTATTTGTATTTAAGTTCATGAAGTTAACATAAGTATAACTAAATGCATTTGAAATTAAATAAACATTTAACTTTTCAGGATTCCAATTCAAAAATAGCAAAAAAAAATCTGGATTCCAATTCAAAAGTAGCAAAAATAGCAGATCTACAAGCTCAAAACGCGTCATGCTGCAACGCGTTTTGAGCTTGTAGATCGGCTATTTTTGCTACTTTTGTGTGACATAGAATGGCGAAAAAAGTTAAAATACGGACACAGAGTATATGCAATGTGTCCCTCTGGAGTGAGAGTGTAAATATAGTGTCTCTCTACATCATCACCTCTGTCCTACATGAACCTTTCCTCTCTGTGGAGGTGGAATGATCATCCAGACAGTTCAGTTAATCACTACGTTGTGCCGTCTCTCAAAATGTGTGTGTGTGTGTGTGTGTGTGTGTGTGTGTGTGTGTGTGTGTGTGTGTGTGTGTGTGTGTGTGTGTGTGTGTGTGTGTGTGTGTGTGTGTGTGTGTGTGTGTGTGTGTGTGTGTGTGTGTGTGTGTGTGTGTGTGTGTGTGTGTGTGTGTGTGTGTGTGTGTGTGTGTGTGCGCGCTAAACGCACACACACTAAACGCACACACACTAAACCAAACTAAAGGAAATACAGTCAACATAAGACAAGATGGCAAAAAAGAAAAGGGCGGGGGGGGGGGGTACAGCCGTTCGTTTGAGGTCGGCCCGTCTTCGTGGAAATGTGCTTCCTGTCAGTTCAGAACAACAGGAAACTGATGCTACAGTCCCTGATTCACCAGAACGAGTTAGAGCTACTGTTTTATCGTCTGTCTGTCTGTCTGTCATTGATACATCACAGAGTGCTGTGTGCAAACCTACCTTTTGTTTTGGATTAAACCAATAACGATGGGGGGGGGGGATCATCATCATGAGATCATTAATTTGACTGCCAGAGTATTTTCATAAAGTACTCCCCCAGTGCCAGCGATTTTCGTGTTTTTTTGTTTTGTTATTTTGTTATTTAATTTTCATATAGATTGTCTAGATTGTCTAGATTGTCTCATACGATCGTTCCACCACTAGAGAGCAGCAAATAGCCAGCTTGATCAGCTTGATCACTCACTCGCCCTGCTCACACCCAGTCATACAGTCAAATACATCAAACCGGATGTGAAGTGGTCTCAGATTCTGTGATCGGCGAAAATTACGATGTGATACACGACGGCGATGACTGTTCGTCACCCAGACCATAGATTATAGAAGGGGAGGTCTCCGATCGTTTTTTATACCGTGTGAAAAACGTGTGTTTCCCTATTCTGGCCGAAAATGACTGTGGAAAAAAAAAAGAAAACCGGAAACGGAAATCGCGTCATAAAACCGGATGCAGTGGTGGGTGAAGTAAGTGGAACCTGAAACTTAGAGTGATTCATTGCAGAATAGCGTGATCAGAGATTAAACAATGAACGCGCGTCCAACGCGTCGACGGCCAACTGGACAAAGTAGCTATTGACGCGTTATCGAGTCAAGGGCAGTCAAAAAAGTACATGTTGTAAAAACAACAACAATAACAGTACAGTTAAAATCATAACATAAATAAATAAATACATATCCACATACCCACCTCTCCAGCCCCACCCCCGTTTGAATGGCAGTGACATCACTGGTAGACACAGAGAGACGTTTAGAGACACAACGTAGCGTTGAACTGAACAGTCTGGATGTTATTTCTATACCACCTACTATCTACAAGCTCACTGAAGCTCACAATGCATGGTGATCTAACTCGTTGTGAAAGTGCACTTGAAGATCGGTTACTTAAATGAGTCATAAATAAATCATGGCTGTGTTGCACACCGAACACAGCAGATCTACAAGCTCACAATGTGAGGCGGATACCACCGCTGTGGCAGATTGGTTAGGCTTGTGGAGACCATGAGCTTATAACTCTACTTTGTGTAAAACTTTTAAATGAACATGTGACGTTACCATTTCATCATCTCTGAGTCTGTCCTCTCTCACTCACTCTCTGCTAGGATTTCACATGTAATAACAAATGTTTTTTTGTTTGTTTTTTTCAGCACTGCTGCTGTGCTGTTATGGTTTTGGTTGTTCAGGCTAACATGGCATTGTTGTGGTTGTTGTTGTGGTGTTTGTTGTTGTGGTGGTGGTTGTTGTGGTTGTGGTTGTGTGCCATACAACAGAATATTTTTGTTAATTTTAGTTAATTCTGCATCTTTTATTGTGAACAGTCGTTTGAGGTGACTAATTGTAATGGTAATTGAGGTGTAAGAGATGCACCAACTGTATGACGTACTGTAGAAACACCTTAATGTCATAGGCTACTTTAGTCGGCAGCCCCCAGTGCCCCCCCTTGCTGAAAACCACTTCCTGTGTGTGTGTGTGTGTGTGTGTGTGTGTGTGTGTGTGTGCACACACACTCTCACACACACGCACGCACGCACGCACGCACACACGCACACTGGGTGAGGCAGCCTCTGATGTCACATCAGCTGAATTAGTTTGGTTTTAGATGGTAAAGAAAGAGCAGCCTAAGACTACGACAAAAATAAAAGACGTGCTGTCTTTTATTTTTTATAGTGAGATAAGGAAAATAATAATATGCGTGTTGAAGCATATCGTAACCGTGGTAACAGAATGACACAATGTAGTCGGCCAAGCTTTCATGGATTACTGTCTTGACTTCTACAACTTCTGCTAGATTCTGCTGCCTACAGACGTCCAAAGTATTTAGCAGACAAACATGTACGTTGTGACCATCAAATTTTTTTTATGTCCAATGTATTTGTATTTAAGTTCATGAAGTTAACATAAGTATAACTAAATGCATTTGAAATTAAATAAACATTTAACTTTTCAGGATTCCAATTCAAAAATAGCAAAAAAAAATCTGGATTCCAATTCAAAAGTAGCAAAAATAGCAGATCTACAAGCTCAAAACGCGTCATGCTGCAACGCGTTTTGAGCTTGTAGATCGGCTATTTTTGCTACTTTTGTGTGACATAGAATGGCGAAAAAAGTTAAAATAAAAAATACGGACACAGAGTATATATATATATATCGCGTCATAAAACCGGATGCAGTGGTGGGTGAAGTAAGTGGAACCTGAAACTTAGAGTGATTCATTGCAGAATAGCGTGATCAGAGATTAAACAATGAACGCGCGTCCAACGCGTCGACGGCCAACTGGACAAAGTAGCTATTGACGCGTTATCGAGTCAAGGGCAGTCAAAAAAGTACATGTTGTAAAAACAACAACAATAACAGTACAGTTAAAATCATAACATAAATAAATAAATACATATCCACATACCCACCTCTCCAGCCCCACCCCCGTTTGAATGGCAGTGACATCACTGGTAGACACAGAGAGACGTTTAGAGACACAACGTAGCGTTGAACTGAACAGTCTGGATGTTATTTCTATACCACCTACTATCTACAAGCTCACTGAAGCTCACAATGCATGGTGATCTAACTCGTTGTGAAAGTGCACTTGAAGATCGGTTACTTAAATGAGTCATAAATAAATCATGGCTGTGTTGCACACCGAACACAGCAGATCTACAAGCTCACAATGTGAGGCGGATACCACCGCTGTGGCAGATTGGTTAGGCTTGTGGAGACCATGAGCTTATAACTCTACTTTGTGTAAAACTTTTAAATGAACATGTGACGTTACCATTTCATCATCTCTGAGTCTGTCCTCTCTCACTCACTCTCTGCTAGGATTTCACATGTAATAACAAATGTTTTTTTGTTTGTTTTTTTCAGCACTGCTGCTGTGCTGTTATGGTTTTGGTTGTTCAGGCTAACATGGCATTGTTGTGGTTGTTGTTGTGGTGTTTGTTGTTGTGGTGGTGGTTGTTGTGGTTGTGGTTGTGTGCCATACAACAGAATATTTTTGTTAATTTTAGTTAATTCTGCATCTTTTATTGTGAACAGTCGTTTGAGGTGACTAATTGTAATGGTAATTGAGGTGTAAGAGATGCACCAACTGTATGACGTACTGTAGAAACACCTTAATGTCATAGGCTACTTTAGTCGGCAGCCCCCAGTGCCCCCCCTTGCTGAAAACCACTTCCTGTGTGTGTGTGTGTGTGTGTGTGTGTGTGTGTGTGTGTGTGTGTGCACACACACTCTCACACACACGCACGCACGCACGCACACACGCACA
The DNA here is from genome assembly GCF_963280865.1 of Gymnoscopelus braueri. Lineage (NCBI taxonomy): Eukaryota > Metazoa > Chordata > Actinopteri > Myctophiformes > Myctophidae > Gymnoscopelus > Gymnoscopelus braueri. The sequence goes on along the minus strand of NC_137608.1, from coordinate 14,500,909 downwards.
CTGGGTGAGGCAGCCTCTGATGTCACATCAGCTGAATTAGTTTGGTTTTAGATGGTAAAGAAAGAGCAGCCTAAGACTACGACAAAAATAAAAGACGTGCTGTCTTTTATTTTTTATAGTGAGATAAGGAAAATAATAATATGCGTGTTGAAGCATATCGTAACCGTGGTAACAGAATGACACAATGTAGTCGGCCAAGCTTTCATGGATTACTGTCTTGACTTCTACAACTTCTGCTAGATTCTGCTGCCTACAGACGTCCAAAGTATTTAGCAGACAAACATGTACGTTGTGACCATTTAGACTGTGACTACAGTCGTTGGACAGTGACTTTGGCCATTTTCCTTCCACACCTCCTGCATGGAGCGCCTGACCCGAGATGATGTTGGTTTGAATACCAGTTGTGGAAGTTAAATGGTGGATTTGTGGATAGGACTCTATATGAACAAAGTTGTTATATCAACAAAACGCATGGCATTGTGTTTGTGTGACATACATGATGCAAAGGTTATGAAAGTGAAACTGGTCAAAGTCACTGAACACCTGCTGTACATCCTAAACAAGAACAAAACGTGAATTAAACTGAAGACTGATGATTGATTGATTGAATACTTTATTTAGAAAGACATGGTAACAGTACATGGAAGTACAATTCACAATACAAGGTCCTCTAAACTGGATCTCTCATAAAAGCACTTATTTAAAATGAGATCCCCACGCACTCAAATCATGATGACATTTAAGAAGACATACAAATATACACTACTATGCAGAACGTCATACAATCAGCTTACAGGTTACTGGTATGAAAAACAAGAAATTTGTACAATAGACAGTTTTAGGAGGAGGGGAGGGGGAGGGGGGGTAGGTCAAGACTTTGACAGGGGCCATTTTGGAATTGCAGCCTCCTGAAGGTGATTCTTTAGGGCAGTTTTGAAAGTGAGTAGGGTTTTACACTCCTTTACTCCTTTGGGTAGGGCATTCCACATTTTTGTTGAATAGCATGAGAAAGAGTTCATTCCCTTGTTTGTGCCAAATCTGGGTTGAACATGATCAGTGGAGCTGCCTCTGGTGTTATGTTGTGTCGAATCTTGTAGACCAGGCCCAAGGCAAGTTGCCGTACTGTCCTCAACCCTGAGCCACCCAACCCTAGCAAAGTGAGCAGGGGTTAGATGGGTTGTATGAATGATAGGTTCTTGGTTTACCTATGATCCTAGATTATCAAGTCATGAGCTACTTACTGAGCATGTCATGAGCTACTTACTGAGCATGTCATGAGCTAGTTAGGTGTGTGTGTGTGTGTGTGTGTGTGTGTGTGTGTGTGTGTGTGTGTGTGTGTGTGTGTGTGTGTGTGTGTGTGTGTGTGTGTGTGTGTGTGTGTGTGTGTGTGTGTGTGTGTGTGTGTGTGTGTGTGTGTGTGTGTGTGTGTGTGTGTTCTGACTGCAACCTACACACTCATTAAATTAAAGAGTGTCATTTTCCTAATGCTCTTTTCAATGTCACTTTAAATGACATTTAACATCAATTTATCAATAACAAAAAAGTACTCATGACACCAATTACTTAGACTAGAAGTTCGGCCGGCTGCGCCGGCCTCACATCTAGCGCCTGAACGCCCACGTAGCGCCCACTTGGCAGCGCCGATCACTGGCGTAGCGTCATGAGGGCCAGTGGGGCCATGGCCCGGTCAGTGAAGATTTGCCAGAAAAATGAATTCTGCTCCGACAACAATAGACACAGCCGCTGGCTGCCAGTCACGTTACTGAAGTGATACATTGGTTGGCCCATTCGCACCTTTTACAAAGCTAAAGCTGCCTACTCCTGCCTATCAATGGTCCAAGTGTGACCTGTAAAGTAGCCTATCGTAGTCTGTAGGAGACATAATCATGTCCTAAGAGGAGTCCAAAAGAGAATGGATCCTGGGATTAATGAATTAAATTACAGAGGTGAGTAAATAAGTACATGTACTCAAGTACTGCACTTTTTGAGGCATTTGTACTTTACTGGATCTCTCTCTCTCTCTCTCTCGCTCTCTCTCTCTCTACATATGTAAATGGCGAAATGGCTGGGCGAAAATGGGCAATATATTGTTATTTTATATTGTTATTTTATTATGATTATTAATAACTTATGATGATTAATTATATCATATGATTATAATATTTGATTAAGATATATGATCTTATAATAATCATGGGGCACGTATAATCATGATCTAATAATCAAATAATAATATAATGAATCATCATACATCTTATTAAGTAATGTGTTCTCAGAGTGACAGACAGGCTACATATAGATAGATAGATAGATAGATAGATAGATAGATAGATAGAATATTCGTTTTATGCTGATGGATAGATAGATAGATAATGTACATTTGTTTGTACTGAAGTACTGTACAAATTTTACTTTTATTATCTTCAATTTTCAGTACTTGTACTTCTACTTCACATCTCAGAGGCAAATATTGTCCTTTTGAAAACTGGAGATGTATAAAATTATTACAAAACCTGCATTAACCACTGTATCCCTATATACTTTGGCTATTTTAAAATAGCCGGTGTACACGCTCACAACGCGTGGCTTTGCGAGTTGTTGTGAGCTTGTAGATCAGCTGTTTTCTAAAGATCTTTCATGTTGAGTTATTAGAGGTTGCACATGAACTCTGCAGCCGCACTGAGGCGCTCCAACACAAACACTGGAATGCCAATTTACCTGTGACATATATATCAATGTTCTGGTAAATGGACCAAAATGAATAAATATATATAGGTGCTGGTAGATATCGTTACTCCCATCTCATTCTCTGCTTTACAGACATGCTAAATGTACTCACATGGGAAGTTGAGTGTTTTGGTGGGACCTGGACCTACGCAGATCCACCTCACAGCCACCTCACAGTGTTAGAGAGACCATTTTGTTAAAGTTGGCGAAAGGCACTTATAATTTTCGGACATTGAGACACTGCTGAGAGCGCTGTGAAAAGTAGGGCAAAGTCGCTTATAATTAGTGTACATGGCAACACTGGCGTGCACGCGTATTTCTGTCTGTCTCCCTCTCTCTCTGTAGCTCTCCTCCTCGGTCTCTGTCGCTCTCTCTCTCCCGTCTGTCTGTCTCTCTCTCTCTCTCTCTCTCTCTCTCTCTCTCTCTCCCCCTGTGTGTATCACACGTTCTTGACACACACACACACACACACACACACACACACACACACACACACACACACACACACACTCTTCATGCATTGTGATAGAGGGAAAAGTGTCGTCTCGTCTCCCTCCCCCTCCCCCTCCCCCTCCCCCTCTCTCTCTCTCTCTTTCGCTTTCCTCCTCCGTCTCTCTCTCTCTCTCCCCCTGCCCTGTGTGTGTGTGTGTGCTGTGTGTCTCTCTCCGCGTTTGCACAGACGTTGTGAGAAAATGTGTCTTTCTCTGTGCTGTGTGCTCTGCGGGGGGAGGGGCTACGTGCAGTGGATTTGCAAGGCAACAACACGTAGACGTGGTTGCAGATGATGATGATTGGCTGTTAAAATAACCACCCGGAAGTAAATTGCGAGCTGGCGAAGTGATTTGCATAAGTATTGGAGCATAATGCATTTGATATTAATTGTACATCCTGCAAGTACAGTAACGGTATGGGAAGCAGCTGGTGTTACAGGAGAATATTGAGGAATTTTGGGGGAAAATGTGGAGTTAGTTGGGCCATGTGTCTGCTTGGCCATTGGCTTCATACACTCCCCATACACTCTGTACACTCCATGAGTGTGGCCGCCAATTATAGTAGCAGGATTTAGGGTTAATTTTGTCAGGAAACACTACCCTGACCCTTCCTCTTAGCCTTGCCTACTTGTTGTCAATTATTTGTATGAGCTCTTGTTTTATTGTTTTATTGGATCTTGTTCATTTGATAGGCTTATTTGTTTTAGCTCTTGCTCATTTGATTTTCCTATCTGTCATCTGTTTAAGAAAGTAGGTAGCTGATATATTGCACTTTTACCTTAGCGCTAGGTATACTCTTAGTGTTGTTTTAGAAGAGAATGCACTAAATACTTCTGGTGATTAGTAGTTTTCTTGCCTACCTATGTTGAATGCACTTACTGTAAGTCGCTTTAAATAAAAGCGTCTGCTAAATGACTGTAATGTAATACTTGTTTTTTTTATAATAATACAAAAACATTATCACTGTGTAGATGGGGATAATTATTTATTTATTAGTACTTTTGATCCCCTTATCGATCAAGTTCCTTATGGATCCTACTATTGATCCTTTTCTATTATTGGTGGTTTGTCAAACGTTTAACATACTAAATGTCCAATGATTAAACACAACTTCTCACAGACAACAATGCATAGATAGTAGGGGTGTAACGATACGTTTTAACAACGATTCGATACGTATCATGATACTTGGTTGTCGATACGATACATGAACGATACAGGTTCATTTAGAACGATACGATACGTTTCGATTCAAGGATTTAGTCGATACGATACATGAACGTTACAGGACAGGTTAATTTAGAACGATACGATTCGATTCAATGATTTAAAATCGATATAGTAACTATTTATTTACCCAAAAATTCAGTGTGAAAAATAAATACCTGGAGATAGTGGATATAAACCTCCCTTTCTCTTTTTTCTTCTTAAAATTGCTAAATACAACGCACAAGTACTTAGTATTGATAAAATGTATTATTTGCATTGCAAAACAATTCGATACGATTATTTGCATTTCAAAACGATTCGATACGATACAAAGTCAAACGATACGATATTTTGCTGTTTGCATAACGATATAGTAGATCGTTGAAAATTAAAAAAGATTTTTCGATGCAGTTACTATATCGTTACACCTCTAATAGATAGTACTGTGACTTTAAAAGACTAATGCTTCATCGTACCATGGTGTCACACGCCTAAAACAGCCTCGATCTACAAGCTCACAACACGTCGCATCACACCTCATGGTGAGCTTGTAGATCTGCCATTTTCGTCAAAGGCAAGCCCTTCAGTCACCCAACACTTGGGCAACAGTTGATGCCTGTTGATCGGTAGTGGGAATGCTGTGATGGTGGCCTGAGTAGCCAGAGCTATTTGTATAGTTAACAATGTTGTGCAAAGCCATTTAATCCTGAAATAGTGAATGTTTTCCACATGGTTTCGGGTTTCAAGCAGTGTTTGTGTGGCCACATGTGGAGGAGGACCATGTATACGTCACGGGAGAAGGGAAAGAAAAACGTGTACACGTGATGCGGAAGTCTGCCGCAGAGGGGTTGAGCGTACACTTCAAGTACACTCACTGCATGTGGACTCGGAGAGCCGACTCGCCTCCTCCACTCGACTCCACTCGCCTCCTCCAAAAAGCAAATGAACAATTGGGCCCAAACTATTTCCGGGTCAAGCTGGAGTGACCGAGTGGGAGTGAGCGAGTGGCCGAGATTTTGGGTATTGGAATTCAGCTCTGGTGTTCCTCAGGGAGGGGTCAGGGTCTGGTGGTGTTCCTCAGGGAGGGTTTCAGGGTCTCCTGGTGTTACTCAGGGAGGGGGTTCAGGTCTTTGCTCATCTCCCGGTTCACCTTGGGCACCAAGATATTAAATTGGCTTTTTTTCTTTGATCTTGTCACTTTTAAATTTGACTTTATTAAAAAAAAATAAAAAAATAAAGGACACATCTATCATTTATGTATTCATAAAAACGTACATGCTATTGTATATCTTGTTATTTATACACTAGGCTATAATGAGTTATTCCAAAACAAGTGAATTGTCATTGAGATACTGTTATCAACCACAAGGTGGCAGTAACGCACTGTCCCCACACTGAACCATGCCACAAGTAGTGTTGCCAGGTCTGCTTATTATAAGCGACTTTGGGCTTGTTTTTCTGCAAAGTTGCTTGTAAATATTGGTAGCTGTGGGTTTGTTTCTAAAGTGTAGTTGATTATTTGGGCTTGCTGAAATTTTGTTGTTAAAACAAACTTCAAAACCACCACAAAAAAATCAAAACACCTGCATTTAGTAACTGGTCCCAGTAAAGCTTAAAACTGTTTACTGTACATATAGGTTTAAAATACTAGTGTTGATGATGTCTTGTATATTATTGTATGTCTTTAAATGTCTTGATGAATTGAATACACAGGACCACAATGGAAACAATCATTGTAGGCCTATAATCCTACCTCTGTACTATTTTTAAGCTGTTAAAAATAGTACAATCACTTTTTCCCCCTCAAGATTGTGTTGTTGTTGTTGCTATTTTCAAATAGCCTATACGTGTAACAGTTTAAATCAAAGTGCTCATGAGGCCTGAAATAATACAATAATAGTCACTTCTTTTGGGCTTGTTTTCATGGACCTGGTTGCTTGTTTCTCTCGCAACATCTGGCAATGCTCACTAGGCTCATCCCTTGTACTTCCGGCAGCAGTGACGTGAAGCAGAAACTTTGTTTATTTTGTTAGTTTTGTATCGGAAGTTACAAATGTAACTATGGTCCTGTGAATTCCTGGATGACTGCCAGTAGGCAGTTACAGTAGTGAATAATGCCTCTCGCGCTCCGCGCAGGTCGAGTATTTATATAAACAAAGTCATGTGACGCGTAGGCTACCTGTGCGTCCGCCGTCCCGGCTACATAAGCACATGATAGCCTGCGCGCGGCCTCTAAGAATCTTCTCGCCCTGAAAGATTCCGAGTGACCAGTATTACTGGCAGTCATCCAGGAATTCACAGAACCATAGTTACATTCGTAACTTCCGTTCTGTTTCATTCCCTCCTGACTGCCAGTAGGCAGTTACAGTAGTGGATGACTTATACCACAAGTGTCACGAGGAATTGCACCCACCTCCTAGTCTGCCGTAGCAGCCAGCGGCAGGATAGCTGACGCCAGTGAGGATCCAGAGGCCACGTCAAGGCGATAGAACCTCGAGAATGTGCAAGGCGCTGTCCAAGATGCCGCCGCACAGATGTCCGTCAGTGACACCCCCTTCATCGCCGCCCAGGACGTGGCTACGCCCCTGGTAGAATGGCAGATGACATTTGAAGGGGCAGTTTTACCGGCTACTTCATAAGCCCTTTTAATTGTGTCAACTACCCAGTGGGATAGCCGCTGTTTAGACAGTGCACATCCCCTATTCTTTCCGCCGTAGCAGACAAGTAGCTGCTCTGAGCGTCTAACACTCTGCGTTGCCTGAATATACAGTCGCAACGCACGGACTGGACACAGTAAGTGGGCCCTTTCCTCCACCTTGGATGTAAACGGGGGAGGATGGAATTCCGCCAACTCTATGGCCTGATTAGTATGATTGGGGGGCAATACTTTAGGTAGGAATGAGACATTCGGCCAAAGTAACCCCAGAGTCGTTCGCCTTCCAATGAAGGCATACTGGACTAATAGAAAGTGCGTGGAGCTCACTCACACACTTGGCTGTCGTGACTGCTAACAGAAACGCAGTCTTAATGGATAAAGAGCTCAAGGACGACCCCGCCATAGGCTCAAAGGGCGCCCGGCTCAATGCCTGCAGGACCAGAGGTAGGTCCCAAGTTGCAGCACGCCCCACCCTAGGGGGGCGTAACCTCTTGGCACCACGCAGAAACTTTGTCACCCAGTAATGCGCACCAACTGACCTGCCATCAATATGGCTATGATTAAAGGATATAGCGGCCGTGTGTACGCATCAAGTAGACACTGTAAATAATGTAATCCATGTTGTACAGGGCAAGAGACTGGGTCTAGACCCCTGTCGCTGCACCATGATGAGAAAGCAGCCCAGCAATTAGAGTACACCAACCTTGTGGAAGGGGCTCTTGCATTCCGAAAAGTCTCACATATTGAGGGGTCAAGCACACTCAAGAGTGACTGATCCCTCTCAATGGCCATACCCAAAGCTGAAGGAGGCTCGGTGATGGATGCCATACCTTCCCGTCCAGCTGGGACAGGAGGTCCATCCTCACTGGAAGCCGCCAAGGATCCCCGTCCAATAGACTGAGGAGCGTTGAATACCATAATCTCGAGGGCCACTTGGGGGCCACCATGAGAACTCTGTGATCTGACAATCTCACCCTGTGAAGCACAGGCAACAACAGGGGGATCGGAGGAAACGCATACAGGAGCGCTCTCGGCCAGATGTTGGCGAGAGCGTCCATCCCAAGAGGGGCACTGGTCTCTGCCAGGCTGAACAACAGAGGACAATGAGTTGTGCCCTTCGAGGCAAACAGATCTACACGGGCTACCCCGTACCGATCCCAAATCAACTGTACCACCTGGGGGTGCAATCTCCACTCCCCAGAGGGCAGTCTCTGACGAGACAGATAATCTGCCACAGAGTTTATTCTGCCTGGCAGGTGCATTGCCCTCATCGAGGAAAATAGAGGATAAGCCCATGTCCACAGTCGCTGGGCTTCCCTCAGGGACTCCAGAGACCTGGTCCCTCCTAGATGGTTAACATGAAACACCACTGAGGTGCTGTCTGTCCGAATGAGCACATGCTTCCCCCTGAGAAAGGGTAAGAAGTGCTTCAGCGCCAAGGAAACAGTCCGGAGTTCTAGCACATTGATATGGCGTCCTCTCCACCGAGAGCACCATACCCCCTGGACTGACCTCTTCTGCCATACCGCGCCCCAACCTTGAAGCGAGGCATCTGTTGTCACTACCTCTCGTCTCGCCGTGACTGAGCCGAGAGGAACCCCATGCAGAAGGAATGCATTGTCCCGCCACCGGCGGAGATAACCAAGGCACCTGCGAGTGACTCTGACCTTGACCCCCCTGTGTAGGCAGGGGTCCATGCGAAGGCCATTGAACCACCTCTGTAGTGGGCGTAGATGTAACAGCCCCAGAGGAGTGATCGCTGAGACTGAGGTCAGCATGCCAAGCAGTCTGAGCCATGTTAGGACAGTCAACATTGCCCCCAGGTGGAAAGACCGCAGGAGGTTGTGTATCTTCTATACCCTCTGTGTAGTCGGTCGTGCCTGCATCGATACCGATGCTAGGGACATGCCGATGAAGGTGGTCTGTTGTGTCGGAACCAACGAGCTCTTCTCGAGGTTCACCGACATGCCCAGTGCCTCGATGTGAGCGAGGACCCTGGATGTCACCTGTTCCGCCTCCCTGAAAGAGGGGGCGCAAATGAGCCAATCGTCGAGGTAGGGAAGTATCTTCACTCCTGACAGGCATAGCGATGTTAAGGCTGCCCTCATACACCTTGTGAAGATGCGGGGAGCTAGAGACAGGCCGAACGGCAGAACGGCAAACTGGTAGACTTGGCCTTGAAAGGCAAAACGGAGGTATTTTCTGTGCTCTGGGTGTATAGGCACATGAAAATACGCGTCCTTGAGATCTATTGAGGTGAACCACTCCCCCTGTGTGATCGTCTGCAGGACGTCGACTGTTGGAAGCATCCGAAACGGAAGGACCTTGAGGTACACGTTCAACCTTCTTAGGTCTAGTATAGGCCTGAGAGACCCGTCTTTCTTTGGGATGAGAAAGTAAGTTGAGTAGAACCCCTCGTTCTGTGAACTACTGTTATGGCTCGTTTGTCCAAGAGCTTGGCCACCTCTTGGGCCAAACACTGGGCCTTCACGGGGTCTGTGACCGAGGTCACCCTGACCCCTGAAGGTGGTGGGGGTCGGCGGCGGAACTGCAACCTGTAACCTTGAGACATTGTTGTCAAGACCCATGCATCCTTGGCATGGTCTGCCCAATAATTCAGGTGCTGCTGTGAAAATCTTCCCGCTGCCGGCCCCCGACCCTCAGGCTGTGCCTGGAGGGTTATTTGGGGGCTTGGGGGGGGCGCTGGTTACGCCATTGCCCACGCTGGGGCTGGCGAGGTGGGCCGCCTGGATCAGCCCAACACTGCTTCAGCTGACTTTAAGTAGTGAGGCGAGGGTGGGACAGCAAAGGGTGGAGCCGTAGCAACCCGTCGGAAGAACGGGTTACTCACAACCTGAGCGGCCGGTGGCTCATCCAAACCGACCTTAGCCAGGGCAGCATGCAGCGTTGCACGCAACGTGCAGGGCCCGTCCCCTAGCTCAGTGCTTCCCGAGCTCCTGCGGGAAGTCTCTGAGCCATCCTCAGCCTGCACACTCCCAGGCTGGGGAGTACCATGAGACCCCCGTTCGGGGGAAGGGTCGTACCTGGGGCTATAACCCCCATCATGGAACATGGAGTCTGAAGCTGCAGTTGACAGGACATCAGCATTGTCTTCCTCCGATTCCCAGGCCGCCTGGTGTGGGGGAGGTGCTAGAGGCAGGCGAGGCGGTGGCTGCACCATTGCCTTAAGGCGCTCTATTTCAGCTCGCAAATCGTCCATTTCATGGCGATATGGAGCCTTGTCAGCCCCCGCCGACCTCTTCGGGGCAGGGTGACCGCGCTCGCCATGAGACCCGTGTTTGCGCTTCGCCTTCCCACCGGAAGGGACCCCAGAGGGTGGAAGGTCTCCCCTGTAAAGGAGGTTCTCCACCCCATGCAGCCTGGCCTCTCTCACAGAGAGTGGCAGGATGCTACAATTCATGCATGCCTGGTCAGTCAGAGCTTCCTTGAGATGACCGATACCCAAGCATGATGGACACAATTCATGGCCGTCCTCGACCTGAAGGTGAACCTTACAGGACGAACACTCCATATCGAGTCAGTTGTGTAGCCAGGCAATACCAGCGAGAGCTGTACAATTACAGAACGCGTTAGTAACTTAGTAACCTCCAGCAACAATCACAAAGTGTAGCTAATCAGTCAGGCTAAAGTAGCTTGCTGTTAGCTTATCAGGCTAGGAAATCTGAACACTAACCAGAACGTCCAGCAGATTTGATACTCACCTTCAACAGTTTAGAACAGCTTAAATGTCAATCAGGTGTTTAACCAGGCAATCTTAGCGAGAACTGTGCAGCCACAGTACGCGTCAGGAACTTCCAGTAACCTTTAATTAATTGATTATTATTATTATTTTCAATCAATTTTTGTATATATATTTTTTACTTTTTAATTAATTTAACCTTTAATCAATCAAACAAGCTATTATAGCCAGGTAAATCAGGCGAGTGCTGTGGGCAGCCCACAGCACTCGCCGACACCCAGTGTGGAGGAATCACTCTCACAACACTCTGCATGTAAGACAGTGTGTGTGTAGCTGGTGAGTGACCCACGCTCGAAAATCCTCCCGATAGATAAAGAAAAGAGAGGAGGAGATAGTTTGACAACCACAGCCTTAAGAGGGCAATAAATTGCGCTCTCGACAACTGTCACAGGCAGGATGTCAACTCACCAAACAACACGTAGTGTCTTTCTCTCTTTGGACCTGAAAAACAAAGAACCGATGCACGGATTCTCCGGAGCAATACCTACCCGCGATGCACGCCAGGTAGCGAGAAGTTCAAAGAGGCCGCGCGCAGGCTATCATGTGCTTATGTAGCCGGGACGGCGGACGCACAGGTAGCCTACGCGTCACATGACTTTGTTTATATAAATACTCGACCTGCGCGGAGCGCGAGAGGCATTATTCACTACTGTAACTGCCTACTGGCAGTCAGGAGGGAATGAAACAGAACAATTCTGCACTTTAAAGGTAAGCACACACACACACACACACACACACACACACACACACACACACACACACACACACACACACACACACTCACACTCACACTCACAGAGAGACACACACAGAGAGTGTGTAGTGTAACTAATGTTAACTAGCGGTCCGGAGTCTTAGTTTAATGTATTAGTCCGTATTATTCAATAGAAATGTGTTTCAATCCCGTCTGTTCTCTGTATTCCTCAATGGCCGATAGTGAGGGGGCGCGTGTGGTGAAAGCCGGTATTACACTCAATGTAAACAGGAAGCAAACGAGGCGTTCGGCCACAGACGGGATTCAAACCCATATCGATTGAATAATACGGACTAATACATAGCACAACGAGTCCGGACCGCTAGGTAACATTTGGCGCAACCGGGTAAGCACCTTTTAAATATTAGTTTTGTATTTTGTAAAATACCCTGAGTTTCAACATGGCGTCAACATTGACATAAGGGGCTTTTTTTTGCCTTGTTCAGTGTATTTGTCAAAATACTTCCAAAACGTTAATGAAATCCATGATCATAACACCCAGAGGCAGCTCCACTAATCATGTTCAACCCAGATTTGGCTCAACAAAGGGAATTAACTCGTTCTCATGCTATTCATCAAAAATGTGGAATGCCCTACCAAAAGGAGTAAAGGAGTGTAAAACCCTACTCACTTTCAAAACTGCCCTAAAGATACACCTTCAGGAGGCTGCAATTCGAAAATGGCCCCTGTCTAAGTCTTAACCTACCCCCCCCCCCCTCCCACCCCCCCAAATGTTTTTGACTGGAGAGTAGCTCCAGTCTAACAGACGGATAACTGCCAAATGGCCAAAAGAGGGCGTTAACCTCTGAAGCTATTTAAAGAGAGGCGGGGCGTCGGTGAAAAAGGGGCGGGGTTTGGTAAGGAACCCTTTGTTTGTGGGAAAAAGGGGGCGGGTTTGCTAAAAAAGGGTCTGAAACGCGTCATCATTTATTGGCCGTCCACCGATTGGTTGTGATATTGCCCTGACAACCAACAACAACCAATCAAACCCCTGACTGTCCCTTCGGGCTATAGCATCTAGCTCCATGCTAGTAGCCCCTCCCCGCGACAATCGTGTGTGTGTGTGTGTGTGTGTGTGTGTGTGTGTGTGTGTGTGTGTGTGTGTGTGTGTGTGTGTGTGTGTGTGTGTGTGTGTGTGTGTGTGTGTGTGTGTGTGTGTGTGTGTGTGTGTGTGTGTGTGTGTGTGTGTGTGTGTGTGTGTGAGAGATATTTTCGTGTTTTGGTTTGTCTGACAATGGATATACTACTGATCTTAAGACAATCGTCTGTCACGACCGTCATTGATGAACTTCAACCTGGTGTTTGCACTTTCTCCATTTACGGCTCTACATAAACGTTCAGATTTCAAATATAAAGTACTTACCTCGTGGCCACGGACGTTATAATGATGTACGGTTCCTCAACAGTATCCGTTTATTCCGTGTTGTTCAATAAAAAGCATTTTAATCCGATCGACGGCCATTTCCTCATACAGTTACAATGTATCAGAGTGCAATACACCTCCCAACCGCTAGGGTCGCTTAGTTGAAAGCATGGAGAAAATTCGGAGAAAGAGGCCATTGATCGAATTAGAATGCTTTTCATTGAACAATACGGAAGACACGGGTACTTCTGACGGCCCGTATATAATTGTAACATCCATGGCCATGGGGTACGCACTTTATATTTGAAACCTGAACGTTTATGTAGATGTACGGGTTGTAATGGAGAAAGTGCAAAAAACAGGTTGAAGTTCGGCCATGACGCTGGTGACGGACGATGCGATCGTGTTTCCACCCACAGTGATGTGTTGCTTTTTTCCTGTATAGTTGTTTTGACAAGGTGTCATCTGAACTACTACAGTACTAGGCTAATGTTAACCTTGCTATTTATAGTGTTATGTGCACACTACAGTAGGCCTATGTTCATTATGTGAAGGCCTGTAGTGTTATGTGGCAGTAGGCCTACCTTTTTTTATTTGACAACTTCGGTACTACTTTGTAGATTTCGATTATTATTACAAAACTTACATTAACCACAAACATTTCGTCCATTCGAAAATAGCCGATCTACAAGCTCACAGATCTTGTAGATCTGCTATTTTCAAAAGATGTCACACATTTGACAACTTGTGCAATGGGATATTCTGTATAATGAGTAGCCTACTTTCTAGTTTTGGTACTTTAAGTACATTTAGATACCAATGTTTTTGTACTTTTACTCAAGCACATTTTTAATTCCGGACATTTACTTATAACATAGTCATTTTACATTTTCTACATTGCAGTATTGATACTTTTACTAAAGTAAAAAATGTGCATGCTTTTTCCACTGACTGTATGTCCACCCACGAGGTTAGTAGCCTGGGACCAGACGAATCTGCGAGTGCAAAAAAAAATTGCACTCTGGGATTTGGGTCTGGCACCGCTCCATAGAGAATCCATTTCCTGCTCCAGAAGACGTGGGTAACCAATCAGGGCCCAGTATTCGAATAAGGGAGACTGTAATTGGTAGTTGGTTTGTAGGTCTAACCAATTGCGTCGAGAGTCATTGTTTTGATCCCGCCCCCTTGGAAAAAAAACTTCCTCATAGAAGCACCAGACTCATATCCACGCAGTGATATAGTCTGTCTACGCCAGGCTACGAGGTTAGTGCCAGGGACCACCATAAAATGTGTGGTCTAAAAATGTTTGCAAAAACATTGCACGTTTTTCACACTTTGTCAAAAGTTTTTGAAAATAGCAGATCTACAAGCCCACAACGCGTCACACACTCTCTGGATAATATGTTATCCAATGTATTCATTCAGATCCAAACTATTGTAAGTACGTAGCTAAGCTACCGAAATGCTATATTTCACCATAGCAGATCCAAACTATGCCATCAAAATAAAGTATTAAACGTAAAAATGCAATATTTCACAATAGTAGATCCAAACTATGCTAAGTAGGTAGCTAAGCTACCGATCGTCCATACTGCCAGTAAGTACATGTTGACCATAAATAAATAAACTTCCCTCTATTGCCTACATGACGAAAATGTGCTAATATATATATATATATATATAAGGCTAAATCACCTGTTGTCGTGGGTTCCTTTTGTGGACCTGTAATGTTCATATAATCATCATAACAATAACTTGATATAACATGGTACTTGTGGCCACAATTTTGTAAGAACAAATAAAACATTATCAACCTGTAGATTTGTGTTACTTGAATGCTGTGATTGGTAAGCTAGGAAGACATAGTCTACTATGTGGTCATTAGCCTAAATGACTATCTAGGCCAGTGATTCTGTCTCTTTAATTTTAAGGACCCCCGTTTGATATGTACCAGGGCACAGGCCCCAATTTTTTCAGCCAAGGACCCCTTAGCTGACAGAGAGATGAAGCAGGGATACTGATACAAGACCACCAACAGGAGACTCAACCTTTACAGACATATATACATATTATTTTACAAAGATTTCGTAGATTTATTTGGTAGATTAGCATTAGCATATGGAATGTGGCCAATCAAAAGTGTCATTTATTATGAATAGCCTCATTTACATCGATCAAAACATATGACAATGTCATCTAATGACACTGCTGTGCAATTGATTCTGACGATGGGAAATGACTCAAATCAACGTACAGACGCATAGTACCCCCAAAGCTGAGCCACGCACTCTTATTAAATCATGGTCAATATTGCTTAATTTCTGCTCAAAGTTGAACTACAGTGAAGATCTCAGGCGTAGCAGGTCGTGGTTAACGGAGACAGTAGGCCTATGTGGACTGGAGTGCAGATCACACAATTCGGGGAAAAATCTCGGGGGAAACAAGTTAACAACAACACTACACTGACTACAAAACTGAAAAACGTTAATAAAAACAATATGCAAGTATAATCAATCAATCAATTCTTCAGCGGTGGTCTCTTGCTCTCTTCATGTTGTAGTTTAGTAATTAATGGCTCAAGCTGCCCTCAGAACCCCTTTTATGCCAGGTGAGTACAGGTGATGGCCCAGACACTCCTAGCACCCCATGAAGACGAGGCATACATTTGCATCACTATAGGCGGGGGTCGCTCTGCTGAATGGATACGGTAGCTGCCTGCCTGCGTGAATGGACCATAGAGTTAAAAATAATAGAGAGGGCACCCGAAATCTCCTCCCATCCACTTGCATTGAGTTGCTCACCCAGCCATAGAGTTAGGGGAATGGACGAGGAGGCGGGCCAATGGTCCGACGGACACTATTCTGTTTGGATTTTTTTCACTGCCTGTTTTTCGGTCAGTCTTTTACTTTATTTTCTAGGGGAGGTGAGATTTTAGTTGGGCAGGCGGCCGCCTGCCCTGCCTCTATGGTGCGTACACCACTGACACACATTAGCTCTTGTGATATGGCTGCTAGCTACTGTAGCATGTGTTGTTGTGGCGTAACATTTGAAGGTTATTTAACTGCATAAAACACAGAAACACACAAAAAGAAAATAACGCCAATCATACGAAAACATACATAAATATATAAGCAACATACACAAATACAATAAAGGCGTTTATCCCACAGAAAAACCATTAGTCATGCACATTCATCTTACCAACCATCTACATGCAATGCTTTCTCTGGCGCTGAGAGTTAAATGATCAAAACAACCATTTGCGCACGCGCAGGATCAACTGTGACGTACTCTTCAGGATTGAGGACCAAAGCAATCGATCACAGACTCACCAAAACAACACACTAGTCGATCCCAGAACTATAGATCAAGTATTGAACGGTTTTAAACGTACCCATACTCATACACAAAATAAGGAAATGACCCACAAATAACTGATGGCCAAAATAAATACATCATACAAATACTTAAGGACAGGTCGTTCTTTTAACGACCTGTCGTTAAAAGAAAATACAAAAACACAATGACCTTCCCCAAGTGATACAATTAAACAGAGAAAACCCTCCCTAGGATGTCACAATCTATTGTCCCATTGTCATATTAAAATGTGACATTATGTTAAATTATGATATCATACAGTATGCAATATTGTTTTTAATATATATATATATATTTTTTGCTGGTGAAAGTTATAGGAGTTCTTACTGTATGGTGTACAGTATATGAAATGTACGCTTATCATAATCACTCATTAATCATGTCTTCCCCCTAATGAAGTTAGGTAGGTACAAAAAAAGGTATGAACTGGCAGAGGCTATAACTTCCCCTCCCGGCTTGGTAAGTATGATAATGATGAGACAGTGGAGTTTCAAACAGATGCAGGTTCTGAAGCTCCGTGAAAACTAGGAAACATGTGATACAAAATATATGCAATAAAGTCAAGTCTAAAGTATCACAAAAACATAATTCATCATTGGTTGTTTGCCACCGATTGGTTGCTGCAACTTGGATTCATGCAGGGAGACGCCCCCTCTCTGGTCTGAACATTTTTGAACGGCGGCCATTGTTGCCTACAGGCACTGCAGAGAAGTAGACAGACTATGGAGGCATCAGAATTTTTTATTAAATTATAGAATGCAACAAAACATGAATAAGTGTCGACTTGAATCTATTTAAGCCACAATAAAGCCCCGATTTTATTTTTGACATATGTTTTGGACATATTTAGCATAGTTTCAGGTGATTTTCTGTGATCCTGTGTTCATTTAAGAGCATTGAAATGTCACCTTAAAATAAATGTTCATAAATTACAGAATGTACCTAAAAAAATTTAAGTGTCCAATAAATATAATGGTAAATTAGATAAAGTTCCGACTTTATTTTTGATATTTTTTGGGGGTTTATTTAGCATAGTTTTAGATGATATTCTGTGCACATTTTCTTCATTTAAGCACCACTGAGCTCCTCATGCCGTCTCACTCTCTCTCTCTCTCTCTCTCTCTCTCTCTCTCTCTCTCTGTGTAGCGTAGCCTAACAGTGTGTGTGTGTGTGGGGGGGTGGGGGGTGGGGGGTGTGCTGCTGCTGCTGCTACAACGTGTGCAACAAACATACAAAAAAAAAAAAAAAAAAAAAAAGCGTAATTTAATAAGCTTATCTAATGTAATAGTTAAGCCCAGACTTGTCCAGGAGAATGGACGCTCCGAGGATCTGAGCCTGTGATAGAGGAAGAATCTTTACCTGGCCTTAACATGAAACGGGAACTTATTATAATCAAAAGAATCTATTCAGTCAGATGAAACGCTTTTAAAATAAAATCAAGGTAGCCTACATGAGAAATGTGACAAGTGGTAGGCTAGCCTAAGTTGTTCCGTGTTTGGTACCAATACGAAAAAATAAACTGGTCTGAACTTGTAGATCTGCTACTTTAGCATTAAAACGGCGATAACAAAGGAACGCGGGCTCGCACCGCATACAACGCTGCCTGGCACCGCATACAACGCTGCCTGGCAGGAGTCGGTGCATTGCTTCCCGGCCTGCCTACGGCCGGCAAACCTCCGCCGCGGAGGCACAAGGGGATATTGCCTCCTCCCATGCCCTCCCCAGGGAAGATCCGCCCGGGGCAGTGGATCCGGGTGGCCCCTGGTCCATGCCCGGGCGTAGACGTGAACCACTTTGCGCATGTCAAAAGTTACATTCCGAATGAATGCTTTGGGTCATGTAAACGAGGAATACTTCTATTCAGGTTCCATGTAAACAGTTGAGTATGAATCTCTGTTTGGAATGAGTTCATTCTGAATTCATAAATATGTCCATGTAACTGCAGCCAGTGTGAGCTTGTCGATCGGCTATACAACGGTGTCCAGCCGAGTTATACTTCTCCAGTACAACGGTGTCTAACCGATAGTTATACTTCTCCAGTACAACGGTGTCTAACCGAGAGTTATACTTCTCCAGTACAACGGTGTCTAACCGAGAGTTATACTTCTCCAGTACAACGGTGTCTAACCGAGAGTTATACTTCTCCAGTACAACGGTGTCTAACCGAGAGTCCATGCAGATCACAGTTGACAAATATTATATATTATCGGAGCTATTATTAATCAGTGGTGGAAAAAGTACTCAAATGTTTTACTTAAGTAAAAGTATCACTACTCCAATGCAGAAGTTTTAAGTTAAAGTTTGGAATTAAAAATGTACTTGAGTAAAAGTACAAAAGTATTGGTATCAGAATGTACTTAAAGTACCAAAAGTAAAAGTACAAAAATGTTTGAAAATAGCAGATCAACAAGCTCACAACGCGTCGCTTGTAGATCGGCTATTTTCAAATAGCCTATGTATAAAATAGGGCTAAAGTGGTTAATGCATGTTTCATAATATCATCATTTATATCTGAAAAGTAACTAGAGTAACTAGAGAGAGAGAGAGAGAGTATACACAACTTTGCGTGCAGCTCATTCACACCTCGCGGTTAATTCGCTCATGCGTTAATGTGTCAATAACGCGCTAACTTTGACAGCACTACTTCTGTGTCTTTCCTCCAGGATCCTTCTCAGATCATGAACACAGAAGCCACGTCCTAGCTCTCCAGTCACAATGACATCTATTGTATGTCATTCGTCCTTGTTTCCTCTCTTGTACATATTTTTCACTCCTCATACCAGTAACCTGTAAGCTGATTGTATGACATTCTGTATTGATTGATTGAATATTTTATTAGGGAAAAAAATGTAAAACAGCACAGTTACATTTAAAATACTTTGTCTAACAGGTCCGTTCATAAAAGTCCTTGCGGACTTGTTTCCAATGAGGGCCTTGGTATTCAATTCATAGGCATATATAGTGGCATCACAGTTCAAATATCATTACAAAATAAACAGCAAAAAAAAATAACACTATGTACAACAAAGAAAATAAAAAAGAGGGGGAAAAAAATATGTACAAGAACAGGGGGGGGAGGGTCTGCTGTCTAACGGGAAAATGGTACTACCTCCTCATTTGGCCTCCTGAAAGGTGATTTTTTAAGGCTCTTTTAAATGAGCCCAGCGAACTGCATTTTTTGAGGGATGGAGTTAGACTATTCCAATCCTGGGTGGCAGTGCTGTAGAAGGAGAATTTGCCCATGTTTGTTTTATGGGTGGGTGGTACCAAATTGTTGTTAACGCTCCCTCTGGTATTGTGACTGTGTCGCTAACCGTTTGGAGGTATTTACTCAGATATGCGGGAATAGGGGGCATATCGGGCAAAATTTGCTTTTACAATTTTGAAGGCCAGTCCCATTTTTAGTTGTTTAACCCTGTCTTCCACCCTGAGCCAGCCTAGGCTGGCAAAATGGGTGGGAGAAAGGTGGGTCATGGGCCCCAATCCGAGGAGTAGCCGAATCAGTTTGTTTTGGGAGGTTTGAAGCTTAGTCTTCAGTGACACTGAGGTGTTGGAGTACCAGGAGGTGCAAGCATAGTCAAAAAGTGGTTGAATCAGGGCCCCAGAGAGGGTCCTGAGGGCCTGAGGGTTGACAAAAGAGGAAACTCTGCCCATAAATTTGGTTCTCTGGTTTACTCTTTTGACCACCTTTGTAGCCATGCTTTCACCTGTCAGGTATTTGTCAAGAACACAACCCAAATAGGTAATCTCTTCTTTGCTAGAGATAATTGTGTCATCGACTTTGACCTTGAAATCATTTACATCCATCTGTCTGAGGGAATGTTTGGTCCCAAAGAGAATGGATTCAGTTTTCCCAAGGTGTAGTGACAGTTTGTTATCGGTAAGCCAAGTATGGATTTTTGAGAGTTCGGAGCTGAGCACCTCCTCAACTTGCAACTTGTCCTCTCCCAAGATCAGGAGTGCCGAGTCATCAGCGAACAGGAACAATTTGCAGTTACAGGCAGCACTCATGTCGTTAATGTATAGAAGAAACAGTAACTGCCCTAGAATGCTGCCCTGAGGAACCCCACAGCTCACCGGGAGGGATGAGGACATGGTTCCGTTGATGTCAACCACTTGTTCTCTTCCCTCCAGGTAAGATCTCATCCAGTTTAGTGATGTGCAGTCAAATCCAATCGCCCTCAGCTTATCAAGTAAAATTGAATGGTTTACAGTGTCGAACGCTTTTTGGAGGTCCAACATGACCATGCCGCAGTATTTGCCCGCGTCTACCTCACGTTTGATGTAGTCGGTCAGATACAGTAGGCATGTGTCAGTGGAATGGGAGGTTCTGAAGCCCGATTGGAATTCAAACAACAGTTTATGCTCGCTGAGGTAGCTGTTGATTTGTTCTTGAATTAATCGCTCTACAACCTTTGAGATGGAACAAAGGATGGAAACAGGCCTATAGTTGCCAGGTTCTAATTTGCTTCCTTTTTTATGCAGAGGGATTACTCTTGCCAACTTGAAATCCTGTGGGACGTGACACTAGCTGATGGATAGGTTTGTGATTTGGGCTACTATGGGGGCAATAGCAGTAGCTGCGTCTCTGAGGAATCTGGTGGGGATATTGTCAAGGCCGGTGGCCTTGTTTGGCTGGAGGGCGAGGAGTTTTTTCTGCACATCATCAGCATTTACTGGTTTGAATGAAAAGGAGTCTTTTTTAGCCCCTAGTTTAACATAGTGAGCTTGGATGTGGTCAGAGCCGTACAAACCTGAATGCTGAGGAAGTTTGCTTACCAACTGGGTTGCAATGGTGGTAAAAAAGCTGTTAAAACAGTTCGCTACCGCTTGCTTGTCGGTAATGAGCACGCCACTTGAAATAATGCAGATGTTTGTAGTTTTGGTTTGAATTTTGTTGTTGCAGCCCAATTTCTGTAGCGCTTCCCACAGCTTTTGTGGGTGGCTTTTGTTTGCCTCAATGCTTTCATTTAAGAAATTCTTTTTGGCAGTTTTGACCAATTTGTTTACTACATTTCGTTGATTTCTGCATCTTTCAAGTAGTTGCACATCTTTGCATTTCCTGAACTCAAGAGTACATTTTGTTTCTGAGTTTGATGGCATTTAGGATGTCTCCATTCATCCAGGGTTGTGTACGGGCTCTAACTCTCACCACCTTCTTGGGCGCTAGGCTATCAATAACAGACACAAAAGCAGTTTTGAAACCAGTCCAAGACTCCTCAGCCGAGGAGCCACTGAGTACATTTGACCAATACACTTTCTCAAGAGCTGTTGTGAGAGCTTCTGATGAGTACGTTTTCATAGCTCTGCAGCTGACCGTGCTATGACAATCAACTACAGATCTGTGAAGCCTACGCGTGCAGAAAATGATGTTATGGTCGCTTAGACTGCACTAGGGTTTAACACCGGGAATCCCGGGATGCGGGAATCCCGGGAATCCCGAGGTTATTTACCGTCCCGGGAACTGACTTGGGTTCCCGGGATCCCGTTTGTTTTTTTCTTGTTAGAAATGAATACTAATTAGTAGAAAGGCCTATCTACAGCGCGGAGGAATTACTATTATAATTAGCCAAGTTACTTGCCGCGTTGCCGACCAAGGCAGGGTCCCATCGTCCCGTTGTGAGAACCAATATGGGACGCACTGTAACAGTAATGAACAAAATAAAACACAAGTGATGCCCCCCTGCCTGCCCTGCGCACGCTGATTTTCACCGTTTCCTCTGCTGTCAAACGGTAGACACCAGTTGACTAGTTGAGATTCAACATCAAGTGAAACGCTGCATAAACAGTGGGTAGGTTTGATTTCGAGCCTATATTCCATTTTAAAATGCGCGCAAGCCAAGCAATGCTTTTGATAGAGAGAGAGGAGAGACTGGAGAGAGAGAGAGAGAGAGAGAGAGAGAGAGAGAGAGAGAGAGAGAGAGAGAGAGAGAGAGAGAGAGAGAGAGAGAGAGAGAGAGAGAGAGAGAGAGAGAGAGAGAGAGAGAGAGAGAGAGAGAGAGAGAGAGAGAGAGAGAGAGAGAGAGAGAGAGAGAGAGAGAGAGAGGAGAGAGAGAGAGAGAGAGAGAGAGAGAGAGAGAGAATTAGACCGATGTGGTCGGTGGTCCGATTTTTTTATCATCATTAATGTAGCCTACCCTACCTACACTTGCATTTTAGAACGTTCAAACTACCATTTTACTAGAACTACCCAGTAGAACAAGTGAACTGCACAACAGCTGTCTGTCTCATTGATTGTCAGTGCAGCGCATGCATGTGCACATCAAAATCACACTACAAAACCCCGACATTTGATCAACAACAAAATATAGATTAATACATTTGACAACATACAGCCAACATCCCAAAATGGAGTCTTAATATCCAGCAAGTAGCCTAATATAAATTAATAACTGCAAACAAATTACAAGTTTAGGCTATCAAATAAATCAATATCCTACAAAAGTAGAGATAAGCTGTGACCTCACCGGCGCTCTGATGGACAATAAATAAATAATCCTTTTGCAAATTCTCTTGTCAATAATGATACAAATGGAACGTTTATTTCAGCAGCTAGAGTTTGACATTGTTTGAGTGCGTGTTGGGTGCACAGCGCAGCTCCTCGTTTAAGTTAATTGTCTTCACCCGCTGCTGCGCAACAGAAGATCTCCGCCAGGGGCACTATATTATATTTATATATTATATTTATATGATTTAAAAAATCAACTTAAGTCATTATTAGTGCAAGTTCATAGGTGGACACAATAGGGACATTTGGGCACCTCAATATAAAATTGGCTATTTAAGTATCTACATATAAATGCATTTTAGTGGGTACTTTTTTTTTTTTTACCCTTTAACGGGAATTCCCGGGAAGCCCGGGAAAAGGTCTGAAATTCCCGGGAATTAAAATTAGCTATTTCCCGGAAAATGTTAAACCCTAGACTGCACTCAATGACCCCACTTAAAGGAATCCTCGAATGGTCTGATGTCAAAATGAGGTCAATGATGGTCTGAGAAGTGGGGCCTACCCTCGTGATATTTTTTATCATTTGGGTGAGGCTATGCATGTCACAGAATTTACTGAAAGATTAAAATATGGCGGCGTCTTTCCGGAGTACATCCGTATTGTAGTCGCCAATCAAAATCAATTCCGAATTTCCAATGATTGCCATGTGCTCCTCTAATAAA
This sequence comes from Gymnoscopelus braueri, assembly GCF_963280865.1. NCBI lineage: Eukaryota > Metazoa > Chordata > Actinopteri > Myctophiformes > Myctophidae > Gymnoscopelus > Gymnoscopelus braueri. The sequence goes on along the minus strand of NC_137608.1, from coordinate 14,477,401 downwards.
TCATAAAACTCATTTTGACCTGGCGGCCTGTAGATTGTGCCAATTATCAGGGGTTTAGCGTGAGGATAGGTGATTTTTATCCAGACCGATTCCGTGGAGTTGTTCTCCAATTTTGGGTACACATTGAAAATGATGTCAGATCTCACATAAATGCATACCCCTCCTCCACAAAGAGTTCTGTCTTTCCTAATGACATTGTAGTATATAATCTCAATTTCAGAATCGTCTACTGTGTCATCCAGTTTTGTCTCTGAAAAAGAGAGAACCCCTACCCTGCCATTTCCAAACATGGATCTTAGTTCAGACATCTTTGTGGGGTTTTTGAGGCTATTCACATTTAGGTGACTGATGTGTCGGCCTTTTTTGGAGAAAATCGTGTCCATCTGTTCAGTCTGGAAAAAGTCAGGTTCCTTGAGCTGTTTTGTCCCTGTAGCTTCAAAGGTGGGTGGGGCAGGTGGAGGTGTGATCGGGGGGAGGGGGGGTGGGGGGCTTTGTGTTTGCAGCAGGGCGGTGGGGGAGGGGATGGACTTTTGGGGGAAATGGGAAACTCAGGGAGAAAATAATCTCTGTTCCACGCCGATCCCACAAAGGAAAACCTTGTAGATGACGAGCTGTATCCATTGAGAAAGCAGGGAAAAGAACTCCCAGCATTCCACTCGGTGGGACACCCTGTGGTTGTTCTGGTGTCCAGTGTTGCACGGGAAGCCCTCTCGGCGACCGCGTGTCGGGGGAATCCTCTGTGTCGTCGACGGGGGTCTGTTTGCGAGTGTGTATCCAGGGAACCATGCATTCATCTCCGTCGCTAGCCGGGACAAATAATCCATTCTCGTTTCACCAGTCTTCGACTGGGGCACTTCCTTGTCTGGTGAGTGGTCTGAGACAAAAACGCTGTTGTGTTATGATCGACTGGGGGGGTTCAGTTTGATGTTGTTGTTGTTTTCCGCCGAAGCGTGTGCTGCACGCTGTGTTGCGACCATCGCTATAGAAGCTTGTACTATACGAAGCTCCCGTTAATAGTTCCCGTATAATAGTGTGTATATCTGTCTGTCTCTTATATGTCATCATGATTTGTGTGCATGGGGATCTCATCTTAAACAAGCTCAGTGCTTAAGGAGTCTTCCAGTTTAGTAGACCTTGTATTATGAATTTGTACTTCCATGTACTGTTGTTCTCATGTCTTACTAAATAAAGTACATCAATCAATCAATCAATCAATCAGTAACAATGTTAAATCACCCTATATTTTGATAGTAATAATAATATTAATAATAAACTTTATTTGTATAGCACCTTTCATGACATGAAATGCAGCTCAAAGTGCTTTACAGAGCAAGGATACAATTACAGTTAGAACCAATTTAACAATAAAGCAAACAAAAATAAAATAAAATAAAATAAAAGCAGTAAAATGCAGTAAAATGCAGTGGCCCTCGCCACTACACAACTACAACACAAATGGATATAACTTAAATGTAGTGGCCACTGTCCTCTACAACACAGCTAAAGAAATATCCACACTTCACACAATTGCCAATATTACATGTGTACCTTGTGTACCTTAGTAATATATCTTCACACAATTGTCAATATTACACCTTAGTAATATATTTTCACTTAGTAATATTACACCTTAGTAATATATTTTCACCATGTTTACCACGTGTGGACTAGCCCAGGGGATCTGCTAACTTATCACATCCAAACCACACACCGTACACCCCTGAGAATGATATCGGGGTTATACAAGATATATAGAATAAACATAGACAAAAGGATCTGCCCTGGAGGGTCCACCACGTGTCGACGTGCCCCAGAGGATAATTCACTAAATCCTCCGGATGGAGTTATCAGACTAAAAATAAAATAAAATAAAATAAAAGCAGTAAAATGCAGTAAAATGCAGTGGCCCTCGCCACTACACAACTACAACACAAATGGATATAACTTAAATGTAGTGGCCACTGTCCTCTACAACACAGCTAAAGAAATATCCACACTTCACACAATTGCCAATATTACATGTGTAGTAGTTTAATCATTGCTATAGAGTGTTTGTTCAGTAACAGTGTTAAATAGCTCTATATTTTGATGGTAATCATTGCTATAGAGTGTTTTTTCAGTAACAGTGTTAAATAGCTCTATATTTTGATAGTAGGTTAATCTATAGAGCAGGGGTTCTCAAACTCTTTTGGCCCAGGTACCCCTTGGAGGTGAGATTTTTTCCAGGTACCCCCTCATCCTCGCAACACGATAAGCATATACTTACAACCACATGTGTACATTTAGATGCCATTGGAACTATTTGTATTAAAAACGTTTCAATCTAAATCATTCAGACCCATTTCATAGTCATAAACAGAAACCACTACTACTATATGAATCATGTGCCAATAGTCATTTTATTCAAATTGCTTTTGTGCAAAACCTGACAGAACACTTTTCAAGTAATCAAAAAAAAAAAAAAAACCAAACATGGTCTATGCAATGATAATAATGCAGTCTGTGTCAAAAACAAATCACCTTCATTGTAACTTAATAACTCAAAGTTACTTGTATTTAATATATGTGATAGGCTCTATGCACAGCAACCATAAGTTGGGCCTCTTCCTTACTTCCTTCACAGGCGTTACCAATGATACTAATGACGGCTCTGTTCCATTCTGGTTGTTACAATGATGCTAATGAAGGCTCTGTTCCATTCTGGTTGTTAACAATGATACTAATGAAGGCTCTGTTCCATTCTGGTTGTTACAATGATACTAATGAAGGCTCTGTTCCATTCTGGTTGTTACAATGGTACTAATGAAGGCTCTGTTCCATTATGGTTGTTACAATGATGCTAATGAAGGCTCTGTTCCATTCCGGTTGTTACAATGATGCTAATGAAGGCTCTGTTTCCATTCTGGTTGTTACAATGATACTAATGAAGGCTCTGTCCCATTCTGGTTGTTACAATGGTACTAATGAAGGCTCTGTTCCATTCTGGTTGTTACAATGATACTAATGAAGGCTCTGTTCCATTCTGGTTGTTACAATGGTACTAATGAAGGCTCTGTTCCATTATGGTTGTTACAATGGTACTAATGAAGGCTCTGTTCCATTCTGGTTGTTACAATGATGCTAATGAAGGCTCTGTTCCATTCTGGTTGTTAGAATGATGCTAATGAAGGCTCTGTTCCATTCTGGTTGTTAGAATGATGCTAATGAAGGCTCTGTTCCATTCTGGTTGTTAGAATGATGCTAATGAAGGCTCTGTTCCATTCTGGTTGTTAGAATGATGCTAATGAAGGCTTTGTTCCATTCTGGTTGTTAGAATGATGCTAATGAAGGCTCTGTTCCATTCTGGTTGTTAGCCTACAATGCTGCTAATGAAGGCTCTGTTCCATTCTGGTTGTTACAATGCTGCTAATGAAGGCTCTGTTCCATTCTGGTTGTTAGAATACTGCTAATGAAGGCTCTGTTCCATTCTGGTTGTTACAATGATGCTAATGAAGGCTCTGTTCCATTCTGGTTGTTAGAATGATGCGAATGAAGGCTCTGTTCCATTCTGGTTGTTACAATGATGCTAATGAAGGCTCTGTTCCATTCTGGTTGTTAGAATGATGCTAATGAAGGCTCTGTTCCATTCTGGTTGTTAAAATGATGCTAATGAAGGCTCTGTTCCATTCTGGTTGTTAGAATGATGCTAATGAAGGCTCTGTTCCATTCTGGTTGTTACAATGCTGCTACTGAAGGCTCTGTTCCATTCTGGTTGTTACAATGCTGCTAATGAAGGCTCTGTTCCATTTTGGTTGTTACAATGCTGCTAATGAAGGCTCTGTTCCATTCTGGTTGTTACAATGCTGCTAATGAAGGCTCTGTTCCATTCTGGTTGTTACAATGGTGCTAATGAAGGCTCTGTTCCATTCTGGTTGTTACAATGATACTAATGAAGGCTCTGTTCCATTCTGGTTGTTACAATGATGCTAATGAAGGCTCTGTTCCATTCTGGTTGTTACAATGATGCTAATGAAGGCTCTGTTCCATTCTGGTTGTTACAATGATACTAATAAAGGCTCTGTTCCATTCTGGTTGTTACAATGATACTAATGAAGGCTCTGTTCCATTCTGGTTGTTACAATGATACTAATGAAGGCTCTGTTCCATTCTGGTTGTTACAATGATGCTAATGAAGGCTCTGTTCCATTCTGGTTGTTACAATGATGCTAATGAAGGCTCTGTTCCATTCTGGTTGTTACAATGATGCTAATGAAGGCTCTGTTCCATTCTGGTTGTTACAATGATGCTAATGAAGGCTCTGTTCCATTCTGGTTGTTACAATGATGCTAATGAAGGCTCTGTTCCATTCTGGTTGTTAGAATGATGCTAATGAAGGCTCTGTTCCATTCTGGTTGTTACAATGCTGCTAATGAAGGCTCTGTTCCATTCTGGTTGTTACAATGGTGCTAATGAAGGCTCTGTTCCATTCTGGTTGTTACAATGATACTAATGAAGGCTCTGTTCCATTCTGGTTGTTACAATGATGCTAATGAAGGCTCTGTTCCATTCTGGTTGTTACAATGATGCTAATGAAGGCTCTGTTCCATTCTGGTTGTTACAATGATACTAATAAAGGCTCTGTTCCATTCTGGTTGTTACAATGATACTAATGAAGGCTCTGTTCCATTCTGGTTGTTACAATGATACTAATGAAGGCTCTGTTCCATTCTGGTTGTTACAATGATGCTAATGAAGGCTCTGTTCCATTATGGTTGTTACAATGATGCTAATGAAGGCTCTGTTCCATTCTGGTTGTTACAATGATGCTAACAGGGGTGGACTGGCCGTTTGGCGTACCGGGCAAATGCCCGGTGGGCCGCGTGCCAGTGGGCCGCTGGACCAAAAAATATTTTCGCTCCCGTTTTAGGATTATTACGGTCATTTCAGGGTCGCGTGGCCCATTTATTAGTTTCGTTAATGTTTGGGCTGAGATGCTTTCCAGTAGGGGCCTCAGTGCGGCTGCAGAGTTCATGTGCAGGGCTGGGCTGAAACAGTGAAACCCCCCCGTTGACAAAACGGCCCGGGGGGTGGTGGGCCGGTCCGAACCAAAATGCCAGGGCTGAATTTTGGTCCCAGTCCGGCCCTGGATGCTAATGAAGGCTCTGTTCCATTCTGGTTGTTACAATGATGCTAATGAAGGCTCTGTTCCATTCTGGTTGTTACAATGATACTAATGAAGGCTCTGTTCCATTCTGGTTGTTACAATGATACTAATGAAGGCTCTGTTCCATTATGGTTGTTAAAATGACAGTAATGAAATTATATATATATATATATATATATATATATATATATATATATATATATATATATATATATATATATATATATGACATATATATATATATATATATATGACATATGCCAGGTTTATTTGTAGATCTACCATCCTGTAGTGTATAGTTTCAATGTGAAGATTATTGATTTATTATACTGTTTAGACCAGTGGTTCTCAAGGACCCCCAGGGGTCCTTGAGGGGGTCCCCTGCTAAATGGTTGGTAACTCTGAGAGTGTACAAATGTAACCAAATGGACCCGTAAAGGTCCATTTGGTTACATTTATACACTCTTTATGACACTATTTTTATGCATCTGATGTATTACCTGGTGTCTTCCTTTATACTTTAAATCACTCTGGATTAAGATCGTCTGATAAATGTCCACATTGTAAATTGTAAATTGTCTACACTAAATGGAACAGATCCTTAATTATTATCATTGGTAACACCTGCTGAGGAAGTAAGGAAGAGGCCCAATTTCTTTACAATACGGCTGCATTTGCTTCCATATGTACACTCTCAGAGTTACAGGCCTGTAAGGGTCCATTTGGTTCCATGTGTACACTCTCAGAGTTACAGACCTGTAAGGGTCCATTTGGTTCCATGTGTACACTCTCAGAGTTACAGACCTGTAAGGGTCCATTTGGTTCCATTTGTACACTCTCAGAGTTACAGACCTGTAAGGGTCCATTTGGTTCCATTTGTACACTCTCAGAGTTACAGACCTGTAAGGGTCCATTTGGTTCCATTTGTACACTCTCAGAGTTACAGACCTGTAAGGGTCCATTTGGTTCCATTTGTACACTCTCAGAGTTACAGGCCTATAAGGGTCCATTTGCTTCCATGTGTACACTCTCACAGTTACAGACCTGTAAGGGTCCATTTGGTTCCATTTGTACACTCTCAGAGTTACAGGCCTATAAGGGTCCATTTGGTTCCATGTGTACACTCTCAGAGTTACAGGCCTATAAGGGTCCATTTGCTTCCATGTGTACACTCTCACAGTTACAGACCTGTAAGGGTCCATTTGGTTCCATGTGTACACTCTCAGAGTTACAGGCCTATAAGGGTCCATTTGCTTCCATGTGTACACTCTCAGAGTTACAGACCTGTAAGAGTCCATTTGGTTCCATTTGTACACTCAGAGTTACAGACCTGTAAGGGTCCATTTGGTTCAATGTGTACACTCTCACAGTTACAGACCTGTAAGGGTCCATTTGGTTCCATTTGTACACTCTCAGAGTTACAGACCTGTAAGGGTCCATTTGGTTCCATGTGTACACTCTCAGAGTTACAGACCTGTAAGGGTCCATTTGGTTCCATTTGTACACTCTCAGAGTTACAGACCTGTAAGGGTCCATTTGGTTCCATTTGTACACTCTCACAGTTACAGACCTGTAAGGGTCTATTTGGAACCTTCTGAAGGAACCCAGAGGGTCCCTGGACCACACTTTGAGAACCACTGTCCAAGATGTTTTTTAAACTTACACACTGGTACTGTATGAGATCGGTACTCTGTATCGACCGGAATGCAAGTTACAGGGATGGGAATGGTTATCGGGTACATCTCTAGTACATTATGAGCCACGCTTCAACCACAGTGTACATAATAATGTAAACAACATCCTGATGACATGAAATGACAACAATGTATCACATAAAATAACCGTTTTAATTAACAATCTGATCATGGATCTAGTATCTAATATAATCATTTATCCCACAATAGACTGATATGACTTCAAATTAATATCACAATTATTTAAAGGTTCTTGTTTTATTTTTGAACAGATATAAATGAGTTGCTTGTCATAGGGAACAATAATATAAGACAATGTAAATAGCGTGTAAATAAAGTGACTAAAGGGGTGTGTCTATTCTGTAAGCACAAACTGACGTGCGATTCACGAAACGGCGTGTCCAGCCTTGATATGTGTGTATCGCACATGTTCCTCATCTTTGTCTGACAGTCAGAGGCGTGTTCATGTAGAGAATAATTTGCATTGCTCCACGCCCCTTTAAGACCATAAAAGGAAAACGGAAACACCCAACGTTAGACCACAACATCACCAATCCTCGAAATTGATCTACAAGCTTACAATGCGGCGGGACACGCCCACTTGGTAACTTGTAGATCTATAATCAGTGCAAGCAAACTTTAAAAAGTTAGAAATAGCCGACTCACACGTGTAATGAGAGTAAGAAGTTTGTTTACTAAGTTTAACCTCATGACCAAAGGCTAATACAACTTGGAATGGATATTATATAAGCCCTTTCTACTGAACAATTGAAAAAAATCTATTATTTTAAACAAGTGAAATTAGCCGATCTGCAAGCTCTCAACATTTTGTATTCTTTCATAATCTTTCTAAAGATAATATTTAGGTATGTTCTGCTTTATTTTGACAGTGACAGAGGGCAGAGACAGAGAGGATGCCCTGCAGCAAGGAGCCTGGGGTGGGATTTGAACCACGGCCAACTGTGGTACGTTCTCTACCAGGTGAGCTACCGGGGCACAACCCTCACATTGTCTTCTAATGATGTAGTGACATGTAGACATGATCAATGATGATCTAATGATGTAGTGACATGTAGACATGATCAATGATGATCTAATGATGTAGTGACATGTAGACATGATCAATGATGATCTAATGATGTAGTGACATGTAGACATGATCAATGATGATCTAATGATGTAGTGACATGTAGACATGTATCAGTTGTTGTTTATGTGCAGACATTCTCTGTCTCCCCCCAGCTCACCTCTTCATCTGACCAGCCAATAGAAACAATTTGATCATCACCTCTTCATCTGACCAGCCAATAGAAACACTGACTTAAATTCAACAATCAAAGTTCCACGTCCACCGACCAGCACCACTGACAGACATCCTGCTTCAACATGGGCGGTCGCAAGATTTTCCCACATTTTCTTCTCGTCCTCCTGTGGATTACGGATTCGTACCTTAATTCACCACGGAATTTACACCAGATGGAGATGGAGAAAAATGTACTTGAAAAGAAGGAATCCCATAACGATTTCTACCTGCACACCGGTACGGAGCGGAAACATCTTGGTTTTGGTGCTGCAGCGATATACTCCACGCTGACCTCAAACCCGGATCGTAAGAATAAAGCCCCGAATGGTCGGATGGATCGAAGGTGTATGATCTTCCTGTATCTACTACTTTCAGGAGACATTGAGCTCAACCCTGGTCCTGGTAGGTTTTGTGATCTGCACGGCCTCTGTCAGCTAATTACCTAACCCACAAGGATTTGTGATTTTACTCAAACCACCATAGATCTCATTCTAACATCTGACTGGTCCAACATTTCCAAGAGTGGGGTTATTGTATGCAGACTAAGTGATCATTATATGATCTTTTGTACCCGTAAAAAACTAAAACCTAAGGCCGGCTGTCACAAAACAGTCGTATCTACATATCTAACTCTGCAGTACACAGGTAGACGAATCATAGAAATGCAATGGGCCTGGTCTACAAGATACTCTACACCACAGAGACACCCATGTACCTGTCAAACTACTTCACAAACGTCAATGAAGTCCACAATCACAACACCAGAGGGAGTTCCACTAATCATGTTCAACCCAGATTTGGCTCACAGAAGGGGTCAAATTTGTTCTTTTATGGCACAAAAATGTGGAACGCCCTACCAACAGTCGTAAAGGACTGTAAATCCCTACTCTCCTTCAAAACCGCCCTAAAAGAGCACTTACAGGTGGCTGAAATTTGAAACTGGCCCCTGTAAAAGTCAAAGGCTAGCCCCCCCCCCCTCGAACTGTTTATTGTACATATTCTTGCTTTTGCTTTCTAACTGTTTATATGATGTTTATATGATATAGACAGAAAGTCTATATTCATGTTTCATGGGTGTTTTAGGGAAGGGAGAAGAGTCTAGGACGTGTGAAGTGTTGTCCAGGGTGTTTTAGAGAAGGGAGAAGAGTCTAGGACGTATGGAGTGTTGTCCAGGGTGTTTTAGAGAAGAGAGAAGAGTCTAGGACGTATGGAGCGTTGTCCAGGGTGTTTTAGAGAAGGGAGAAGAGTCTAGGACGTGTGGAGCATTGTCCAGGGTGTTTTAGGGAAGAGAGAAGAGTGTAGGACATGTGGAGCGTTGTCCAGGGTGTTTTAGAGAAGAGAGAAGAGTCTAGGACGTGTGGAGCGTTGTCCAGGGTGTTTTAGAGAAGAGAGAAGAGTCGAGGGAGTGTGGAGCGTTGTCCAGGGTGTTTTAGAGAAGAGAGAAGAGTCTAGGACGTGTAGAGCGTTGTCCAGGGTGTTTTAGAGAAGAGAGAAGAGTCTAGAACGTGTGGAGCGTTGTCCAGGGTGTTTTAGAGAAGAGAGAAGAGTCTAGGACATGTGGAGCGTTGTCCAGGGTGTTGTAGAGAAGAGTCTAGGACGTGTGGAGCGTTGTCCAGAGTGTTTTAGAGAAGAGAGAAGAGTCTAGGACGTGTGGAGTGTTGTCCAGGGTGTTTTAGAGAAGAGAGAAGAGCGTTGGATCATGTGTTGAAGGTATTCATACCTTTGGTTTCCTTGTAGGCCAACGCCAGTGGTTTGTACTGGGTGCTGGCAGCCATTGTTTAAATGCTTCGTATTGTGTTATGATTATTGTTATTAAATGTTAGGAGTATATATTAGTCCTTTTAACTAATCATTATACAGTGTTATAAGAGATTATGAAAGGAAAAAAAACACCAACAACTGAATGTTCATTCCTCTTAGCTTCAGAGAAACACTTTGTCGACCAACACCGGCGTTTCCTGATTAGGTATGTGACCGCAGTGGATCCCATCCTGGATCTACTCCTTGAGGAGGATGTCATCACCGATGAGGGTTATGAGAATGTGAGGTCTAAGTCCACCACTCAGGAGATGATGAGGGAACTCTATACATTCCTGAAGTCCAACAAAGCCAAAGACATGTTCTACAAAGGTCTAGAGGAACATGAGAAGTTACTTCTCAATGATCTGTAAGTCATTTTTATTTAAATTCATTTTTTGTCCAAACATAGAATTAGTAGAACAGAACGTACCTTTTCAGGCCATGATGCTTTCAGTGTTAATATTAATGATTATCATGTATTCTCTTCATTTCCAAGAGATGCAGTAGTTTGTATGTTTTTATTGTTGTGGTGCAAACACAACATGAGCTCCAAGTGAGGTGATCTTCAAAAGACAGTGGTATATGTGTACAGTATATATAGTATTTATATAGGGTTGGTAGATTTATATAGAGTTAGTATGACGATCTTTTTACATTTCACAGCAGGGATGCTCAGCCTTCTCATCCAACACAACCTGAAAGAGCAGCTGCATCATCTGTCTCAGGTGAGTGTTGTCTAAAGTTGATGGAATCTAAATGGAGACTTTTCATTTAGGTTTATCGTGACACGTTGTGAGCTTGTAGATCTGCTATTTTCAAATAGCCAATACAGCCAATCTGAATGACTGTTAAAGCAGTTTGTTTCAATAAGTGAATGATTAAGCACCTAACTTGTAACATTGCAAATAGGCTATGTTAGATTTTAAATGCTTGTCATTGTCACTTGGAAATAAAATAGGTGTGCATATCCATGATGTATAAAGTCTGCACACTGGTAGTTGCAAAAAGCTCCAGAATGTATTGCTCGTCAACGTTTCGGCCTGTTCAGGCCTTCATCAGGACATATATAATGGAAAAGGGCATACACAGAGGTTTATATAGGTACTACTATGCAATGATAGGCTCACCCCAATAGGGCAAGTGAGGTCACTGCCTGCCAACTCAATCAGGAGGTTGGCTAATGTATAAAGTCAAGAATATCTGGAAATAAACAGTGTGCACCCATCCCAGGATCCAAAAATAGCAATAAACAAATATACATTTAAAGTTTCCCAAGATTAATACATTTAAATATATAGAATTAATAGGTACTCAAAAAACAACAAAGGGGGACACGGTGACATGCTGCAGCATAGGACATGAAATGTTTTTTGTTTAAACAGGGTCTAAATAATAGGGGGGATCGCCACTAGAATCCCTCAACATAAGTCTCATAATGATCTCAGGGAGATAAACAAAACAACGTCAGCTCTAAGAGCGTACTCTATTACAGGTGTCCTGAAGGTGTGTGAAAACACTAATAGACAGAAAACAAGTAAAAGGCTAAACGATTGTATAATGGAACAAGAGAACAACTAATGCAGGCCAAGGCTCAAGATAAACCTGAAAGGTCCCTGTAATTATCCATAAAAACATGTCCTATACTGCTGCACCAGGAGGAAGGAAATCCTGTCACCAGCACCCTATGGAAGATCACAAAAAGAGAAAGGAGAAAGTAAGTCACTGCACCAAATACACATAGAAATATTATAGGGCCTTCTAGGCAATAGCAAAAATTCAACATTAAGAATGTTAAAAGTAATAAGGGGTAAATACCCAGGTAAAATCAGAAGAGGGGAACCTAAAATATATAAGTAGGCCTAATAAGGGGGTTTACAGAAATGGCCTGATATCAAAAGATTCATTTAGACCTCTTTTCACTGTGTCCACAGTGGAAATCCAATAAGCTTCCCTTTTGAGGAGTAAAGAATCAATGTCTCCCCCTCTGGGTGGCAATGTGACACGCTCAATGCCTATATATTTCAATGAAGAGATGCAGTGTTGGGCTTGATGAAAATGTAATGCCACAGGATTTCTAAAATCCTTAGTTCTAATGTCACTCCTGTGTTCTGAGATCATCGTTTTCAGGGGTCTTAATGTTTTGCCAATATAAGCAAGCCCATATACACATTTGATCATGTAGATGATATTTGGTGTATTGCAACTGATGAAGCCTCTGATCTTAAAACATTTACCTGTAACAGGGTGATTAAAAGTGTGAAATGTATATGTAAAACTCCATTGAGCGCATCTGCCGCATTTGTAATTGCCATCTGGAACATTACTAAGAAAATGTGTGGGAGTTGCCTGACGTAAGTGTGTCCTAACCAGTAGGTTCCTCAAATTGGGTGGTCTTTTATACACAATGCGGGGAGGAACTGCAAAATACTTGCCAAGAATAGGGTCAGAATTTAGAATGTACCAATGCCTCCTGATCAATTTTTCAAAATGGTGACCCAGAGGAGAATATTGAACAAAACACTTGATGTGTTTTTCTCCGGTTCTGTCTGTTCTCTCTTTGGGTTTTAAACATTCCAGTTGAGTACATCTATTGAATTGATCTGCGGCAGTTTGAATCCATTGGACTGGATAGCCTCGCTGTTTAAAACGACACTGTAGGTCTTTTGCATGTACTTGGAAAGAGTCATCTTGACTACAAATCCTGCAAATTCTTTTGAATTGGCCCATGGGTTAGAGGGATCTGGTAACACCACCTATAGAACACAATACTAGAGGAATCTGGTAACACCACCTATAGAACACAATACTAGAGGGATCTGGTAACACCACCTATAGAACACAATACTAGAGGGATCTGGTAACACCACCTATAGAACACAATACTATATAGATCTGGTAACACCACATATAGAACACAATACTAGAGGGATCTGGTAACACCACCTATAGAACACAATACTAGAGGGATCTGGTAACACCACCTATAGAACACAATACTAGAGAGAGATCTGGTAACACCACCTATAGAACACAATACTAGAGAGATCTGGTAACAACACCTATAGAACACAATACTAGAGAGATCTGGTAACACCACCTATAGAACACAATACTAGATGGATCTGGTAACACCACCTAAAGAACACAATACTAGAGGGATCTGGTAACACCACCTATAGAACACAATACTAGAGGGATCTGGTAACACAACCTATAGAACACAATACTAGAGAGATCTGGTAACACCACCTATAGAACACAATACTAGAGGGATCTGGTAACACCACCTATAGAACACAATACTAGAGAGATCTGGTAACACCACCTATAGAACACAATACTAGAGGGATCTGGTAACACCACCTATAGAACACAATACTAGAGGGATCTGGTAACACCACCTATAGAACACAATACTATATAGATCTGGTAACACCACCTATGGAACACAATACTAGAGGGATCTGGTAACACCACCTATAGAACACAATACTAGAGGGATCTGGTAACACCACCTATAGAACACAATACTAGAGGGATCTGGTAACACCACCTATAGAATAGAACACAATACTAGAGGGATCTGGTAACACCACCTATAGAACACAATACTAGAGAGATCTGGTAACACCACCTTTAGAATAGAACACAATACTAGAGGGATCTGGTAACACCACCTATAGAACACAATACTAGAGAGATCTGGTAACACCACCTATAGAACACAATACTAGAGAGATCTGGTAACACCACCTATAGAATAGAAAACAATACTAGAGAGATCTGGTAACACCACCTATATAATAGAACACAATACTAGAGGGATCTGGTAACACCACCTATAGAACACAATACTAGAGAGATCTGGTAACACCACCTATAGAACACAATACTAGAGAGATCTGGTAACACCACCTATAGAATAGAACACAATACTAGAGAGATCTGGTAACGCCACCTATAGAACACAATACTAGAGAGATCTGGTAACACCACCTATAGAACACAATACTAGAGAGATCTGGTAACACCACCTATAGAACACAATACTAGAGAGATCTGGTAACACCACCTATAGAATAGAACACAATACTAGAGGGATCTGGTAACACCACCTATAGAACACAATACTAGAGAGATATGGTAACACCACCTATAGAACACAATACTAGAGAGATCTGGTAACACCACCTATATCTGGTAACACCACCTATAGAATAGAACACAATACTAGAGAGATCTGGTAACACCACCTATAGAACACAATACTAGAGATATCTGTTAACACCACCTATAGAATAGAACACAATACTAGAGAGATCTGGTAACACCACCTATAGAACACAATACTAGAGATATCTGTTAACACCACCTATAGAATAGAACACAATACTAGAGGGATCTGTTAACACCACCTATAGAATAGAACAAAATACTAGAGGGATCTGGTAACACCACCTATAGAACACAATACTAGAGAGATCTGTTAACACCACCTATAGAATAGAACACAATACTAGAGAGATCTGGTAACACCACCTATAGAACACAATACTAGAGAGATCTGGTAACACCACCTATAGAACACAATACTAGAGAGATCTGGTAATACCACCTATAGAACACAATACTAGAGAGATCTGGTAACACCACCTATAGAATAGAACACAATATTATAGGATCTGGTAACACCACCTATAGAACACAATACTAGAGAGATCTGGTAACACCACCTATATAACACAATACTAGAGAGATCTGGTAACACCACCTATATAATAGAACACAATACTAGAGGGATCTGGTAACACCACCTATAGAACACAATACTAGAGAGATCTGGTAACACCACCTATAGAACACAATACTAGAGAGATCTGGTAACACCACCTATAGAACACAATACTAGAGAGATCTGGTAACACCACCTATAGAACACAATACTAGAGAGATCTGGTAACACCACCTATAGATAGAACACAATACTAGAGAGATCTGGTAACACCACCTATAGAATAGAACACAATACTAGAGAGATCTGGTAACACCACCTATATAACACAATACTAGAGGGATCTGGTAACACCACCTATAGAACACAATACTAGAGAGATCTGGTAACACCACCTATAGAATAGAACACAATACTAGAGTGATCTGGTAACACCACCTATAGAACACAATACTAGAGAGATCTGGTAACACCACCTATAGAATAGAACACAATACTAGAGGGATCTGGTAACACCACCTATAGAACACAATACTAGAGAGATCTGGTAACACCACCTATAGAACACAATACTAGAGAGATCTGGTAATACCACCTATAGAACACAATACTAGAGAGATCTGGTAACACCACCTATAGAATAGAACACAATATTATAGGATCTGGTAACACCACCTATAGAACACAATACTAGAGAGATCTGGTAACACCACCTATAGAACACAATACTAGAGAGATCTGGTAACACCACCTATATAATAGAACACAATACTAGAGGGATCTGGTAACACCACCTATAGAACACAATACTAGAGAGATCTGGTAACACCACCTATAGAACACAATACTAGAGAGATCTGGTAACACCACCTATAGAACACAATACTAGAGAGATCTGGTAACACCACCTATAGAACACAATACTAGAGAGATCTGGTAACACCACCTATAGATAGAACACAATACTAGAGAGATCTGGTAACACCACCTATAGAATAGAACACAATACTAGAGAGATCTGGT
The DNA here is from genome assembly GCF_963280865.1 of Gymnoscopelus braueri. Classification (NCBI taxonomy): domain Eukaryota; kingdom Metazoa; phylum Chordata; class Actinopteri; order Myctophiformes; family Myctophidae; genus Gymnoscopelus; species Gymnoscopelus braueri. The sequence continues at coordinate 14,461,706 of NC_137608.1, read as the reverse complement.
AACACCACCTATATAACACAATACTAGAGGGATCTGGTAACACCACCTATAGAACACAATACTAGAGAGATCTGGTAACACCACCTATAGAATAGAACACAATACTAGAGTGATCTGGTAACACCACCTATAGAACACAATACTAGAGAGATCTGGTAACACCACCTATAGAATAGAACACAATACTAGAGGGATCTGGTAACACCACCTATAGAACACAATACTAGAGAGATCTGGTAACACCACCTATAGAACACAATACTAGAGAGAGCTGGTAACACCAACTATAGAATAGAACACAATACTAGAGAGATCTGGTAACCACCTATAGAACACAATACTAGAGGGATCTGGTAACAACACCTATAGAACACAATACTAGAGGGATCTGGTAACACCACCTATAGAACACAATACTAGAGAGATCTGGTAACACCACCTATAGAATAGAACACAATACTTGAGGGATCTGGTAACACCACCTATAGAACACAATACTAGAGAGATCTGGTAACACCACCTATAGAATAGAACACAATACTTGAGGGATCTGGTAACACCACCTATAGAACACAATACTAGAGAGATCTGGTAACACCACCTATAGAACACAATACTAGAGAGATCTGGTAACACCACCTATAGAATAGAACACAATACTAGAGGGATCTGGTAACACCACCTATAGAACACAAGAGGGATCTGGTAACACCACCTATAGATTAGAACACAATACTAGAGGGATCTGGTAACACCACCTATAGAACACAATACTAGAGAGATCTGGTAACACCACCTATAGATTAGAACACAATACTAGAGGGATCTGGTAACACCACCTATAGAACACAATACTAGAGAGATCTGGTAACCCCACCTATAGAACACAATACTAGAGGGATCTGGTAACACCACCTATAGAACACAATACTAGAGGGATCTGGTAACACCACCTATAGAACACAATACTATATAGATCTGGTAACACCACCTATGGAACACAATACTAGAGGGATCTGGTAACACCACCTATAGAACACAATACTAGAGGGATCTGGTAAAACCACCTATAGAACACAATACTAGAGGGATCTGGTAACACCACCTATAGAATAGAACACAATACTAGAGGGATCTGGTAACACCACCTATAGAACACAATACTAGAGAGATCTGGTAACACCACCTATAGAATAGAACACAATACTAGAGGGATCTGGTAACACCACCTATAGAACACAATACTAGAGAGATCTGGTAACACCACCTATAGAACACAATACTAGAGAGATCTGGTAATACCACCTATAGAATAGAAAACAATACTAGAGAGATCTGGTAACACCACCTATATAATAGAACACAATACTAGAGGGATCTGGTAACACCACCTATAGAACACAATACTAGAGAGATCTGGTAACACCACCTATAGAACACAATACTAGAGAGATCTGGTAACACCTATAGAACACAATACTAGAGAGATCTGGTAACACCACCTATAGAATAGAACACAATACTAGAGAGATCTGGTAACGCCACCTATAGAACACAATACTAGAGAGATCTGGTAACACCACCTATAGAACACAATACTAGAGAGATCTGGTAACACCACCTATAGAACACAATACTAGAGAGATCTGGTAACACCACCTATAGAATAGAACACAATACTATAGGATCTGGTAACACCACCTATAGAACACAATACTAGAGAGATCTGGTAACACCACCTATAGAATAGAACACAATACTATAGGATCTGGTAACACCACCTATAGAACACAATACTAGAGAGATCTGGTAACACCACCTATAGAACACAATACTAGAGAGATCTGGTAACACCACCTATAGAATAGAACACAATACTTGAGGGATCTGGTAACACCACCTATAGAACACAATACTAGAGAGATCTGGTAACACCACCTATAGAATAGAACACAATACTTGAGGGATCTGGTAACACCACCTATAGAACACAATACTAGAGAGATCTGGTAACACCACCTATAGAACACAATACTAGAGAGATCTGGTAACACCACCTATAGAATAGAACACAATACTAGAGGGATCTGGTAACACCACCTATAGAACACAAGAGGGATCTGGTAACACCACCTATAGATTAGAACACAATACTAGAGGGATCTGGTAACACCACCTATAGAACACAATACTAGAGGGATCTGGTAACACCACCTATAGAACACAATACTATATAAATCTGGTAACACCACCTATGGAACACAATACTAGAGGGATCTGGTAACACCACCTATAGAACACAATACTAGAGGGATCTGGTAAAACCACCTATAGAACACAATACTAGAGGGATCTGGTAACACCACCTATAGAATAGAACACAATACTAGAGGGATCTGGTAACACCACCTATAGAACACAATACTAGAGAGATCTGGTAACACCACCTATAGAATAGAACACAATACTAGAGGGATCTGGTAACACCACCTATAGAACACAATACTAGAGAGATCTGGTAACACCACCTATAGAACACAATACTAGAGAGATCTGGTAATACCACCTATAGAATAGAAAACAACACTAGAGAGATCTGGTAACACCACCTATATAATAGAACACAATACTAGAGGGATCTGGTAACACCACCTATAGAACACAATACTAGAGAGATCTGGTAACACCACCTATAGAACACAATACTAGAGAGATCTGGTAACACCACCTATAGAACACAATACTAGAGAGATCTGGTAACACCACCTATAGAATAGAACACAATACTAGAGAGATCTGGTAACGCCACCTATAGAACACAATACTAGAGAGATCTGGTAACACCACCTATAGAACACAATACTAGAGAGATCTGGTAACACCACCTATAGAACACAATACTAGAGAGATCTGGTAACACCACCTATAGAATAGAACACAATACTATAGGATCTGGTAACACCACCTATAGAACACAATACTTAGAGAGATCTGGTAACACCACCTATAGAACACAATACTAGAGAGATCTGGTAACACCACCTATATAATAGAACACAATACTAGAGGGATCTGGTAACACCACCTATAGAACACAATACTAGAGAGATCTGGTAACACCACCTATAGAACACAATACTAGAGAGATCTGGTAACACCACCTATAGAACACAATACTAGAGAGATCTGGTAACACCACCTATAGAACACAATACTAGAGAGATCTGGTAACACCACCTATATCTGGTAACACCACCTATAGAATAGAACACAATACTAGAGAGATCTGGTAACACCACCTATAGAACACAATACTAGAGATATCTGTTAACACCACCTATAGAATAGAACACAATACTAGAGAGATCTGGTAACACCACCTATAGAACACAATACTAGAGGGATCTGGTAACACCACCTATAGAACAAAATACTATATAAATCTGGTAACACCACCTATGGAACACAATACTAGAGGGATCTGGTAACACCACCTATAGAACACAAGAGGGATCTGGTAACACCACCTATAGATTAGAACACAATACTAGAGGGATCTGGTAACACCACCTATAGAACACAATACTAGAGGGATCTGGTAACACCACCTATAGAACACAATACTATATAAATCTGGTAACACCACCTATGGAACACAATACTAGAGGGATCTGGTAACACCACCTATAGAACACAATACTAGAGGGATCTGGTAAAACCACCTATAGAACACAATACTAGAGGGATCTGGTAACACCACCTATAGAATAGAACACAATACTAGAGGGATCTGGTAACACCACCTATAGAACACAATACTAGAGAGATCTGGTAACACCACCTATAGAATAGAACACAATACTAGAGGGATCTGGTAACACCACCTATAGAACACAATACTAGAGAGATCTGGTAACACCACCTATAGAACACAATACTAGAGAGATCTGGTAATACCACCTATAGAATAGAAAACAATACTAGAGAGATCTGGTAACACCACCTATATAATAGAACACAATACTAGAGGGATCTGGTAACACCACCTATAGAACACAATACTAGAGAGATCTGGTAACACCACCTATAGAACACAATACTAGAGAGATCTGGTAACACCACCTATAGAACACAATACTAGAGAGATCTGGTAACACCACCTATAGAACACAATACTAGAGAGATCTGGTAACGCCACCTATAGAACACAATACTAGAGAGATCTGGTAACACCACCTATAGAACACAATACTAGAGAGATCTGGTAACACCACCTATAGAACACAATACTAGAGAGATCTGGTAACACCACCTATAGAATAGAACACAATACTATAGGATCTGGTAACACCACCTATAGAACACAATACTTAGAGAGATCTGGTAACACCACCTATAGAACACAATACTAGAGAGATCTGGTAACACCACCTATATAATAGAACACAATACTAGAGGGATCTGGTAACACCACCTATAGAACACAATACTAGAGAGATCTGGTAACACCACCTATAGAACACAATACTAGAGAGATCTGGTAACACCACCTATAGAACACAATACTAGAGAGATCTGGTAACACCACCTATAGAACACAATACTAGAGAGATCTGGTAACACCACCTATATCTGGTAACACCACCTATAGAATAGAACACAATACTAGAGAGATCTGGTAACACCACCTATAGAACACAATACTAGAGATATCTGTTAACACCACCTATAGAATAGAACACAATACTAGAGAGATCTGGTAACACCACCTATAGAACACAATACTAGAGGGATCTGGTAACACCACCTATAGAACAAAATACTATATAAATCTGGTAACACCACCTATGGAACACAATACTAGAGGGATCTGGTAACACCACCTATAGAACACAAGAGGGATCTGGTAACACCACCTATAGATTAGAACACAATACTAGAGGGATCTGGTAACACCACCTATAGAACACAATACTAGAGGGATCTGGTAACACCACCTATAGAACACAATACTATATAAATCTGGTAACACCACCTATGGAACACAATACTAGAGGGATCTGGTAACACCACCTATAGAACACAATACTAGAGGGATCTGGTAAAACCACCTATAGAACACAATACTAGAGGGATCTGGTAACACCACCTATAGAATAGAACACAATACTAGAGGGATCTGGTAACACCACCTATAGAACACAATACTAGAGAGATCTGGTAACACCACCTATAGAATAGAACACAATACTAGAGGGATCTGGTAACACCACCTATAGAACACAATACTAGAGAGATCTGGTAACACCACCTATAGAACACAATACTAGAGAGATCTGGTAATACCACCTATAGAATAGAAAACAATACTAGAGAGATCTGGTAACACCACCTATATAATAGAACACAATACTAGAGGGATCTGGTAACACCACCTATAGAACACAATACTAGAGAGATCTGGTAACACCACCTATAGAACACAATACTAGAGAGATCTGGTAACACCACCTATAGAACACAATACTAGAGAGATCTGGTAACACCACCTATAGAACACAATACTAGAGAGATCTGGTAACGCCACCTATAGAACACAATACTAGAGAGATCTGGTAACACCACCTATAGAACACAATACTAGAGAGATCTGGTAACACCACCTATAGAACACAATACTAGAGAGATCTGGTAACACCACCTATAGAATAGAACACAATACTATAGGATCTGGTAACACCACCTATAGAACACAATACTTAGAGAGATCTGGTAACACCACCTATAGAACACAATACTAGAGAGATCTGGTAACACCACCTATATAATAGAACACAATACTAGAGGGATCTGGTAACACCACCTATAGAACACAATACTAGAGAGATCTGGTAACACCACCTATAGAACACAATACTAGAGAGATCTGGTAACACCACCTATAGAACACAATACTAGAGAGATCTGGTAACACCACCTATAGAACACAATACTAGAGAGATCTGGTAACACCACCTATATCTGGTAACACCACCTATAGAATAGAACACAATACTAGAGAGATCTGGTAACACCACCTATAGAACACAATACTAGAGATATCTGTTAACACCACCTATAGAATAGAACACAATACTAGAGAGATCTGGTAACACCACCTATAGAACACAATACTAGAGATATCTGGTAACACCACCTATAGAATAGAACACAATACTAGAGAGATCTGGTAACACCACCTATAGAACACAATACTAGAGAGATCTGGTAACACCACCTATATAATAGAACACAATACTAGAGGGATCTGGTAACACCACCTATAGAACACAATACTAGAGATATCTGGTAACACCACCTATAGAACACAATACTAGAGAGATCTGGTAACACCACCTCTAGAACACAATACTAGAGAGATCTGGTAACACCACCTATAGAATAGAACACAATACTAGAGAGATCTGGTAACACCACCTATAGAATAGAACACAATACTAGAGAGATCTGGTAACACCACCTATAGAACACAATACTAGAGGGATCTGGTAACACCACCTATAGAACACAATTCTAGAGAGATCTGGTAACACCACCTATAGACTAGAACACAATACTAGAGGGATCTGGTAACACCACCTATAGAACACAATACTAGAGAGATCTGGTAACACCACCTATAGAATAGAACACAATACTAGAGGGATCTGGTAACACCACCTATATAACACAATACTAGAGAGATCTGGTAACACCACCTATAGAACACAATACTAGAGAGAGCTGGTAACACCAACTATAGAATAGAACACAATACTAGAGAGATCTGGTAACCACCTATAGAACACAATACTAGAGGGATCTGGTAACAACACCTATAGAACACAATACTAGAGGGATCTGGTAACACCACCTATAGAACACAATACTAGAGAGATCTGGTAACACCACCTAAAGAATAGAACACACTACTAGAGAGATCTGGTAACACCACCTATAGAACACAATACTAGAGAGATCTGGTAACACCACCTATAGAATAGAATAGAACACAATACTAGAGGGATCTGGTAACACCACCTATAGAACACAATACTAGAGGGATCTGGTAACACCACTTATAGAACACAATACTAGAGAGATCTGGTAACACCACCTATAGAACACAATACTAGAGAGATCTGGTAACACCACCTATAGAATAGAACACAATACTTGAGGGATCTGGTAACACCACCTATAGAACACAATACTAGAGAGATCTGGTAACACCACCTATAGAACACACTACTAAAGAGATCTGGTAACACCACCTATAGAATAGAACACAATACTAGAGGGATCTGGTAACACCACCTATATAACACAATACTAGAGGGATCTGGTAACACCACCTATAGATTAGAACACAATACTAGAGGGATCTGGTAACACCACATATAGAACACAATACTAGAGAGATCTGGTAAAACCACCTATAGAACACAATACTAGAGGGATCTGGTAACACCACCTATAGAACACAATACTAGAGGGATCTGGTAACACCACCTATAGAACACAATACTATATAGATCTGGTAACACCACCTATGGAACACAATACTAGAGGGATTTGGTAACACCACCTATAGAACACAATACTAGAGGGATCTGGTAACACCACCTATAGAATAGAACACAATACTAGAGGGATCTGGTAACACCACCTATAGAACACAATACTAGAGAGATCTGGTAACACCACCTATAGAATAGAACACAATACTAGAGGGATCTGGTAACACCACCTATAGAACACAATACTAGAGAGATCTGGTAACACCACCTATAGAACACAATACTAGAGAGATCTGGTAACACCACCTATAGAATAGAAAACAATACTAGAGAGATCTGGTAATACCACCTATATAATAGAACACAATACTAGAGGGATCTGGTAACACCACCTATATAACACAATACTAGAGAGATCTGGTAACACCACCTATATAACACAATACTAGAGAGATCTGGTAACACCACCTATAGAACACAATACTAGAGAGATCTGGTATCACCACCTATAGAATAGAACACAATACTAGAGAGATCTGGTAACGCCACCTATAGAACACAATACTAGAGAGATCTGGTAACACCACCTATAGAATAGAACACAATACTAGAGGGATCTGGTAACACCACCTATAGAACACAATACTAGAGAGATCTGGTAACACCACCTATAGAATAGAACACAATACTAGAGGGATCTGGTAACACCACCTATAGAACACAATACTAGAGAGATCTGGTAACACCACCTATAGAACACAATACTAGAGAGATCTGGTAACACCACCTATAGAATAGAAAACAATACTAGAGAGATCTGGTAATACCACCTATATAATAGAACACAATACTAGAGGGATCTGGTAACACCACCTATATAACACAATACTAGAGAGATCTGGTAACACCACCTATAGAACACAATACTAGAGAGATCTGGTAACACCACCTATAGAACACAATACTAGAGAGATCTGGTATCACCACCTATAGAATAGAACACAATACTAGAGAGATCTGGTAACGCCACCTATAGAACACAATACTAGAGAGATCTGGTAACACCACCTATAGAACACAATACTAGAGAGATCTGGTAACACCACCTATAGAACACAATACTAGAGAGATCTGGTAACACCACCTATAGAATAGAACACAATACTATAGGATCTGGTAACACCACCTATAGAACACAATACTAGAGAGATCTGGTAACACCACCTATATAATAGAACAAAATACTAGAGGGATCTGGTAACACCACCTATAGAACACAATACTAGAGAGATCTGGTAACACCACCTATAGAACACAATACTAGAGAGATCTGGTAACACCACCTATATCTGGTAACACCACCTATAGAATAGAACACAATACTAGAGAGATCTGGTAACACCACCTATAGAACACAATACTAGAGATATCTGTTAACACCACCTATAGAATATAACACAATACTAGAGGGATCTGTTAACACCACCTATAGAATAGAACAAAATACTAGAGGGGTCTGGTAACACCACCTATAGAACACAATACTAGAGAGATCTGTTAACACCACCTATAGAATAGAACACAATACTAGAGAGATCTGGTAACACCACCTATAGAACACAATACTAGAGAGATCTGGTAACACCACCTATAGAACATTACTAGAGAGATCTGGTAATACCACCTATAGAACACAATACTAGAGAGATCTGGTAACACCACCTATAGAATAGAACACAATATTATAGGATCTGGTAACACCACCTATAGAACACAATACTAGAGAGATCTGGTAACACCACCTATAGAACACAATACTAGAGAGATCTGGTAACACCACCTATATAATAGAACACAATACTAGAGAGATCTGGTAACACCACCTATAGAACACAATACTAGAGAGATCTGGTAACACCACCTATAGAACACAATACTAGAGAGATCTGGTAACACCACCTATAGAATAGAATAGAACACAATACTAGAGAGATCTGGTAACACCACCTATAGAATAGAACACAATACTAGAGAGATCTGGTAACACCACCTATAGAACACAATACTAGAGGGATCTGGTAACACCACCTATAGAACACAATACTAGAGAGATCTGGTAACACCACCTATAGAATAGAACACAATACTAGAGGGATCTGGTAACACCACCTATAGAACACAATACTAGAGAGATCTGGTAACACCACCTATAGAATAGAACACAATACTAGAGGGAGGTGGTAACACCACCTATAGAATAGAACACAATACTAGAGGGATCTGGTAACACCACCTATAGATTAGAACACAATACTAGAGGGATCTGGTAACACCACATATAGAACACAATACTAGAGAGATCTGGTAAAACCACCTATAGAACACAATACTAGAGGGATCTGGTAACACCACCTATAGAACACAATACTAGAGGGATCTGGTAACACCACCTATAGAACACAATACTATATAGATCTGGTAACACCACCTATGGAACACAATACTAGAGGGATTTGGTAACACCACCTATAGAACACAATACTAGAGGGATCTGGTAACACCACCTATAGAATAGAACACAATACTAGAGGGATCTGGTAACACCACCTATAGAACACAATACTAGAGAGATCTGGTAACACCACCTATAGAATAGAACACAATACTAGAGGGATCTGGTAACACCACCTATAGAACACAATACTAGAGAGATCTGGTAACACCACCTATAGAACACAATACTAGAGAGATCTGGTAACACCACCTATAGAATAGAAAACAATACTAGAGAGATCTGGTAATACCACCTATATAATAGAACACAATACTAGAGGGATCTGGTAACACCACCTATATAACACAATACTAGAGAGATCTGGTAACACCACCTATATAACACAATACTAGAGAGATCTGGTAACACCACCTATAGAACACAATACTAGAGAGATCTGGTATCACCACCTATAGAATAGAACACAATACTAGAGAGATCTGGTAACGCCACCTATAGAACACAATACTAGAGAGATCTGGTAACACCACCTATAGAATAGAACACAATACTAGAGGGATCTGGTAACACCACCTATAGAACACAATACTAGAGAGATCTGGTAACACCACCTATAGAATAGAACACAATACTAGAGGGATCTGGTAACACCACCTATAGAACACAATACTAGAGAGATCTGGTAACACCACCTATAGAACACAATACTAGAGAGATCTGGTAACACCACCTATAGAATAGAAAACAATACTAGAGAGATCTGGTAATACCACCTATATAATAGAACACAATACTAGAGGGATCTGGTAACACCACCTATATAACACAATACTAGAGAGATCTGGTAACACCACCTATAGAACACAATACTAGAGAGATCTGGTAACACCACCTATAGAACACAATACTAGAGAGATCTGGTATCACCACCTATAGAATAGAACACAATACTAGAGAGATCTGGTAACGCCACCTATAGAACACAATACTAGAGAGATCTGGTAACACCACCTATAGAACACAATACTAGAGAGATCTGGTAACACCACCTATAGAACACAATACTAGAGAGATCTGGTAACACCACCTATAGAATAGAACACAATACTATAGGATCTGGTAACACCACCTATAGAACACAATACTAGAGAGATCTGGTAACACCACCTATATAATAGAACACAATACTAGAGGGATCTGGTAACACCACCTATAGAACACAATACTAGAGAGATCTGGTAACACCACCTATAGAACACAATACTAGAGAGATCTGGTAACACCACCTATATCTGGTAACACCACCTATAGAATAGAACACAATACTAGAGAGATCTGGTAACACCACCTATAGAACACAATACTAGAGATATCTGTTAACACCACCTATAGAATATAACACAATACTAGAGGGATCTGTTAACACCACCTATAGAATAGAACAAAATACTAGAGGGATCTGGTAACACCACCTATAGAACACAATACTAGAGAGATCTGTTAACACCACCTATAGAATAGAACACAATACTAGAGAGATCTGGTAACACCACCTATAGAACACAATACTAGAGAGATCTGGTAACACCACCTATAGAACATTACTAGAGAGATCTGGTAATACCACCTATAGAACACAATACTAGAGAGATCTGGTAACACCACCTATAGAATAGAACACAATATTATAGGATCTGGTAACACCACCTATAGAACACAATACTAGAGAGATCTGGTAACACCACCTATAGAACACAATACTAGAGAGATCTGGTAACACCACCTATATAATAGAACACAATACTAGAGATATCTGGTAACACCACCTATAGAACACAATACTAGAGAGATCTGGTAACACCACCTATAGAACACAATACTAGAGAGATCTGGTAACACCACCTATAGAATAGAATAGAACACAATACTAGAGAGATCTGGTAACACCACCTATAGAATAGAACACAATACTAGAGAGATCTGGTAACACCACCTATAGAACACAATACTAGAGGGATCTGGTAACACCACCTATAGAACACAATACTAGAGAGATCTGGTAACACCACCTATAGAATAGAACACAATACTAGAGGGATCTGGTAACACCACCTATAGAACACAATACTAGAGAGATCTGGTAACACCACCTATAGAATAGAACACAATACTAGAGGGAGGTGGTAACACCACCTATAGAATAGAACACAATACTAGAGGGATCTGGTAACACCACCTATAGAATAGAACACAATACTAGAGGGATCTGGTAACACCACCTATAGAACACAATACTAGAGAGATCTGGTAACACCACCTATATAACACAATACTAGAGAGATCTGGTAACACCACCTATAGAATAGAACACAATACTAGAGAGATCTGGTAACACCACCTATAGAACACAATACTAGAGAGATCTGGTAACACCACCTATAGAACACAATACTAGAGAGATCTGGTAACACCACCTATAGAATAGAACACAATACTAGAGAGATCTGGTAACACCACCTATAGAATAGAACACAATACTAGAGAGATCTGGTAACACCACCTATAGAACACAATACTAGAGGGATCTGGTAACACCACCTATAGAACACAATACTAGAGAGATCTGGTAACACCACCTATAGAACAGAACACAATACTAGAGAGATCTGGTAACACCACCTATAGAATAGAACACAATACTAGAGAGATCTGGTAACACCACCTATAGAACACAATACTATAGGGATCTGGTAACACCACCTATAGAATAAAACACAATACTAGAGGGATCTGGTAACACCACCTATAGAACACAATACTAGAGAGATCTGGTAACACCACCTATAGAACAGAACACAATACTAGAGAGATCTGGTAACACCACCTATAGAATAGAACACAATACTAGAGAGATCTGGTAACACCACCTATAGAACACAATACTATAGGGATCTGGTAACACCACCTATAGAACACAACACTAGAGGGATCTGGTAACACCACCTATAGAACACAATACTAGAGAGATCTGGTAACACCACCTATAGAACACAACACTAGAGAGATCTGGTAACACCACCTATAGAATAGAACACAATACTAGAGAGATCTGGTAACACCACCTATAGAACACAATACTAGAGGGATCTGGTAACACCACCTATAGAACACAATACTAGAGGGATCTTGTAACACCACCTATAGAACACAATACTAGAGAGATCTGGTAACACCACCTATAGAACACAATACTAGAGGGATCTGGTAACACCACCTATAGAACACAATATTAGAGGGATCTGGTAACACCACCTATAGAACACAATACTAGAGGGATCTGGTAACATCACCTATAGAACACAATACTAGAGATATCTGGTAACACCACCTATAGAATACAATACTAGAGGGATCTGGTAACACCACCTATAGAATAGAACACAATACTAGAGAGAGATCTGGTAACACCACCTATAGAACACAATACTAGAGGGATCTGGTAACACCACCTGTAGAACACAATACTAGAGGGATCTGGTAACACCACCTATAGAACACAATACTAGAGGGATCTGGTAACACCACCTATAGAACACAATACTAGAGGGATCTGGTAACACCACCTATAGATGATCATGGTACAGACACTTCTATACTAGAGATAAATGGTAAATGGTAAAGAGACATTGTTGTCATGGTTTTATGCTGCTGTCAGCTACAGAATATAATAGGATATGAAGATTGGTCTATGACACTTAATATATATATATATATATTTTTTTAAATGTAGATATACGGTTATGGCACTCAACGGGTGTATTTTAAAAGCGTAGATATACGGTTATGGCACTCAACGGGTTTATTTTAAAAACGTAGATATACGGTTATGGCACTCAACGGGTGTATTTTAAAAACGTAGATATACGGTTATGGCACTCAACGGGTGTATCTTAAAAACGTAGATATACGGTTATGGCACTCAACGGGTGTATTTTAAAAATGTAGATATACGATTATGGCACTCAACGGGTATATTTTAAAAACGTAGATATACGGTTATGGCACTCAACAGGTGTATTTTAAAGACATACGGTTTTGGCACCAAATGTGTCAACTCATTGAGTGCCAGAATTTTTTTTTTGTAACGTTTTGTTTATTCGTTTTTGTTCTTTTACGTACTCATAGGTAGTACAATTGAGTGCCAGAATTGCCAGAATTATTTCTATATTTATTATGTTGTCCCATTGCCAAAAAAAAGTGCTTAGGAAGCAAGATACAGCCTTTTTCAGTTATACGTTAAACAAGGAGTGGATGGAGCTGCAAATCTTCAGATGATGATATCTAACATGTTTTTTTTTACTATTTTTTCAAAAACACGTCAAACACGTCATTGGCACGTTGCGCCATAGCGGTAAAAACACGTGAAACACGTTAATGGCACTCAATGAGTTAAGATGGCTCTGAAATGGCGGAACGTGGTAGAAATTGTATTTTTCCAGACGATAGACGGACCCCTACCCCATTGCCCGGATACTTTTCTTTTTACATCTGGGTCCTCGTTATGGCTTCTGCAGCCCTCTAAACATTGCGAACACACGGTAAAAACCCTGGCACTCTGAGGATGATTTGGATGATAATACCTGGCACTCAATGTGCATTAACTTGTTCTGTTATAGTATAGTTGATGTTTTATTGTGGCTGTAGTTACATTATAACTGATGGATTATAGAATAGTTCATATAACATTAGACATAATCAAACCTGATTATTCATTATATTAGTTAATTAGCTGTTTCACATTTGGGACACTTTATGAATGGCCTCATTAAACACATCAACACACAGAACATTGTTTAATGTTGAGATGAACATTGATAGATGCTAAACTTGAGCTTAATTTGAATATGAAAGTAACAAAAAAAGACCACAATTTTATCATGCCTTTTTTATCAGCAATATCACATTTAGATTCAAGTGTTACATGTTTCATTATTACAGAGGATGCAAAGCATATTGAATTCTACCAAAACCAGCTCCAAATGAATGTTGAGGAGCCGTTCACATGTTTACCTGAAGGGTCAGTCCAACGGACAGATAAGATGGATTTTGAAGATTTCTACACACATGTCAGCATCATATATGTGGACGAAAGAGAGATCAGCTGTGAGCATGAGGTCAGACAGATGGAGAGGAAGAAAGCATGGCAGGAGATCCCGCAGAGTGAAATGGTGATGAAGAAAGCAGGGCAGGAGATCCAACTCAGTGACATCTTTAAACACCCTTCTGGAAAAAACAAACGCATCAGAACAGTGATCACCATTGGTATTGCAGGAGTTGGCAAAACCTTTCTCGTACACAAGTTTGTCTCTGACTGGGCAAAGAAAAAACATCAACATCCTCACCTCACATTTGTGTTCCAATTCAGCCACCTAAATTTGCTGCAGGGACGAAGGTTTAGTTTAGCACAGCTAATCCATGAATGCATCGACGCAACCAAATGCATTCCAGAAGAAGCTCTTAATGATATCTTCACCAAGCTGCAGAAGTCAGGAAACTCAAATTATGACAACAGCCTCTTCAAACTTCTGTTTGTATTTGATGGTTTAGACACAAGCGTCCTTCCGCTGCACTTTGAGACTAAGTCTAACCATGACTGCTCTGACAACTACTCCCGACCCGTCCCCCTGGAAGAGCTTCTAGTAAACCTCATGAAAGGTAAACTGCTTCGCTGTGCTCACATCTGGATAACAACACGCCCTGCTGCAGCCAAACAGATCCCTTCTGAGTTTGTTGACATGTTCATGGAGGTGAAAGGGTTCACTGATGCCAAGAAGGAGGAGTACTTCAGGAAGAGATTCAGTGATGAGAAGATGGCCAGCAGAATCATCTCACACTTGAAGACATCAAAGAACCTCCACATCATGTGTGAAATCCCAGTCTTCTGTTCGATGGCTGCCACCGTTCTCCGTGATATTTTGAGGAGAGACGAGAAAGGACAGCTGCCCAAGGCCATGACTGAGATGTACTGCTACTTTGTGATGGTGCAGACAAAGAGGAAGCTAAAGTTTGATGAGACACATGAGCTGAGTCAACAGCAGCTCATGGAAACTGACAGGGAGGTTCTTCTGAAGCTGGGCAGGCTGGCTTTTGAACATCTGGAGAAAGGCAGCACCATCTTCTACCAAGAAGACCTGGAAGAGTGTGGTCTTGGTGTGAAAGAAGCCTCACTGTACTCAGGAGTGTGCATGGAGATCTTCAAAGGAGAGAGTGTGCTCTTCCAGAAAAAGGTCTACAGCTTTCTTCATCTGAGCATCCAGGAGTTCCTGGCTGCAGTCTACCTGTTCCACTGTTTCATACAGAAGAGCATGAAGGTACTGAAGACATTCCTGGGAGGAGTAAAAGAAGATATGACCCTGTGTGACTTCCTGTACAGAGCAATGGATAAAGCCCTGATGAGTAAAAATGGCCACCTGGACCTCTTTGTCCGCTTCCTTCATGGCCTCTCACTGGAGTCCAACCAGAGTCTGTTAACAGGCCTGCTGGGTCAGACAGAGAACAGTCCAGAGAGCATCCAGAGAGCCATCAACAAGCTGAAGAAGATGAATAGCTCTTTTAAAACATACTCTCCTGACAGATGTATCAACATCTTCCACTGTCTGATGGAGATGAACGACCACTCAGTACATCAGGAGATCCAGCAGTTCCTGAAGTCAGGGGACAGATCAAAGACAGAACTGTCTCTAATCCAGTGTTCAGCTCTGGCCTTCATGCTGCAGATGTCAGAGGAGGTTCTGGATGAGTTGTACCTGGACACATACAACACAGCACCAGAGGGGCGACAGAGACTGATCCCAGCTCTGAGGAACTGCAGAAAGGCTCGGTTAGTAGTCATGTGAATAGAAAATGTTAGAACAGAGTAAATCTACCTTCACACCACTACACTTTAACTAGAAATGATGGTTAACATAAAACATTGGACCCCACTTTGGGTCCATGAGGAGTTCTAGGCGGTCCCCAGCAAAATAAGGAATGGTTTAAACACTTTAAACATACTTTATACTTCAGCTATTTGAAAATAGCCGATCTACAAGCTCATAATGTGTCGCGATGCGTTTTGAGCTTGTAGATCAGCTATTTCTTCTCTCTTTTTTCTTTCTTTTTTACTTGAATAATTGAGAAAAATGTTGAATAACTTTGACATTTTTAACAGCATATTATCTTCTCTTATGGGGGTCCTTGACACAAAATATTTTCAGATGGGGTCAAATACATAACATTTTCATGACATGACAATGTTTGAGAGCCACAAATGTAAAAGATACAGTAATAACCACATCTTTAAATCCGGTCTGGGTCTCAAATGGTGACTGGTAGACGAATCCACAGAGCGCTGCCCAATCACTTGCGCAATCAATATTGCGGTGTCAGACACATTTACCTGCTATTTTACTAACTAAATACTCTGGCAGATACAAAGTGTCTGACGTCAAGTTACGTCACTTGTTCATATTGGAAGTGCCAAATAGTTTATAATATTCAGCTGAACCCCAATTATTAATTATAATTCCAACCGCATCATACCGACGACACACACACACACTACAGAGAAGCATAGACTAATAACCACGCTGTTAAGAATAAATAAAGCCAAGTTACTTGATCCAGCAGAAAATCAGGAAATACAGTTTTAAGGTCTACCTTTCTTTGGTGTGAACTGTGAAGAATGATGTTTCAAACGTTATATTCCCACAAATGAATATCCATTGAACTGTGAGTGTGTAGACACCACCTCTCATTCATTGTTTATTTAGCATTGAGAGTGCCCTCGCATCCACCAACACATTAACTCCCCAAAAAGTCAGGCTTCACTTCAGAGACAAGAAGTAGCGTAACACAAACTCATTGAACTCCTCTTTCACTGTCAGTGGGACTGGTAGCTTCATGGCAGCTTCCACATTATATTACGACCCCTGTCTAGGGTAGGGAATACAACATAATAATGGAGGACCACAGATTGTTTCAAAATGAATTGTTTTATTTATTTATTTTAGCAGAGACTAAATATCTCCATTTTCTTTCTAATTTCTGCTACTGAAGAAAACCCCTAACATAACCCCTGACCGAAAAGAAAGAAAGAAACAATTTACTAACCTACTTACCTAAACTATTAAAAAACAAAAACAAACAAGGAAGTGGATAAACCAAACGAACGTACCAAACACCCCTACATAGTGATTAATCAAGTATTGACAAAGAATTAATTCAAAATATAAACACAACGGAAGGACTCAAAGTTAATGAATGGCAAAACTAGCAAACTAAACAAAAATGTTACAAAGGCTGGAGGACACGAGGGCTTTAGTTTCTGCTGCTCTTAAGCTGCCAACTATCAGGATAGCATCAGGTTAATTCACAGCTGAAGACCGCTATTAGTCAGGGGATATTAGCAGAAAGATTTCCAATCTTGGAATAAATTCCTTACCAAAAAAAATCTTCACCAATGTGTTTGTAAAGGTGTCTAGTAACACATCTCACAAAGACTGAAATTCAGTCCCCCTAGGAGAATTTTTGACAGCTGCTGAAAGTTGGGGTACCCACCATTTCCCTGCATAACAGCTCCAATCTCAATGGGCTTTTTACACAAAAAGTATACCTGGACAAGGATGGCTATGGCCGTTTTTAGCCCAAGGAGTGGTTTTGGTGCAAAACAAATGCTTGCAATGGATTCAGAATAATAAAAACACCCTAGTTTGACCCCTCACATGCTACTTAAAACAGAATTAAAATGTGATTTTTTTTGCCCTGCATGGAAATGCAGGGAAATGGTGGGAACCCCAACTTTCAGCAGCTGTCAAAAATTCTCCTAGGGAAACTGAATTTCAGTCTTTGTGAGATGTGTTACTAGACACCTTTACAAACACATTGGTGAAGATTTTTTTTGGTAAGGAATTGATTCCAAGATTGGAAATCTTTCTGCTAATATCCCCTGACTATATGCGATGGTTGACAAGATATTAACGTGTGGAGCAGGCACGTGCTGAGGGGGGGGAGGGGGGGGCTTTGGGTGCTTGGGCACCAAGCTTTCACCTCTGATGCCCAAAGTGCCTTTTTGCCCTGTTCTCTTTTTTTTTGTATTGGTCACACCCATACATAACACCCATGGCCCTTATCAAGAACAACATTAGACAAATAATTCCACTATCATAATAATTATTTATGATATTATAATTTAAATGAGCTGGCTGCCATCAGTCAGTTTTAGTTTCACTTTTCACCTAATATAATGCAGTGATGTCATAGTGCCCCTCCCACCTCGTTAATCTTGCAGCTTCATTGCAAACTACTTGAGACATGCACTCCGGAAGCATGGTAAGTTCACTCCTCCATCAATACATTGTTTTTATACTACAAGTTTTGTTCGGATTAGCTACAACATTAATCCAATATCATAAAAGCCGGTCGGTTGAAATTATTAATAATTGCGGTGCAGCCAAATATAATAGACTATTTGACACTTCCAATGTGATCTAAGTGGCCTAACTTGATGCACATCAGTGACACTTTTTATCTGGCAGAGCATTTAGTTCAGGGGTGGGCAACTTTGTAATTAAAATGGTTCATGGAAAGTTGCATGTTTGGAACAGCTGAAGGCAATAGTTCACCATTTCAGATATGTTTAGATTACTTAGTTTTTCTTTGTGATTTCAAAAGTTTTAATTTTTTATTTTGGCCTGGGGCCATCCCTGATTTAGTTAGTAAAATAGCAGGTGAAGCAAGCAGTTTCCACACCACAACAGGAGTCTTGACACAGCAGCTATGATTGCGCCACCTACAGGGCAGCGCTCTGTTGATTTGTCTATAAAAAATACCAGTCAAAAACATGACTAAGAGTCTAGAACCCTGCTAGTTACATCCAACTGGACCAGCACTCACTAGTTCGGTTAAAAAGAAAAAACTAAGTAAAATAAGTAACATACAGTATGTCAGGTAGCCGATCTACAAGCTCACAGTTGTGAGGTGCTCATTAGTCATTACTGCCTTGCAGCCAATTATAAATCAGGCTTTAGAACCCAGCTCTCTATGTAAAAAATATTATATATTATATAAAATAATATTTTTCGTGCCAGGTTTAATATTTTTTTATACTTTTGTTTCTTCTGGACCTACTTTTTCAAAAAACAATATGGCTGCCATTTTCCAAAATGGCTGCAGGCAAAAGACATTTTATGTGGTTTTTGACCTGGATTGTGTTTGGATAATCCAATTTTTATTATTTTGGCATCAGAATATAGTTTTGACTCCCCCCTGCCCCCTCCCGCCATTAGCCACGGAAAAAAAACAATATGGCTGCAAGGTAACAAGGAAACGAGACAAGACGGAAAACGTTACGACAAAATAAATCACCACTTAAAACGGGACAAACTAACACACTACAAAACTGTACTGTAGTGTTATTGTACAGCACAGCACTGAACTGTACAGTACTGTACTGTATTGTTATTTTACAGCACAATACTGTACTTTACTGTATTGTTACTGTTTAGCAGTTCACGATTTAGTGAAGAATCCAGGCCCTGAAAAATCCATTGGCATCCTTTTCTTTCACGCTCTCACTGGATGTGATGTTGTGTCTGCCTTTCGTGGAAAAGGCAAAAAGACAGCATGGCAAACTCGGCAAGTATGGCCTGAAGTGTCTCATGTCTTCCAGAAGCTCAGTCATTACCCACCAGTAACGTAAGATGACGCAGATCTCAGCATGTTTGAGAAGTTTGTGATTACAATATATGACGAGAACAGCACTGCTGATGGGGTTGATGATGTAAGATGTTACCTGTTTGCATGGAAGCAGAGGTCCTATGATGCCATTCCACCTACAAGGGCATCTCTTGCACATCATGTGAAGCGTGCCACTTATCAAGTTGCCTGTGTCTGGAGCCAGTTAACGGTTAGTCAAATGCATACAGAGAGCCCTGCCAACTGGGGATGGCGGGCAGAAGATAACATTTGGCAAGTAGTGTGGATGACACAACAAAATGAGGGTGCACGACTGAATGTTGTGGGGTAGATGCAAGTGCTACCGCATTGGCCTTCAGTGCACACAACTGGGTGCCTGCAAATGTGTTCAACTATAAAAACTATATTCTGATGCCAAAATAATCAAAATTGGATTATCCAATCATAATCCAGGTCAAAAACGACATAAAATGTCTTTCGCCGGCAGCCATTTTGGAAAATGGCAGCCATATTGTTTTTTTTCCCTTCGCGTGCCTAACAGGCTTTTATGAAATAGTAGGTCCAGAAGAAACTTTGTGCAAAATTTGGTGCTTGTGTCACAAAGTGAACGATTCTTCAAAAAATTTTACTTAAGCTGCCTGACTACTTGAACTGAATGTTCAAGTACACCCAGAATAGGTTCACTGGCCACATGGTGGCACTCTACCTTGCAATATGTGCAACGTTTCTAATTAGATAGATCTCTAGTTAACTTCCTTGACAGTGAATGTGGGCTAATATGTTTTGATCATCTCTGATGTTACGTTTAATCTTTACAGACTTGGTAGCTGTTGGATCCTCCAACAGACACACTTTGAAGTTGTGGCTTCAGCTCTCAGCTCTAATCCTTCACATCTAACAGAACTGGACCTCTTAGGAATCGAACTGAAGGATTCATTCATGGACATTCTCTCTGCTGGACTGAAAAGTCGACATTGTAGACTGCAGATCCTAAGGTCAGATTCATTTACCAGCATTATTGTCTCCGCCAGGCCAAAAGGCATGGCGAGAGAGTATGTTTTACCCTCTGTCCGTCCGTCCGTCCGTCCGTCCGTCCGTCCGTCCGTCCGTCCGTCCGTCCGTGTGTCCGTGTGTCCGTGTGTCCGTGTGTCATTCTGTCTGTGTACAGCTAATCTCCGGCACCATTCGCTTGCTCGCAGCGAAACTGTGCACACACACTCCCTGGATGCTAGAGCAGTACCTCTGCCCCAAAATTTTCACTTGAGCCTGTTATAGCGCCACCTGGAGGCCGATTTGTGCAAAACACATTTCTTGACAGTACTCCTACAGATTTTGTCCAAACATCACGCAAATCGGTACACAGTATCTCTATACCAAACATCATGCAAATCTGTACACAGTATCTCTATAGTCAGCAAACGAAAAGAGTCTTTCCGATTTTTCGTATTCCATCCTGATTGACTAAAATTGCCTTCCAAAGTTTGCAGGAGTACTCCGTTTTGAACAAAATGCCTCAAATCATGAACACAGCATGCAATTTCCGTGAACCTTTTCACGCACATTCCCACTAGGCCGAGGAAGAAATGCCACTTGAAAATGTTCAAATCAGCCTCATGGTGGCGCTATAACATGCCGATTCGTGTTTTTACCTATAACTGCACCGATCTGTGTAAAACTTTGTATGCACACTCTCTAGAGGCCAAGGAAAAACCTTTGCCCTGCATTTTTCACATTTGCCTTTTATAGCGCCACTAGGAGGCCGACTTATGTAAAACATTTTTTTTGATAATGAGCCTTCAGATTTTATCCAAATTTCATGCAAATCGGTACACATGATCTCTATAGTCATGTGTTCAAGAGGGATCTATTTGATTTTTTAACTGATTGGCTAAAATGTACATCTAAAGTTTGCTGGAGTGGTCCGTTTTGAACAAAATGCTGCAAATCATGAACGCAGCGTCCGAATGCGGTGAAACTTTGCACGGACATTTGCACTACATTGAGGAAAAAATGCCACCCTTTTAATCATTAGCTCTGATGGGCTGGCCCAGCACCAACACTTTAATGTGTTATAAGTGATTTAGGGCCCTATTCAAGGTTGAAGTTGCTAAAGCCACTAATATCGGATTTAGGACTAGGCAAGGCCTGTTCCCCCGCAAAAGTTGCTATTCTGGGACACTACCTGCGCTACCCGTTTTATGCATAGGTGTGATTTGGGCGTTACAATGATGAAACCAATCACCGTGCCAGATGCCATTACCTTTAAGAGAAGACTGCGCCATTATCCAATATACGCTCTCCTATCTCCCTGTCTGCGGTGTTGCCTGGTCTGATTATTATAAGCCACATTGGGCTTGTTTTTCTGAAGTTGCTTGTAAATAATGGTAGAACGGTTGTGAGCTTGTAGATCGTCTATTTTCAAATAGCCAACATATATAAATATGCACATTGTTTAATGGACGACATATATTGGTTTGAAGTGCTCATGTGGCCTATTATAGTCTTGCAAATTCTGGCAACAACATTGGAGCCGCACTATGGGGATTTTACATGGAGCACACACCCTATGTTTGGCTTCTAAACTCTGGACTTTGATTGCCTTTCAATAAAACCACATTTGATAAACATAAGTATCACCTACATGTTACTGATTAGAGAGAATTTTATATATTTTTAATCAGTTCATTATTTCCTGCCTAATCGATGAATAAAACTGACGTGTGTAAATTGGAGCATTGCATTGTGCAACGCACAAATCGTCTTCTTTAAAGTTGTACAATGCAGAATCACAAATAACGATTTTTAGCAACCTCTGCTGGTCAGTACCGTCACTGCATACAATTTCCGTAGTCCTCGATTACCCAGAATTCCATTCGTTTTCACCGGAAGCCGGAAGCGTTTCAAAAAGCGATCTTTTAATTGTTTTATACTATCTACGGATCGTTTCTCTTAGCCAGTGGAGCATTAGTTACCATGAGCTGTGCTTTCTTTTTCTGTTCTTTTTCGATCTTCCAATCCTACATTCTCTTAAAATCAGCGTGAGGTTCCTTTTTGTTATTAGGGCGGTAGTTCCTGGCCAAACAGGAAACCGTTGCGGTAGTTCCTGGCCGACGTCATGACGTCGGCCAGGACGTCGGCCACGACGTCATGACGTTGGCCAGGAACGTCATTTTCCCGGGAAAGTCCCCCCCGTCCACGTTCAATAGAAAATATATAAATAAAAGGCTTCCGGGGGTGAAATTCATGGAGTGGGTGTTGTGAAACTTTTGCCACTCACAAAAGATATACAATTTAACTTTAGTTTTGTTGAAAACGTTACCTAGTATGCCTTTAAATAGACTATCATCTTATATAAACACAATTGACATAAGGAATTGACCGCCCTCCCTTCTGCTGATTATAGTAAAATTAGAATCACAGAGATTTGTTGACAATAAAAGCCTAGTAGAGAGAGGTGCGAGCTGTGCGTCCTGGCCGTCTCCACTAATCCATTGCAGTCTGTGCGCTCTTGCGGGTGGTTTTAGAATCCGCTCTGCGCTTTCCCGAATCCGCTCTGCGCTTTCCCAAAGCCGCACCTGTGTGTGTGGGCAGAATAGCAATTTTGGGGATATAGCAACAACACACCCACGGGCACGCCTCCACCTGCAAATAACGGTGTCGGCATAATTGAGAACGGGTATAGCAGGTGTAGAATAGCGTTTAGGGACAGCGCCAGCTCCATTATCCGTAATTCACGGGTGGGTAGAAAAATCGTGGGTAAAGGTTAATGGGTAGGGGTATAGCGTGCCACAGAATAGAGTGGTTAGTTTTAGTTTTACTACTTTATTGCATTTATTTTTATACATTTTTTTCTATTTTTATTATTATTATTATTATTATTATTATTATTATTATTGTTGTGTCCTTGTCCTTGTGTTTAATTACGCACATAAGTGCAGGCTGTAACATATATAATACACAACATCTACTGTACATATATAGCCTACCATTCTTGCGGGTGCTATGGTCTTCTTAGGGTGTGCTAAAGCAACCCCAAGCTCCCCCTTAGCGCCGCCTATGGACCGGTTTCCGAAAACGAAACAAAAAAAGACAGCCGGAAAAAAAATGTCCCAACGACGCCAGTGGCCGACAACGAGATGCCAGATGCCGGAACCAGTAACGTTGGCAATTTTTGGCCGACTATAAGTCCATGCCACACCGGCAGAAGGGACAGGTCGCATGCGCATCCGGCACAAGCGACAGTCGGCAACGTCGGCAATGGTCAAGCTTTAGGTCAACGACGCACTCCCACGTCGCTGAGGTCGGTGGGCTAGGTTGCTTGAGTCGGTCCACGTCGAACCGGTCGATCCACTTTGACCCAGGTTGCATGTTGCGTTGCTGGCTCGGCGGCGGTCGATGGGACGATCGCAGTTTTTTGTGCGTATTTAACCATATATAATTAAATATTGTCTCATGCAATCAGTAAATTGTGTTTATATAATTTTTGCGTCGCGCAATGCAATGCTCTCCAAATTACACTATTTCCATAATAAATCTGTGGTGCTCAAACTTTTTAATTTCAAGGACCCCCAAAATTATATATATTTGGGCATGGAGCCTCAAAGTAACTAGTAACAAAAGTTTTCTAATAATTATAGTGGAGTAAAAGTATAATATTTGCCTCTGAGATGTAGTGGAGTACAAGTAAAATTCTTGAACATTTGAAATACTCAAGTAAAGTAAAAAAAAAACTCAAAATTGTACTTGATTACAGCCCCTGAGTAAATGTACTTAGTTACTTTACACCACTGCTCCTAATTCAAGTGCCACCACTTAGTGTTACACATGGACTTGCCAGCCGCACTGAGGTGCTCGAGGCATACCCTTTTCACTTCTAAACTAGGAAAAAAAACGTCATTTTATTGCATTGGATGGATGAATGAAGGAATAAGTATTTGAAATGCCACCTAAATTGGGAGTGGAACAGGGCTCATTCACTGCCATACTGTGTAATTGTCCGCTTCCCCAGTGTCATGAACTGACTCAAATCATGACAAAAGTGGGAGATGACACACAGGATTTAACTTAAGTTATTTTATTTTAACTAAAAACAAAAAACTTTACAACAATATACAACTTTGTGTGAGTAGTCAGTGGTATCAGTAGTGTAGTGCATGTATGGATGTGTGAAAATGTGGTGTATGTGCAAGTGCAAAAGCAACCAAACAAAACTGGTGCCTGGTAGGAGAGAGAGAGAATGGCCTTGGCCAGCCTGCTTAAATACCCAAGGGACGAGTGGAGTCAGGTGTGTCTCGTCCCATAGACACACCCCTGGCAGGCTGGCCCTCTCCTCCTACACAGGACAGAAAACAAACCATTAGGACCAAATACAAACAGAACAAACAGATGACACCAAGCATAGTGAAGGAGTCATCACACCAGTCCAATGTTTGATTTTGGCTTGATATCGTTTGATCACAGGGATCACAGACCACTTTTGAATTATGAAATTTGCTTGAGAATTAACAGAGTTCTGCCTTTGTTAAATGTCGACTGCTATCCATGCGCTTATGGACACTGTGACGTGGCCATTAGAATTGAGCAGCGACGCTGGGTCGAAGTGGTTGTGACGTGGTTGGACGTTGTGACTAGCGACGCTGGGTCATGCCATGGTCGTGACCAGGACCCAGCGTCGGAACCGTCATAAGCTGTGACGTAGGAGATGACATAGGAGGCTAGTAGTGACGCTCAGTCGAGGTCCTTAGCGGATCCCGCTGCCCCTCCTCATCGGTAGCGCCCATCTCCCATTGCTTTTGGACAACAGCTCAAGATGTGCTCCAGCCATCCTCCTCTCTGGCAGAGTGGGCACAGTGGAGTGTCTGCCAGGCCCAGGTGGAAGAGGTTGGACGGGCTGGGGAGGACATCGTAGACAGACTGAACCAGGAACTTGATCCAGTGTGACTCAGACTTCCATAGCTCTGTCCACCATATCTATCATATGTGACCACTGCATCAGTCCTGACTCCTCCCCAACTGACAATTATTACACTCGCCGCCCGGCTTCCCTCCTCCAAACACGGCTAATTGTGTTCGTATAGACGCACGAAAAAGCTGGATTCACCACGGTGGATTTTAACCCACAAACTCATAGGTGGTGGGCAGGCACTTTACCACTGTGGTACATTGTTAATATGTACATAAGTTATGGAAATGTCTGGAAAACTATATTTGTCTTTCTTTCTTGGCATTTAACCTTGTATAATCTTTTTTGATCAACTCTTATCTTGTATGTAATCTGTTATTACAGACTTGTTGGCTGTAACATCACTCAGGCAGGATTTGAAGTTCTGGCTTCAACTCTCAGCTCTAATCCTTCCCACATAAAAGAGCTGGACCTGAGTTACAACAACCTGCAAGAATCATCAGTACTGGAGTTTATCTGTGCTGCACTGAAGAGTCCACTTTGTAGACTGGAAATTCTAAGGTCAGACAATTTACAATAATGTTTTTGAACAATTCTGTTTGATAATTTTTTTTATTCGATTTTAATTATATATACATACTGTAAAGATATTGTATTTGACGAGAGTGAATAAGGCTGATTTCATAAATCCACACTGACTATAGTATAATAAGGTACATTGACTATGTACAGTCAGCTGACATGCAACATTTAAAACTTAAACTCCTCTAAACGCATAATAAGTGGTTGAAAGCCTTGTTAGATCATCATCCCCTAGCTTTGACTATTATTTACATCGATATTAATTATGAACACCAACTATATAAAGAAAATGATATGAATATCAATTCAGAATGTGTCACTTTAAGTCCCTTATGCTGGTCTAATAGCTTCTCTTATGCTATACATATAAGTATTGTTTATTGTCTCAGCCAGGCCGAAAGGCATGGCGAGAGAGTATGTTTTCGCCCCTGTCCGTCCGTCCGTGTGTCCGTGTGTCCGTGTGTGTCCGTGTGTCCGTGTGTGTCCGTCCTGTCTGTGTGTTAGCAGCTAATCTCCGGCACCGTTGGCCCGGTCGCTCCGAAACTGTGCACACACACTCCCTGGATGCTAATTCAGAACCTCTGCCCCAATTTTTTCACATGGGCCTGTTATAGCGCCACCAGGAGGCCGATTTGTGCAAAACCCATTTTCTTACATTACTCCTACAGATTTTATCCAAACGTCATGCAAATCGGTACACAGTATCTCTATAGTCATGTGATCAACACGAATCTGTCCGATTTCTCATATTCCATCCTCATTGCCTATGGTTGGCTTCCAAAGTTTGCAGGATTGGTCCGTTTTGAACAAAAAGCCTAAATTTTCACACGCACATTCCCACTAGGCCGAGCAAGAAATGCCACCCTTTTCACATTGGCCTGTTATAGCGCCACCAGCAGGTCTAATTTAGCAAAACACATTTTTGGAACAAAATGCCTCAAATCATGAATGCAGTGTCTGATTGCCGTGAAAGACCTAACAATAAATGGCACCATTTTCACATTGGCCTATTATAGCACCACCACGAGGCCAGAATAACGTACCTGACTTGGCGGAGACCTGTGCTCCGAGGAGCACTTTTTCTAGTTATATATATATACACAGTATATTTAGAAAAAGCATTTACTTGACAACTGGTCCTGTAATAATAAAATGTACAACAAGAACCTTCAAAACAATATGTTAGTAAGTAAGACTAAATTACTTCATCTGTAGTGTCGATAATGGGTCCAAATCCTTTCAGTAGTTAATAGGATTATTCAGATTCTGTTAATCATGGCTGCCTACTCTTTCCAGCTCTTGGGTCCCTACTTAAAAACCTAGACAGTCCATCAAGATATTTAATCTGTAATTACAGACTTGCTGGCTGTAACATCACAAAGACAGGATGTGAAGTTCTGGCTTCAGCTCTCAGCTCTAATCTTGTCCATCTGAAGCAACTGGACCTCAGTTTCAACTGTCTGCAGAATTCAGGACTGAACGTGCTTTCTGCTGGACTGAAGAGTCCACATTGTATACTGCAGATCCTGAGGTAAATTAGTTTTCTCTCTGTGTGGATCTCTACTTGAACATCAGCAGCAGTTTGTTAAATATGTATTTCTCTGCAGCTTGTCAGGCTGTGAGGTCACAGAGGAAGGCTGTTCCTCTCTGGCTTCAGCTCTGACCTTCAACCCATCCCATCTGAAACAGCTAGACCTGAACTTCAACCAACCAGGAGGCTCTGGACTAGAGCGACTCTTTGTTGCTGTTAAGAGTCCACATTTTGGACTAGAGACTCTCAGGTGAGTAGAACTGGACCGTGTTTGTTTGTGCAGTGTTTCCTTTAGAATGGTTTCATTGTTTGGGAAAGTGGGCCAGTGAATGAAGAGGATTTTATTTGCCAACAGACGTATAAACAATAATAATACAAAATATAAAATAATGTACAACAACAATAATGATATATTACTGGATGTAATGTAAACAGAGTTTGGGTCAGGCTCTTGTTATAGACAGGTACAATAGCTTATGTTTTATGCATGTGCAGGTATAATGTGAAGATTCAATATCTATCCAATTGTGGCAGTGTTCAATCAAATGTGCAAAAGGAGGCATTTATATACATATAATGAGAGTCACTGGTCTGTTCCATTAAGTTATTTTTTGTTCCTATGTTTTAGTTTTTGTCGGTGTCCTCATTTAGTGCTCTGACAGCTGCCAAAGCCTTGAGCCTTCGGCTGTAAGGCATCTATAGACTTGCGGGTATACAGTGTAAAGGATAAGGATCATTCCTTTAACAGGTCCGTTCATGAAAGTCCTTGCGGTCTTGTTTCCAATGAGGGCCTGTGAGCAATTAGGGGTTAAGAGTCTTGCTCAGGGACAAATTTCATTTCATCAACACATTTGCTGGCCTGGCCTGGAATCGTACCTGGGGCAACCAGGGCCTCTGGCTCCCTAGGCGGGCTCACTAACCACTCAGCTATGGCCGCAGTACTGACTGAGCCATTGGATAGACAGAATTAGATTTCATATGTGGTAAGTTATCATACAGCATGGGTTGCTTATTATATACATACAAGCTCATAACGCGTCACATTGTAGATCGGCTGTATGTGGTTACTGTAGGTGTTGTATTAATCATTACATCTGCAAAGTAACAAGTAACTAAAGCTGTCATCTGCTGTAATTGTAGTAGAGTAGAAGTAACAAAAATGGAAAGTAAAGTAAAAGTACCTAAAAATTGTACTTTGTATTGTAAGCACTGGTATTGGTACTTGAGTAAATGTACATAGTTACTTTTCACCACCATTGAGGAGCCAATGACTGACAGGCTAGGTATCACCAGGTGCACTGATTGCTAGAGTGCAGAGGAACATGGGTTGATATTAATGGTATTAACTCAAAATGTATATATCACACAGCTTAGATTTTTTGATTAAATCGGAGAGTGATGTAAAAAAAAATCTGTAGTGTAAAAGTTGCACGTTCATCAAATGTCAATGTACATTGTGTCTTGTGTCTGGGTAGCTCAGTTGGAAGAGCTCTTGACTCTGAACCGCAAGGTCATGGTATCAAATCCTGGCAAAGGCAACACTGCATATGAGTAATCTGGTTCCCTGGTGTATAGAGCATTGTTACAGGTATAGACTCATTTGTTTGTTAATGTTGCTACCCTTTAAATGGCCATGGCCAATAGCGTGGCATTGGGCGCTTAAAGTTAAGTATTTGAAAAACTAAACATTATTTCAAAGAAAAAGCCACCAGGCCACTAATGAGTTGTGAGTGAAGACAGGTGTGATTGGTGATGAGTGAGAGCAGGTGAGAGGTGTGGATCCAATCCATGGGAATAGAGGGAAGGTGGCTGACTAGATGACTATTTTCCAACCCTCCCACCCTCACGCACCTTAACCTCAGTAAAACAACGACCTAACCTCAAGAAACACTATTTGTAAAACTAAGAATTCCAAATGATGATCACCTCAACACATTGTTGGGTACAGGGAACCAGCGACCTATGGACTCACAGGCTGCCTCGCTTCTCATTGAGCTAAAGCTGGGGAACAATAGCCTGGGTGAGGGGGGGAAGAAGAGGAAAAAAGGGGAAGGAGGGGGGAGGAGAAGCTGTGGGGGAGGAGGAAGGGGGAGCTGTGGATCGAAAGGTCACCAGTTTGATTCCCGACCGGAACATCTCTTTAACCCACCCAAAGTCTTACCAAGTGATATGAATCTTTCAAATATCATTTAATTAGTGACACAAAGAGGTCAGTGTCTTGTTGAGATTGCCATACAGCCAAGTAGTTATATTTTGAATTGTTAAATACTTTACTGTAGTGATATTTTAATTGTATGATGAACAGAG
The DNA here is from genome assembly GCF_963280865.1 of Gymnoscopelus braueri. NCBI lineage: Eukaryota > Metazoa > Chordata > Actinopteri > Myctophiformes > Myctophidae > Gymnoscopelus > Gymnoscopelus braueri. The sequence goes on along the minus strand of NC_137608.1, from coordinate 14,430,576 downwards.
CTGAATTATTATGGACTGATCTTTATATTAAGTGTGTGACATAGATTATACAGTCTTTTGCTACTGTGTGTGTGTGTGTGTGTGTGTGTGTGTGTGTGTATAACTCAGTCCATAATTATAGTATAGTGTATGCATATATATATATATATATATATATATATATATATATATATATATATATATATAAATATAAATAAACACATGCACCATATCATAATTATGGACTGAGTTGTATGCAGCGTGTAACACACACACACACACACACACACACACACACACACACACACACACACACACACACACACACACACACACACACACACAAAAGCAAATATATTTGCTTGACTGCTATTTTTACAGATATCTTCGGTAGAAACAAGTCAAAAGTACAGCTGTAGAAATAAAGTGCAGATTTATTGCAAAATATACACATCTTCTTGTCAAACATACAAAGACATGAATGAAATAATTGCTATTAAACTCTGCTTTACTGGAAAAGGGCAAGGTTTCAGCTCAATTGGAGCCCCTGTGATGTCATAGCAACTTGCAAGCAGAGTTCACCATAAGTTCAGCTGTAGCCTAATCAACACACCTGTGCTTGAAAAAAAAAAGATGAGAGAAGCTGGAAGGAACGCTTGCTGGTTGGTTGCAGAAAAACGAATCAGGTGTCTCCAAATTCTTTATCTCCACCTCCATCTTTTCCCCAGCTAATTAGAATCGAGCATTTCCATTAAATGGAAATGAGGAGGTGTGATTTGAAAACAGCAGTCAATGAGAGTGTAGCTTTCCCATCTTATGGGGGAATTAGGAAATGCTTGTGATTGCACCTTAGGTAACCAGACTAACCCTCTCCCGGCACCGCTAAAGCTGGGGAACAATAGCCTGGGTGAGGGGGGGAAGAAGAGGAAAAAAGGGGAAGGAGGGGGGAGGAGAAGCTGTGGGGGAGGAGGAAGGGGGAGCTGTGGATCGAAAGGTCACCAGTTTGATTCCCGACCGGAACATCTCTTTAACCCACCCAAAGTCTTACCAAGTGATATGAATCTTTCAAATATCATTTAATTAGTGACACAAAGAGGTCAGTGTCTTGTTGAGATTGCCATACAGCCAAGTAGTTATATTTTGAATTGTTAAATACTTTACTGTAGTGATATTTTAATTGTATGATGAACAGAGCTGAATTATTATGGACTGATCTTTATATTAAGTGTGTGACATAGATTATACAGTCTTTTGCTACTGTGTGTGTGTGTGTGTGTGTGTGTGTGTGTGTGTATAACTCAGTCCATAATTATAGTATAGTGTATGCATATATATATATATATATATATATATATATATATATATATATATATATATATATATATATATATATATATATATATATAAATATATATATATATATATATAAATATAAATAAACACATGCACCATATCATAATTATGGACTGAGTTGTATGCAGCGTGTAACACACACACACACACACACACACACACACACACACACACACACACACACACACACACACACACACACACACACAAAAGCAAATATATTTGCTTGACTGCTATTTTTACAGATATCTTCGGTAGAAACAAGTCAAAAGTACAGCTGTAGAAATAAAGTGCAGATTTATTGCAAAATATACACATCTTCTTGTCAAACATACAAAGACATGAATGAAATAATTGCTATTAAACTCTGCTTTACTGGAAAAGGGCAAGGTTTCAGCTCAATTGGAGCCCCTGTGATGTCATAGCAACTTGCAAGCAGAGTTCACCATAAGTTCAGCTGTAGCCTAATCAACACACCTGTGCTTGAAAAAAAAAAGATGAGAGAAGCTGGAAGGAACGCTTGCTGGTTGGTTGCAGAAAAACGAATCAGGTGTCTCCAAATTCTTTATCTCCACCTCCATCTTTTCCCCAGCTAATTAGAATCGAGCATTTCCATTAAATGGAAATGAGGAGGTGTGATTTGAAAACAGCAGTCAATGAGAGTGTAGCTTTCCCATCTTATGGGGGAATTAGGAAATGCTTGTGATTGCACCTTAGGTAACCAGACTAACCCTCTCCCGGCACCGCTAGAGATATGGCGTCCCTGATGGTGTCTGTTGATATCTATAGGTTTTTCCGTCCGTTATGAACCAAGCTTCTGTTTCGCTAACTACTCTAGATCACTGGTTCACAAAACATTTACCAATAAAGTTTTTTTTGTCTCCTCGGAATGGAAACTAGTGAAAATCTCACAACGCGTTGCTATCTGAAAAGTTGTGAGATTGTAGATCGGCTATTTTCACAAGAAAGTATGTCATACATAAAAAACAACTACTCTCAAAAATGCATTTCATGTTATTTAAAAAAAATGCACATGTCTGAATTAACAGGGTCATGTTTTGTACAATGCAATTTAAATGTAAACTGTAATGAGTGGGATTTGAACCGGGGACCTTTGGAACATGAGGCTAGTCTTTATTGATTGAGCTATTCAATCCACAGCCTCAGACAGTGAGAAAGGAGAATCCAACAAAACAAAAGGGCGAATGAAGTACGTCATACATTGAAAATAACTACTTTCAAATAAGCATTTCACGTTATCTTTAACAATTGCACATGTATTCATTGATACAGTCATGTTGTGTGCAATGCAATTATAATGAAGTCTATATGAGGTGGCATTCGAACCGGCGACCCTGTGGTTTCAAGGCAGATGATTAAGCGATCAAGCTATTGGACCAACAGACCTGAACTGAACTGAGACTTTCTGTCTCTCCTCTGTCTCTCTCCCTCTCTCTCTCTTCTTTCCCACGACACGGTCGAGGCAGAAGGCCGCCAGCCTAGGGTCTGCCTGACGTTTCTTCCAGTTAAGAGGGAGTTTTTCGTTGCCACTGTCGCAAAATTGCTTGCTCAGGGTGGGATGTCGGGTCTCTACTCTACATGTAAAGTGTCTTGAGACAACTTGTTGTGATTTGACACTTTAATAAAATTGAATTGAATTGAATTGAACTTGTGAAAAAGGTGCTCACACATTTGACACAGTTTCACACAAATTGCTCAGAAATCCTGCGCTTAAATGTTTTTCAAACTGCTCAATATGGCGTAAAATCTGAGGGCGGAGCTCACTGGTCAAAGTGATAGATGTGTTCCTCATGAGTCAAGGCACATGTGTAAGCAAGTTTCACGGCTGTCGGCCAAACGAGTTATGACTTTTGCCTGTTCAAAGTTTGCATGTTCAAAAAATTGCTATAGCGCCCTCCTTTGACCAATTGGAGTAAGATTGGTTTCAGTGATACTTGGAATGACCCTCTACATTATTGCAAAGTTTCAAACAAATGTGAGTCTGCATGTACGTGTTAGGGGCAGACGAATAATTTTCATAAAACTGCAATATTCATTGGCTTATAAAAGCTTAACGTTTTCACTTATGGAAAATCCGCTTGCTCACGTTTGTCGGCATAGGTCCAAAGTTCATGTGTAAAACGTTTCGTGCAGATTGCTCAAAAATCCCAGGAGGAGATAGATTTTGACTGTTTTTCATATAATTCAAAATGAAAGTTGTTCGGCATGAGGAGACGCATGTGTGAAGTTTCATGGCTGTAGGTCAAACAGGGCATGAGTTGTACCTGTTCAAAGTCAATTGAGTGAAATAGCGCCACCCTTTGGCCGATAGTTGTGAGTTTCGTTTCTTAGCCGTTTGGCATAGCCCTCTACCATATTACAGAGTTTCGTAAAAAGTGACCACGCGGTTAGGCCAGAACTGCCAAAAACGGCGGAAGAATAATAGTGAAAGTGTAGAGACGTAATAAGGCTTCGAGCCTGATAGGCCTCGAAACCTTAATAATAATAGTGTCAGGTAGTGGAGACGTTGTGTTAGCCAGTTAGAAATTGATTCATTGTTGTTCTACTTCCTACAGTGTGAATCATGGAGGAGAACACTGGGTTAAACCTGTACTCCTTACAAGATGTGAGTATCTGTCTGTCTGTCTGCCTGCCTGCCTGCCTGCCTGCCTGTCTGTCTGCCTGCCTGCCTGTGTGTCTGTCTGCTTTTCAATCTATATGTCTGTCTGTCTGTCTGTCTGTTTGTCTGTCTGTCTGACCGGGGTCACCCAGGGCTCTATCCTTGGCCTTTCCCTTTCCCCTCTACACAAATCTGTTAGATGAATAGCAGATCTACAAGCTCACAACGTGTTGCATTGTGACATGATGTGAGCTTGTAGATCTGCTATTTTTAACAAACATTTAGTGTAGATGGAAAACTGAACAGACTAAGTATAGAGCCCTGGGAGACACCGGTCAATGAAGGGTTAAACTCGTTAAGGTTTCTTTATAGAACCATTAAAATAAATTGTTCTTTAATGAACCTTGGTCTGAAAGGTTAATTATAGAACCTTACATGGTTAGGTGTGTGTGTGTGTGTGTGTGTGTGTGTGTGTGTGTGTGTGTGTGTGTGTGTGTGTGTGTGTGTGTGTGTGTGTGTGTGTGTGTGTGTGTGTGTGTGTGTGTGTGTGTGTGTGTGTGTGTGTGTGCGCGCGCTCCACTCAGTGAATGATGTTTTTAATGTTTACTGTGTTGTTCTCATCAGATTTCCATCATCTCACACTGGACACAAACACAGCAAATAAATGCCTCTCTCTGTCTGAGAACAACAGAGAGGTGACATGGAAACACAAGGATCAGTATCATCCTGATCATCCTGAAAGGTTTGATAGACTGCCACAGGTTCTGTGTACAGAGGGTCTGACTGGACACTGTTACTGGGAGGTAGAGTGGAGGGGAACGGTTGCTATATCAGTGACTTACAGAGGAATCAACAGGAAAGGACGGGGTGAGGACTGTCTGCTTGGAGCCAATGACAAGTCCTGGATTCTGTTAGGTGATGTTGATGATGGTGTCCAAGCTAACAGTTACACTGTCACACACAATAGGATGAAAACTGTCCTTCCTGTCCGTCCCTCTGACTCCAACAGAGTATCAGTGGATCACAGTGTTTACAGAGTAGCAGTGTATCTAGACTGCCCTGCTGGGACTCTGTCCTTCTATCAGTCTTCCTCTGAGACACTGAGACACCTGTACACCTTCCAGAACACATTCACTGAACCTCTCTACCCTGGGTTCATTGTTGGTGGCGATGTGTCTCTGTGTCAGTAAGTAGAATGGAAGAACACACACACACACACACACACACACACACACACACACACACACACACACACACACACACACACACACACACACACTCTCACTCTCACTCTCACACTCACTCACTCACTCACTCACTCACTCCTTACTGTTATAAGGATAAACACTATAAGGGCATATATAAACAAGATACCTCATTGGCTACTGTGGTTCATGGATATATAAACGTAGATACCTCATTGGCTACTGTGGTTCATGGATATATAAAGATAGATACCTCATTGGCTACTGTGGTTCATGGATATATAAATGTAGATACCTCATTGGCTACTGTGGTTCATGGATATATAAACGTAGATACCTCATTGGCTCACTGTGATCATCATGTATGTAATTGGGGGGGGGGGGTGCTGGTCCTCCTGAAAGCTGATAAATAAAGGTTGCCATACTAGAAAATGTAATCCAATTACATATTAGATAAATAATGAAGTGTAACCAGGATGATTGAGTTGGTAGCACTTTACAATAATGACCCGTTATAAAGCATTTATAAACGTTTATAAGCAGTTTGTAGACTATTAACAAATCATTAACAACCTGTTTGTTTACATTCGTAAATTATACTAAAACCTTTACAACTATGGTTACAAATCATGTATGTGGTATTAGTAAGTAGTAAACTATTCATGAATAAGCCATTTATATATATCTGTAAATGATTATTAAATAATTTGTATTTGATGTTATATAATATATACAAGCTATTTGTAGATAAAGATCTAATCATAGACAAACTATTTATATACATTGGTTAATGATTATGAAATCATTTATAATAACATTTTAGAACATTTAAGAATCATTTAAACATTATTTAAAATACATTAAAACATTATTTATACTCTATTTAGTTCATCCTTAAATAATGTCCTGTAATAACCTGTTGCAAACTACCTAGCTTTCATGAGTGCAGACACCAAACAATTACTAGAATTATCTTTCATGTTTAATAAATGATTCGTAAGCCATTCGTTTATTATTTATTATTAGTTCATGTTTAACAATGATTAGTAAAACATGTGACATCAAAAAGTGGCAGAAGTAACGTTATAGAGTATAAAAGTATAAAACATTTATTAAGACATTTGTATTAAGATTAATGTAACAACTCTTAGACACAGCACACACACTGTGATTCTGTTGTGATGAATTTCTTTATTTAAATGTCAGAGTAGCAGCTTGGAGCCTCTGCAGTCACCACCTCAGTGCAAGTTAGCTTTAGCTGCTAAGCTAAACTGCTAAGCATGGAGGACATTACTACACATCAAAACAAACATTGTGGATTATGTCATTATGTCATAATGCTACTTCATGTGTGTAAGATTAGCCATTTTATGTTACCTCGATCACCTTCAACAAGACAGTTAAAACACATAAAACATGAATTAGACATATTTCTGTCTAGTCTGCAACTGCATCACTGTTCACTTCCTCCCTAGTAGCTTACTGCAGGTAGTAATGCAGGTAATCAGTGTGTTGCCAGATTTAGCAAAAGAAACAAGTGGCCAGGTCTATGAAAACAAGCCCAAAAGAAGCAACTAGGCTCAGGCCCATGATAACGTCTGCAAATGGTTTACATACTCTTTACGAATGTCTTACTAATCATTGTTAAACATGAAATAATAATTCAAAGTCTTCACTTTACAACAAGGCACATGATAACGTTTGTAAATGGTTTATATACTCTTTACGAATGTCTTACGAATCATTTGCTAAACATGAAAGATAATTCTAGTAATTGTTTGGTGTCTGCACTCATTGCAACAGGACATTATGTGAACCTCTAATTGCTCCCGATGAGCAGGTTGGTGCCTTGCATGGTTTCCTCCGCCATCGGTGTATGAATGTGTGTGAATGGGTGAATGGCACAATCAATGTAAAGCGATTTGGATAAATTTTACTATTTTTTTCCAGAAAAATGTCAAGCCACTGCCAGAAATTCAGAGCGATTTTACTACACTTTGACAAATCATGGATTATTTTCTGTGATCGCCGTCCTTGCGGCGATCGCCTCATTACACTCACAAGGGGTCTCGTAGAATCGGGGTGGAAAAGATTGTCCGGTCTCGATAATCCGTTCCATAGTTATGTCCAGTTAAATGTGGCTTGTTTTCGCCAAAAAGAACAGAAAGCAGAGAAAATTTGACTTTTTTACACTAAACCAAACCAGCTCAATTTGTTTGCTTAATTCACAGGCTGCAGAACAGCGCCCTCTATCATAAACCACTGAAAACTCAAAATCTTGTCATTCTCGTCTGGAATGAGTCACAGAATATTTAGCTCCAGTATGATGAATCCCCTGATGGTTGCTAATCACGGAGGGTTTCACTGTGCTTCCGCAAAGAAAAGAAAATGTCATCGTGCCTGTTGTTTACACTCCCGTTGTAACTACTTCCGGTATTATTCAAAATACTTCCGGTTCCCAGCAAGTGACCTGTCTCGCCCATAATCACTCCGGCTCCCCCCTGTGGCCAGGTGGACTCCCGAATCCTACCACTTTTCACATTCCTACAATAATCTCTGATAGACACTATTCCCAACACTCAGATCGCACTGCCACAGCCTCTAATTTAATCTTTATTCCAACCCACACCACTATGACTGCCCCTGTTTCGACTACCTCATCTCATGGCAAAATAAAAATTGCTCTCCTAAACATTAGATCACTCAACCATAAATCAGCTATTTGCAATGATTTTATTACTTCTAATGATATTGACATTTTTATCCTCACTGAAACGTGGCTGAAAAGCGGTGAATTTAGCCTTCTCAATGCAGCCTCCCCCCCCGCCTTTTCTTATCTGCAGAAACCTAGGCTCTCAGGCCGTGCTGGAGGTGGTTTAGCCGCAATTTTTAATATTGATTACATTTGCTCTCCCGTCCTATTTGGCGAGTTTTCATCTTTTGAGTATCTGGCTTTTTCCATAAACAAACAACACCCCACCCTGTTTATTGCACTTTATCGTCCCCCAAAATCTAATGCTTCTTTTATTCCAGAATTCTCTGATTTACTATCTATAGTTATGACAAAAAAGAATAGCAGAATCATTCTTATTGGTGATCTAAATGTCCATGTATGTTGTCCTAATAACCCGTTAGCCAAGGAGTTCATGAACATTATTGAATCATTTGATTTTGTGCTTCATGCCTCAGGACCAACTCATGACAAAGGTCACATTCTCGATTTAGTCCTGTCCTTTGATGCGAATATTTCTAATTTAGAAACTGCAAATTTTTGTCTGTCCGATCACAAAAGTGTTGTTTTTAATTTGATGTCTGCTCCTCCTTCCAGGAAAACACCTATTCCCTCCCGGTCTCGCATCCTTAACCCCTTAACACTTGCATGACTAAGCTATCAATATGACCGATTTTGAGAATTTAAAGTGGATTATCTTCTCTCATGAAGCTCTGAGAAAGTTCCCCTTTCATGACTTTTCCTAAATATTTGTTTCAAATCATCTCCGTTTTTTTTTTCTTCTGAAACGTATTATAAATATGAAATATATACCATATATACCATCCCAACCGTTATATTTCGGCTAAATTGACCGCTCTCCCCCTCTCTCCCCAGGCAAGAGCAGTTGACACCTCTAGACCCCCCGCAGAGCGGCCCGTAGACGAGCAGACTCCCTACGCAGCAGCGAGTCCATGTTGCCATGTCTGCTTATTATAAGCGACTTTGGGCTTGTTTTTCGCGTCTTTCTACTATTATTATTAATATTATAATTATATATATAATTACATTATAATGGTAATACTTTTCTACTCCACTACAGCTCAGAGGCAAATCTTGTACTTTTACTTCACTACAATTATTTGAAAACTTTAGTTACTAGTTACTTTGCAGATAGAAATATCTTTTCATACTTGTTTAGATTAGAGCTTCATGCATTTTTATTAGGTATATATTTATATAGAAAGGTCTAACCAGGGACTGGTGTTGCAAATTAGCCTCGGCTATTATTACCCCATTCATGCCTAACTGTTTTCTCAGGGCACAACGACGCATGCAGTAACATTTTCATAGACCTGACTTATTTCTCTCGCAAAATTTGGCGACCCATTTTCCACTTTCCCTTTCACTGCAAAGCGGTGGAAAAAGATAGGATCTACAAGCATACAGCTTGTCACGCAGCAACTGTTTTATGCTTGAAGATCAGATATTTTGCGCAGGATTGAGCACATTTGTGGAACATAGCATTGTGTTCACTTGCACCGAGGGAGGAGGAGAGGAGACGCGTTTGTCAGCGACGTGGACAGCTGATAGAATGAGAGCTTTACGCTCAGACAATAATGTGAATATTATTATAGTGAATAATAATAATATAGGTTTGTCACTGGGTTGTTTACAAGTTACTATAGTTCGCTTGCTGCTACTAGATTTATAGCAGCATTACTTGACGGTCATATTATGACAGTCATGACGAAACTTCAACCTGTTTTTTGCACTTTCTCCATTTACAGCCCGTACATCTACATAAACGTTCGGATTTCAAATATAAAGTTTTTATTCCGTGGCCACGGATGTTACAATTTACTTCGGGTGGGTATAAGTACCCGTAACTTCTGTATTGTTCAATAAAAAGCATTTTAATCCGATTGGCGGTCATTTTCTCATAGAGTTATAGTGTATCAGAGTGCAATTACACCTCCCAACCGATAGGGTCACGTAGTTGAAAGCATGGAGAAAATACGGAGAAAATGGCCACCGATCGGATTAAAATGTTTTTTATTGGACAATACGGAAAATATGGGTACTTATGGGTTACCCGAATAGAATTGTAACATCCCTGGCCATGAGGTAAGCACTTTATATTTGAAATCTGAACGTTTGTGTAGATGTATGGGGTGTAAATGGAGAAAGTGCAAACCTTTTGTTAACTTATAACTCGATCTCTTTGTGGTGAACGCTTGTTGTGTTTTTCCCACATTGCTTGCCTTCGGATAAAATCAAGCATTGGGTTTTGTTCTCCACATCGATGTAGCGAAAATGTGTCCATATCACCTCTTCTCTTTCTCCCGAGCCCCGTGCAAAGCATTTTACCGTTTTATTTTGTAAAGTTTCGCTCTGAAATCTGAATCCTCCTGCCATTCATTTGACGGTGTGACTCTGTGTGTGTGTGTGTGTGCGTGCGCGGCTGCAACTTTAAAAGGGGGTGTGTGTGTGAGTGAGGAACAGCATGCCCTGCGCTGCTTATCAAAGGAGACAGGGAGTGACAAAATCATATAATAAATATATGATATAATATTTCGTCTCGTCTTTGTTCGTGAACTAAAATGACCATAGAGTTTAGTCCAGTCTTTATTTAGTGAACTACATTTTCGTCTCGTCTTTATTAGTCAACGAAATTGCATAATGATTTAGTAGTCCCAGTTATTGTTTATTCATGGGTGGTGGTCTCGTCTTCGTCCTTTGAAAAATGTGCGTTGACGAACATATTTCGTTTCGTTTTCGTTTGTCAACACTGCATGGAAGTAAAAATGAGATCCCCACATACACAAATCACAAATCATGATGACATATAGGAGACGGATAGAAATACACACTAGCCTACTGCCTACACTTTCATAGACCTGCCTGCTTATTTCTCTCTCAAAATTTGGCAACCCATTTTCAACTCTTTTTAGAAGACAATGGAACCCCCCACTGTTTGGGGGAGAAAGTGTGAACTAGTCTGGAGAACAGAGGGAGACAGTGGCCAATAGGATAGCCTGATTTGGGGATCAAAATGATCTTTTTTCAGGCTTGGTGGAGGAGTATGAAACCTCAGTCATGCGAGTGTTAACTGCCAGTAAATTTAGCACTGTTTTTGATACGACTGCAATTACCCCAGCTCCCTACCATTCCATCGACGATCAACTCACTTATTTTAATAAAATCTGCCAAGAAACATTAGACCTCGTGGCCCCCTTCAAAACCCGGACTAATTTACCCAATAAAATCTCACCCTGGTTAACTGACCACACTAGAGCTCTTAAAAGAGAGCTAAGAAAAATCGAACGAAAATGGAAATCCTCCAAATTACTTGTTTTCTATGAACTTCTTAAAGATCTCATGCGAAATTACAACATTGCTGTCAGAGATGCAAGAACCAAATATTTTTCCACCCTGATCTCTAACGATCATCTCAATGCCAAAACCTTATTCAAAACCATAGAACGTGTTGTTGGTGCTCCCCAAAATCTCGACATGCCTACCTCTTCTGAGCACTGTGAGCAATTTTTAACCTTTTTTACTGATCAGATCTCAGATGGCCAACACTCAACCCCCCGTACTTACCTCCAACTCTCAGGGTCCCCCAAATGGTGGTTTCTTCTCCTTTGAATTGATACCCCTAGAAACCCTCCTCTCAACCATCTCTCATATGAAGTCCTCGTCCTGTAATCTGGACATCATTCCCACCCGACTTCTGAAGGAGATCTTACCTTCTGTTGGTCCCCACATATTATTGCGAACGCAGCGGAAGGAGGCGCGCCGAAGGCGCAAGTGGAGCTTACTATGAAACCGTGCTCGGCTTGTGTGTCTGTCTGTCTGTCTGTGTGTCTGTGTGTCTGTGTGCACTGCCTATGTGCAGCTGTGTGCAGCCAAGTAAATGTCCAATATAGACGTACCATACATCAAATGAAAGGTCTTTGAAAACCGAACACACCTGTCAAGGTTGCGTTTAAGCCCGCCCCTTCCCCCGGAAGCCACGCCCCGGAGAAGGCTCCTAAAAACTCCCCATTGAAACCCCATGTTAAATGAAAAGTGCCCGAATCGCTCCGAAACTTTTTCTACCCCCCCTAAGTCGGGGTCTACAAACAAATACTACGGCCTCGGATTTTGGCTCCGCCCCCCGGAAGTGGGTGAAACAGGCACTTCAAACACTTTGTTGAATTGTTCAAAAACATTCAAAGTTTTTTTTGGGTGAATTTAAATTTTTCTAAGATGCTCCTTTTAACGCAGAATTTTTTTGTATTTAAAAAAAAAACGCCTTAGTTTTCGAGCTGCGTTCGCGCGTCTTACTTGTCTTTAGTTAACACCTCCCTGGCCTCCGGGTCTGTTCCTGCCTTTTTTAAATCTGCCATAGTCACTCCTCTGTTAAAGAAATCAAATTTAGATCCCTCTTCTATGAGCAACTACAGGCCCATCTCCAAACTCCCTTTTTTATCCAAGGTCCTTGAAAAAGTTGTTTTTAATCAGTTACTAACCCACTTGAGTACCAATAATATATTTGAAAAATTTCAGTCAGGCTTCCGCCCGATGCATAGCACTGAAACAGCTCTCCTAAAGGTATCGAATGACCTCCTGCTGTCTACCGGCTCAGGTCACTGTTCCATCCTCGTGCTGCTGGATTTAACGGCGGCCTTTGACACCATCGACCATGCAGTGCTCATTAGCCGGCTGGAGACAGTCGTGGGCATTTCGGGTGTCGCCCTCTGTTGGTTCATCTCTTATTTAAGTGGCAGACACTTCTAGGTCGCCATTGGAGGTGTGTCATCCCCCTTACATTGTGGGGTCCCCCAGGGCTCGATCCTCGGCCCTATCCTCTTTTCCCTATATATGCTCCCCTTAGGCGACATAATCCGCAGCTACAACATTCAATTTCATTGCTATGCCGACGATACGCAGCTCTACATACCAATAACCCCGGACAACACAGACAGTTTAGCCACCCTCCATAATTGTATAGCCGACATCAAAAAATGGATGTTTGATAACTTCCTCCAGCTGAATGAAAATAAATCAGAGGTTCTGGTCTTCGGCCCCCCCCTCGCCAGAGCCCAGGTTGAAAGCAACCTTGGCCCACTTACTCCGAACCTCAAACCCACGTTTAGGAACCTGGGTGTCTCTTTCGACCCAGACCTCAACTTCCAGCATCACATCAAGAAGGTCGTTCAATCCTCATTTTATCACCTCAGAAATATATCAATAATTAAATCATTCCTCACCATTGCTGATCTGACAAAGGTTGTTCACGCTTTCATTTTCTCACGTTTAGACTACTGTAATTCCCTGTACTCCTCCCTCTCAAAAAAATCCATCAATAGCCTTCAACTGGTTCAGAATGCTGCGGCCCGTCTTTTAACTGGTACAAGAAAATTCGACCATATCACACCCATCTTAGCATCCCTCCATTGGTTACCAGTTGAATCCAGAATTACATTTAAAATCCTTCTCACTACATGTAAGGCTAGGCTAGGTCTTGCTCCAGCCTATATTTCGGACCTACTCCTCCCCTATGTGCCCACTCGCAGTTTGAGATCCTCAAATCAAGCGCTCCTGGCCGTTCCAAAAGGTCAGTTAAATTCAAAAGGCCGTATGGCCTTCGCCTTCAGGGCCCCTACTCTTTGGAATGCCCTACCCCTGGAGATCAGGGTCACTGAGTCTGTCCCTCGGTTTAAATCCCTCCTTAAAACCCACTTTTATATATTAGCTTTTAACCCCCACTCCTAGGCAATTATACTAGTCTATAGTGAATTGTGAATTGTACCTGTGCATTCCTGCATTGTTTTCTGCATTGTTTTTAATCTTTTTTTTTGTTACTGTTTTCTTTTCTTGTTTTCTTTGTGAAGCACTTTGTAACACAGTTTTGAGAGGTGCTATATAAATAAAGTTTTATTATTATATTATTATATCGTGACCTTCCGTTCGCCTGTTATCCGCTGTTAAAAATAGCAAGTTTTGCCAAACATACATAGTAAAACACAGGAGCCGAGATACAGGTTATTTCCCAAATAAATTAACCAGGAAGTGAATGGAGCAGTACATTTTCATAAGCCCAGAGTGCCATTGACGTCGCCAACTTCCATTTTGAAAAAAATAATATGTATATATATAATGAACGTTCAGAACCCAAGATATCATGATCCATTCACTTCTTGGTTAACTTATTACTTAAAAAGGCTGTATCTCGGCTCCTGTGTACTTTCCTTTTACTATGTATTTTTGGCCCAGACAAATTATTTTCAAAGGCAGACAATTAATGTCAACAAGGTCGCGATGACCTCGTTGACATTTGTGAAACCACACAGTGAAACCCTCATACTGGGAGATAAATATGCTGTGGCTACCCAGGTAAGAACATCGATGATTGAGTTCAGATTATTATAATTATTCTGTGTTGCTCTGACTGTAAAGAGGGGACTGTATGACCTATGACCCCCGCTTAATGGTGGCACAGTCAGCTTTTGACAACACGCACACACGCACACACACGCACACACACACACACACACACACACACACACACACACACACACACACACACAGATTGTGGGATTTATTTATTCATTCATTCATTCATTCATTCATTCATTCATTCATTCATTCATTCATAAACAGGACACCAGTTGGGGCATCTTTCCTTCAGACAGGAGTAGAACTCCTAGAACCAGAGTCGAAAGAGAGACAAGAACCAGAAGACAGACCAGAGACACAAGAACCAGAAGAAAGACCAGAGGAACAAGAGGAAACAAACCTAACAAGGTAATCCTGCTAAATTATTATACATCTATATTCTCTGTGCTTTACTTTCACAAACACACTCTTCCTTTTTTGTGTTTTCACAGTTTTCACAACGGTTCATTGATTTCTTTATTAGACAGAAAATGAAAAACAGCATAAGGTACAGTCAGACATTTAGTCTAAAAGGTTAACACAAAAAACTCCAGGGGACTTGTTTCCATTGTGGTCCTAGGTGTTCAATTAAAAAAAAACACAAACATATAAACAAATACAAAACATCAGAACACGTGGAATAACCTTTGTAGTTCTGAGGTTTGCCCACCACCACAAAAAATACCTAATGCAAACATTAGGGTCGACATATTCAATAATATCAATCATGAGAAGCAGGCATGTATGTTTACATTTGCATTGAGGGCATTTGCTAAAATAAATATAAATATGTAGATTGAATAAAGCAACTTAAAAAGGCCTCTGTCATTGCTAGTTTATACCTGATGCAGTTGTCATTTTTACGGCCAGAGTACAAAATGCAATTGACCGATCTGTGCATCTGTGTAGTGAGAATACAGAAAGAGATTCTACTTTAGCTCAGACCTGGTCTAAAATCTGGTGGTCAACCGGCGCAGTATGTCTCTGACATTTAAAGAGTGCATTTTTCAGATTAAGATAAGGTAAATCCCATTGAGATCAGAAATCTCTTTTACAAGGGGCAACATGGGACAAGCAGCAGGACAAGTTGCAAACATACACAACATAAAATATTACTAACAAAAAACCACTTAAACATTAAGTTAAAGTGCCCATGTAGGTGGGTTCAATGGCCCTCATGAGTAGGAACCATAGACTGTAAAACATATGGACGAAGGGAGCCCCATTGGTTTTACAGACCCGTTTTGAAGCAATTTTTTGGGCGAATTCAAATCTGCCATCTTTGAACTTCCAGTCCAGAAAAAAAAGAGAAAAAAACGACTGCTATTGGCTGCAACCGCAGCGAGGGCGGGTCTTCACTCGGTAGAACCTAGCCATTAATGGGAACTGCACCCATAAGAGAATCAGGAAGTGGGCTTCAAATCCAATCCAGCAGAGATTGCTTGCCGCCTGGTAGGAACCAGCATAGATCTGAGCCCAGGAATCATCTCACGATGGGCTCACGTGTAGCCTGATAAACCCTCCCTCCGGAAATCTCATTTCCATTTGATTTCAGGAGTGAGTCTGGCATGAACCGCCTTTCTGCAATATTGGCTGTGTACGCCAAACGGCCGAGCCTATCAGCGTCGTCGCTCATTGTTCTGTGATTGACAGCTTACGTTGGCCAATCAGGTGGCGAGTTCGAGTGAGCCCAAAACACGAACGGCAGCCATCTTTTTCTTGTCCGCTATATTCTCCGCTATTTTTTTTACTTCAAAAAGCTCTCTAACTTCTATTTTGAGGCACGGAATTTACTTATGAGATATCGCTTGGATAGAATTTAGTTGTTTAACTTCATATATGTGGTCAATTAATCATGACAAAGCCTATTTAAAAATAAAAATTTAGAGAACCGGTAGGGGCGGGCAGTGACACCCATGTATCCGAATAAGGCAACCCATTTTGGGCACGGCCGTCTCAAAAGTCCCGTTGCGTCACATTACACTGGTGAACTGCTGATTGGCTGAAGGGGAAAAATTATCATTGGCTGAAGGGGTTGTCAGTCAACGGTATTACTCCCGCCCAACTCCAGCCCACAGCCAATATTGCAGAAAGGCGGATCAGGCCAGACTCACTACTGGAATCAAATAGAAATGAGATTTCCAGAGGGAGGGTTTACCAGGCTAGCTCACGTGTGATTTATCAAACAATTGTATCCTGTCAATCACTTGATGTTCTTTACTAGACAATGACAGAATTGGCTTTTATTTTTATTTTACATGGAATTGTTTTTATTTCAAATCCAGAAGATGAGTCATGAATAGTGTAGCTCCATCGTTGTTCAAAGAAAAACAATATCATACTTTATAGTTATGTTGTTAGTATAACAGTAGTTTTAGTAAATTACACATTTTAGAAAGCAATAAACTAATTTATATTTGTTTTGATTTTGATTTCCGAAAAATTAACTGAACCATGCATGCATTTGTGAATCTGTTTCTCACTCAACCTCCTTAACATGAAAATCTATTAATGTGTGTGTGTGTGTGTGTGTGTGTGTGTGTGTGTGTGTGTGTGTGTGTGTGTGTGTGTGTGTGTGTGTGTGTGTGTGTGTGTGTGTGTGTGTGTGTGTTTCTAGACTCTCCTCTGATGATGTCGATCATTCTAACATGGACATTGTGAGTAATTATGTTACTACAGAATAATCACTCATACTGAACATCAGGAAAGTCACTGATTGTTTCCTGTCTGCTTTGTGTCTTTCAGACCAGTTTTAAACCACACATGCAGACAGAACAGTCAACCAATCAATACAGGTCAGTCATCCTAAACAGCTTCATTCATTGGCAGCTTCCTCTATAGATGTAGAGGCTGTCTTTGAACCCATCAGCTGATCTCTCACCATTGATTGAATATTTTATCGACAATTATAAAGTTACTGACTGTAGGAGCTACAAACACACCAAATGGGTGAGACATAAAAAAAGCCAACCAGCCTTGTTTCCATTGTGTTCCATTAAACATTCAACACTCAAACAACTGAACAAAACAACAACAGTGTAACAGAAACAACTACTAAAACATATAGAACATTTAAATATACTACATTTTCAGGCCACTACGCGGCCTTCCAATCTAGTCCTAAGTTGCGCTGATAAGAGCAATGGTCACCGAAGTATGGCCATTTGAAGTGGTAAACACTGCTATAACGGTGATGTCGAGCAGTGATGCACTTGCAGCACCCAGGTCCACTGTCATACCTGTGCGACCTTGCGTTTGGGAGGTAGGGGCACCTCCGGATTGCACCATTGAACTGCAAACCCCTCAGAGAGTGTGTGGGGGAAGTTTCAAGGCAATCCGACAAACCGGAAGTGGTATTTCTTTATGAAATTGGAAGTCTGTGGTGGGCACTCACCAAGTTTGGAGTCTTTAGCATTCTGGAACTTACTTTACTTTACTTTATTTGTTTATTTGGACAGGACAATGCATATTAATGGACGTCACATGGACGTAAATACACCAGATTTAGCAAAGATGCAAATTTTCATCCGCAGTCCTCACAGAAAACATAAAATCAGAAGACAGACAAACAGTGGAGTGGGGGCTTAAGCAACCCTGTCTCTATTGGTCGTGTAAGAGCACCAACCAAGTTTGGGGCATTTAGCTTGCTGGCAACTGTAGTTATAGCTGTTTAAAGCTGTCATCTCATCTCTCAGACACAGACTTATATAGGTGGGTCCCTATTACCTGGCTAGCTCATACCATTCTCCAGGTAACTCCAAAATATACCCACGCCTATAAACACACAATACAATTTTACATACAATACTACCACATGTATATGCACCTCAATTCATATTTACAGTTCTATATTCAATACTCCGCTTCGAGGTCTCGCTATGGGAGAGCGCCCCCTGGCGTGAACACAGAAGCATTTTCTTGATACACTTCAGACAAAGTCCATTTGGCTGGATTCTGATTCGCTTCCCTGACCGGAGGTCCCGCCTATATAGTCAGGGGGCGGATCTTCACTTGTTCCTTCATTCCTCTTCTCGTCTGAAAGCAAAGCGTTTTCCCTCAGTTCGCTGAAGATTTGTTTAGCTTAAGTACGTTTCAACAGGCCAGGATCGACTTCTGTGACCGTGAGACGCTAACAAATCCAGGTGTTTCTGACTTCTACCGTAAGTGCTAAAACACACGGTTATTTCCGTAATATTCCCGAGCTAGCAGGTAAGGTTACATGTCATTGTTCCGACATGTCATTGTTCCGACATTACTAACTCGGAGTAGTGGGATGTCGGACTTATGAGCAGTCACCAGCAGGCAAGATCTTACCTTCTGTTGGTCCCCACATATTATTGCGAACGCAGCGGAAGGAGGCGCGCCGAAGGCGCAAGTGGAGCTTACTATGAAACCGTGCTCGGCTTGTGTGTCTGTCTGTCTGTCTGTGTGTCTGTGTGTCTGTGTGCACTGCCTATGTGCAGCTGTGTGCAGCCAAGTAAATGTCCAATATAGACGTACCATACATCAAATGAAAGGTCTTTGAAAACCGAACACACCTATCAAGGTTGCGTTTAAGCCCGCCCCTTCCCCCGGAAGCCACGCCCCGGAGAAGGCTCCTAAAAACTCCCCATTGAAACCCCATGTTAAATGAAAAGTGCCCGAATCGCTCCGAAACTTTTTCTACCCCCCCTAAGTCGGGGTCTACAAACAAATACTACGGCCTCGGATTTTGGCTCCGCCCCCCGGAAGTGGGTGAAACAGGCACTTCAAACACTTTGTTGAATTGTTCAAAAACATTCAAAGTTTTTTTTGGGTGAATTTTAATTTTTCTAAGATGCTCCTTTTAACGCAGAATTTTTTGGTATTTAAAAAAAAAAAACGCCTTAGTTTTCGAGCTGCGTTCGCTTCCCGCGTTCGCGCGTCTTACTTGTCTTTAGTTAACACCTCCCTGGCCTCCGGGTCTGTTCCTGCCTTTTTTAAATCTGCCATAGTCACTCCTCTGTTAAAGAAATCAAATTTAGATCCCTCTTCTATGAGCAACTACAGGCCCATCTCCAAACTCCCTTTTTTATCCAAGGTCCTTGAAAAAGTTGTTTTTAATCAGTTACTAACCCACTTGAGTACCAATAATATATTTGAAAAATTTCAGTCAGGCTTCCGCCCGATGCATAGCACTGAAACAGCTCTCCTAAAGGTATCGAATGACCTCCTGCTGTCTACCGGCTCAGGTCACTGTTCCATCCTCGTGCTGCTGGATTTAACGGCGGCCTTTGACACCATCGACCACGCAGTGCTCATTAGCCGGC
This sequence comes from Gymnoscopelus braueri, assembly GCF_963280865.1. Classification (NCBI taxonomy): domain Eukaryota; kingdom Metazoa; phylum Chordata; class Actinopteri; order Myctophiformes; family Myctophidae; genus Gymnoscopelus; species Gymnoscopelus braueri. The sequence goes on along the minus strand of NC_137608.1, from coordinate 14,410,995 downwards.
TGGAGACAGTCGTGGGCATTTCGGGTGTCGCCCTCTGTTGGTTCATCTCTTATTTAAGTGGCAGACACTTCTCGGTCGCCATTGGAGGTGTGTCATCCCCCTTACATTGTGGGGTCCCCCAGGGCTCGATCCTCGGCCCTATACTCTTTTCCCTATATATGCTCCCCTTAGGCGACATAATCCGCAGCTACAACATTCAATTTCATTGCTATGCCGACGATACGCAGCTCTACATACCAATAACCCCGGACAACACAGACAGTTTAGCCACCCTCCATAATTGTATAGCCGACATCAAAAAATGGATGTTTGATAACTTCCTCCAGCTGAATGAAAATAAACATTATCTTAAAAACAAACAAACATATAAACAAATACAAAACATCAGAACACGTGGAATAACCTTTATAGTTCTGAGGTTTGCCCACCACCACAAAAAATACCTAATGCAAACATTAGGGTCGACATATTCAATAATATCAATCATGAGAAGCAGGCATGTATGTTTACATTTGCATTGAGGGCATTTGCTAAAATAAATATAAATATGTAGATTGAATAAAGCAACTTAAAAAGGCCTCTGTCATTGCTAGTTTATACCTGATGCAGTTGTCATTTTTACGGCCAGAGTACAAAATGCAATTGACCGATCTGTGCATCTGTGTAGTGAGAATACAGAAAGAGATTCTACTTTAGCTCAGACCTGGTCTAAAATCTGGTGGTCAACCGGCGCAGTATGTCTCTGACATTTAAAGAGTGCATTTTTCAGATTAAGATAAGGTAAATCCCATTGAGATCAGAAATCTCTTTTACAAGGGGCAACATGGGACAAGCAGCAGGACAAGTTGCAAACATACACAACATAAAATATTACTAACAAAAAACCACTTAAACATTAAGTTAAAGTGCCCATGTAGGTGGGTTCAATGGCCCTCATGAGTAGGAACCATAGACTGTAAAACATATGGACGAAGGGAGCCCCATTGGTTTTACAGACCCGTTTTGAAGCAATTTTTTGGGCGAATTCAAATCTGCCATCTTTGAACTTCCAGTCCAGAAAAAAAAGAGAAAAAAACGACTGCTATTGGCTGCAACCGCAGCGAGGGCGGGTCTTCACTCGGTAGAACCTAGCCATTAATGGGAACTGCACCCATAAGAGAATCAGGAAGTGGGTTTCAAATCCAATCCAGCAGAGATTGCTTGCCGCCTGGTAGGAACCAGCATAGATCTGAGCCCAGGAATCATCTCACGATGGGCTCACGTGTAGCCTGATAAACCCTCCCTCCGGAAATCTCATTTCCATTTGATTTCAGGAGTGAGTCTGGCATGAACCGCCTTTCTGCAATATTGGCTGTGTACGCCAAACGGCCGAGCCTATCAGCGTCGTCGCTCATTGTTCTGTGATTGACAGCTTACGTTGGCCAATCAGGTGGCGAGTTCGAGTGAGCCCAAAACACGAACGGCAGCCATCTTTTTCTTGTCCGCTATATTCTCCGCTATTTTTTTACTTCAAAAAGCTCTCTAACTTCTATTTTGAGGCACGGAATTTACTTATGAGATATCGCTTGGATAGAATTTAGTTGTTTAACTTCATATATGTGGTCAATTAATCATGACAAAGCCTATTTAAAAATAAAAATTTAGAGAACCGGTAGGGGCGGGCAGTGACACCCATGTATCCGAATAAGGCAACCCATTTTGGGCACGGCCGTCTCAAAAGTCCCGTTGCGTCACATTACACTGGTGAACTGCTGATTGGCTGAAGGGGAAAAATTATCATTGGCTGAAGGGGTTGTCAGTCAACGGTATTACTCCCGCCCAACTCCAGCCCACAGCCAATATTGCAGAAAGGCGGATCAGGCCAGACTCACTACTGGAATCAAATAGAAATGAGATTTCCGGAGGGAGGGTTTACCAGGCTAGCTCACGTGTGATTTATCAAACAATTGTATCCTGTCAATCACTTGATGTTCTTTACTAGACAATGACAGAATTGGCTTTTATTTTTATTTTACATGGAATTGTTTTTATTTCAAATCCAGAAGATGAGTCATGAATAGTGTAGCTCCATCGTTGTTCAAAGAAAAACAATATCATACTTTATAGTTATGTTGTTAGTATAACAGTAGTTTTAGTAAATTACACATTTTAGAAAGCAATAAACTAATTTATATTTGTTTTGATTTTGATTTCCGAAAAATTAACTGAACCATGCATGCATTTGTGAATCTGTTTCTCACTCAACCTCCTTAACATGAAAATCTATTAATGTGTGTGTGTGTGTGTGTGTGTGTGTGTGTGTGTGTGTGTGTGTGTGTGTGTGTGTGTGTGTGTGTGTGTGTGTGTGTGTGTGTGTGTTCTAGACTCTCCTCTGATGATGTCGATCATTCTAACATGGACATTGTGAGTAATTATGTTACTACAGAATAATCACTCATACTGAACATCAGGAAAGTCACTGATTGTTTCCTGTCTGCTTTGTGTCTTTCAGACCAGTTTTAAACCACACATGCAGACAGAACAGTCAACCAATCAATACAGGTCAGTCATCCTAAACAGCTTCATTCATTGGCAGCTTCCTCTATAGATGTAGAGGCTGTCTTTGAACCCATCAGCTGATCTCTCACCATTGATTGAATATTTTATCGACAATTATAAAGTTACTGACTGTAGGAGCTACAAACACACCAAATGGGTGAGACATAAAAAAAAGCCAACCAGCCTTGTTTCCATTGTGTTCCATTAAACATTCAACACTCAAACAACTGAACAAAACAACAACAGTGTAACAGAAACAACTACTAAAACATATAGAACATTTAAATATACTACATTTTCAGGCCACTACGCGGCCTTCCAATCTAGTCCTAAGTTGCGCTGATAAGAGCAATGGTCACCGAAGTATGGCCATTTGAAGTGGTAAACACTGCTATAACAGTGATGTCGAGCAGTGATGCACTTGCAGCACCCAGGTCCACTGTCATACCTGTGCGACCTTGCGTTTGGGAGGTAGGGGCACCTCCGGATTGCACCATTGAACTGCAAACCCCTCAGAGAGTGTGTGGGGGAAGTTTCAAGGCAATCCGACAAACCGGAAGTGGTATTTCTTTATGAAATTGGAAGTCTGTGGTGGGCACTCACCAAGTTTGGAGTCTTTAGCATTCTGGAACTTACTTTACTTTACTTTATTTGTTTATTTGGACAGGACAATGCATATTAATGGACGTCACATGGACGTAAATACACCAGATTTAGCAAAGATGCAAATTTTCATCCGCAGTCCTCACAGAAAACATAAAATCAGAAGACAGACAAACAGTGGAGTGGGGGCTTAAGCAACCCTGTCTCTATTGGTCGTGTAAGAGCACCAACCAAGTTTGGGGCATTTAGCTTGCTGGCAACTGTAGTTATAGCTGTTTAAAGCTGTCATCTCATCTCTCAGACACAGACTTATATAGGTGGGTCCCTATTACCTGGCTAGCTCATACCATTCTCCAGGTAACTCCAAAATATACCCACGCCTATAAACACACAATACAATTTTACATACAATACTACCACATGTATATGCACCTCAATTCATATTTACAGTTCTATATTCAATACTCCGCTTCGAGGTCTCGCTATGGGAGAGCGCCCCCTGGCGTGAACACAGAAGCATTTTCTTGATACACTTCAGACAAAGTCCATTTGGCTGGATTCTGATTCGCTTCCCTGACCGGAGGTCCCGCCTATATAGTCAGGGGGCGGATCTTCACTTGTTCCTTCATTCCTCTTCTCGTCTGAAAGCAAAGCGTTTTCCCTCAGTTCGCTGAAGATTTGTTTAGCTTAAGTACGTTTCAACAGGCCAGGATCGACTTCTGTGACCGTGAGACGCTAACAAATCCAGGTGTTTCTGACTTCTACCGTAAGTGCTAAAACACACGGTTATTTCCGTAATATTCCCGAGCTAGCAGGTAAGGTTACATGTCATTGTTCCGACATGTCATTGTTCCGACATTACTAACTCGGAGTAGTGGGATGTCGGACTTATGAGCAGTCACCAGCAGGCAAGACTTGCTCCTAGAGTTTATTACGCGTTAGCTTCGAACGCTAACAGGTTAGCTTGCTAACTCCAGCTCAGCCTAATGGCACTTGTTAGCACGGAAGCTAGCGAGTTACTCACGAGCGATAGCTGTTAGGCTAGATCATACTGTAGCTCGGTTAGCCCACAGCTAATCTTGACTCCACGTGTTGCAGCCTGCTAGCTACCAAGGCTAGCTCGACGGGAAACTCGTGGTTGGCAAAAACCTTCCTCGGAGTTTACCCGGCAGAGTGAGTCAAGGCCCGGAGCCGACCTCGCTTCACAACCCACGCCTTAGCCAAGGCCGAGCTGATTGATTGATTGAAGTACTTTATTTAGAAATACAAGGAAACAGTACATGGGAGTACAATTCACAATACAAGGTACTCTAAAGCACAATGGCTTATGTAAAATGAGATCCCCACGCACTCAAATCATGATGACATTTAAGAAAACAAACAGATATACACTACTATGCAGAACGTCATACAAACCAGCTTACAGGTTACTGGTATGAAAAACAAGAAATATGTACAATAAACAGTTCGAGGAGGAGGGGGGGGGTTAGGTTAAGACTTTGACAGGGGCCAGTTTGGAATTGCAGCCTCCTGAAGATGTTTTTTCTTAGGGCAGTTTTGAAAGTAAATAGGGTTTTACACTCCTTTACTCCTTTTGGCAGAGCATTCCACATTTTTGTTGCACTAAAGCCATTTTTTGTTGTTGCCAAAGCATGGCGTCCGGGACCAGGCGTAGGACCCGATCCAACACCGCCACCCCCGCCACAAAAGCACTGAAAGATGCGACGGTGAGATACCGGGCACCGTCAGACACACCCAGTGTGTGATTTGTCTGGGCCACACTCACACGGAGCGGGGGCTGCTCGAAGAGGAGGACTTATGTCTGGTCTGCGGAGACACGGATACAAAGATCCTCCGCCAACGACAAAAAAAAATCCACGTCGTGGCCTCACCACCCCCGGACCCTCCACTGGAGGTCGATCTGGAGGAGGCCTCTGCGGGGGCCACGGCAAGGCCGCTCCGTGCACCATCCCCGACCCTGAGTTGAGATTGCACAATGGAGGAGGCCAAGCTGCTGAACAAGGAGGACATGCTGCATCGTATCTTCGACCCATACGAGGACGAAGCCATGGACGAATACGGCGGAGACACCCAAGTCTCCCTCGATTCTCCGGAGGAGGACGACGTCCTTTCCTCCTCCTACAGCAGAGCCTCCATTCCATCCACGCAGCGACCAAACACCGCAAAGCCGCTCCCAGCGGCTAAGCCGGGCCTAGAGCTCGATGAGGCTAACTTGCACAAGCTACTTCACCGAGCGGCAGAACACTCTGCGTGGTTTGGCCCCGTCCTTAAGAGAGGACCGCACCGCAGGCCTCCCTCCTCGACGGCATAGGAGGGGCCAGGGCAATTTATTCTCTCAGTAGGGCTGTTAACTGTACAATTGAAGAATGCCCAGAACATAGGGGATATGAACCTGCTGCCCCCAGAGTCTCAAAGACATCTCAGGGCAGCAGGACAGGGAAATTACATGGGAAAAGCACAAGTATATTTTCCCATGAAAGGGGCTGCAGCCCAACCACTGTTTGACCACCAGAACCATAGCACCAGGTCTGACCGGACACAGAAAGCTAAAATTTCCTTCACGACACCTCAGGATGGGTTTGGTGCAGAACCCCAGAGTGGGCTACACAATCTTGAGAGGTTACGCTCTACAATCTGTGCCGGGACCCCCAGCCTTAGTAAGACGGTTACAAACGTGGGGCCAAACGGGCGACATCCCACCGACGAAGGCCCTCTCCCCGTTGGGGGGAGGAGCCACAGTAGAGGTATACAGACACTAGGCGTACGGCGAAGTTCATTCCCGCTACTTCCTAGTAGAAAAGAAAAGGGGGGGGGGGGAGGCTGCGGCCCATACTGGACCCAAAAGCACTGAAAGTGTTCAATTTCGGAATGTTAACAGTGGCGTTACGAGGAGACGGGTTTACGTCCATGGACCTAAAGGACGTGCAGTTTCACATTCCTGTTCACCCGCCACACGGGGACCCCCTGTGGTTCGACCTGCCGTTTGATGTGTCTCTCAGCCTATGTGTGCCCGTCAACCAGAGGATGCTCGCGGTTACCGACGCACACAGGCAACTGGTTGCTGCGAACGGGCCCGTGAGCCCGACACAACGGCACCCACTACGAGTTGTGGGTCCCCCCCACCACTCAGTAAGGGCTCCGGTGGGCAGGATCAACTCCGGCGAGCCACCCACGACGGCCAGAACCTTGCGTGGTCCCGCGTGCTGCAAATGTGGGCACACGGACCGGTTATCTGGAACGCACCACTGTTGCTATCTCTCGAAGCATCGTATGTGACTGGACTCCAGAACAAAGGGGCAGACCTACTGTCCAGGGTGTAGTGCCAGTGGGAATGGTCTCTACATCCAGACGTAGCAGAACTACTCTGGACTCGTTTTGGGGCGACCTCAGATAGGTTTATTTGCCTCACGAGGCGACAGGAGATGTCGCTTATACGTCCCACTGTGGTGAGCAGCTCCGCTGGGCCCGGATGTGCTACCGCACCGGTGACCCGGGACATTGCTGTATGCCTTTCCCCCACTGTCCCTCTCCGCTCCGGCACTCACAGAAGGTGCGTGACGAGAGGATGAGTGTGATGTTGGTGGCCCCAGAGTAGGGCCACCAGCCCGTGTGGATCACACCTCGATTGTATGCTCGGCCCCAGGGCTGTCGTTATGCAGGCTCATGCTAACGCCAGCAGGGGCGGGGCCCTTCGCCCGCACCAATCTTACAATCCAATCCCAGAGAGCCTGGCTCTCTGGGCTTGGAGGGCTTGGAATAACCAATAGGAATAAAGGGGGCACGAGCAATGGTGCACCTGTGGCCCAGGGGCCGGCACCCGTGGTCCCTGGTGGGGCTATTCTGATGGCAGACCTCGCAGGTCTGCATGTTACGTTTGTGATGTCCACCGTCCGTCAGCCCACCTGCCCGCTGTCGGTTGACCCTCTAGGCAATTTTAATATAGGATAGATAAAATCAATGATCATGTTTCTCTTCAACCAACCACTGGGATTGTAAATGAACTGGATGCAACATGATACCTCATAAGGATAATTCCTTTAACAGGTCCGTTCATGAAAGTCCTTGAAGTCAGTATAGATGAAAGCAATACTAATGTTTGTTTTGTGTCATAGGTCCAAGTTCCTCAGGGCGGGGCTGTTCCAGTGCAGAGTGACAGGGTTGGTGTTTGTAACGACAGGGGAAGGAGAAGTCCTCTACAGGACTGTTCAGTGGGAGGAAAGATGTCTCCAATCAACAGGGATGACTCCTGGAGGTCCTCTGTTTGAAATCCAGTGTCCTCAGCAGTCTGTCTGCCAGCTACACCTGCCACACTGTCACTGTCACATCACACCTGGTGAGTCAGCTACACCTGCCACACTGTCACATCACACCCGGTGAGTTAGCTACACCTGCCACACTGTAACATCACACCTGGTGAGTTAGCTACACCTGCCACACTGTTACATCACACCTGGTGAGTTAGCTACACCTGCCACACTGTCACATCACACCTGGTGAGTCAGCTACACCTGCCACACTGTAACATCACACCTGGTGAGTTAGCTACACCTGCCACACTGTCACATCACACCTAGTGAGTTAGCTACACCTGCCACACTGTCACATCACACCTGGGCCCTATTTCACGAAAGCAGCCTGGATTTAACACCACCATCCTGGCATAATTTAGCTAGGATTTGCGATGAATCAGTTTCATGAAAGCTGAATTATCTTGCCAGATTAGCCTAGCCAGTTCACCCTGGATAACTTTATCCATAACTAGATTTCACGAAAGAAAATTGACGCAATCCTACCATAGTTACCATGGCAATTTAGCTGTGAAGTTAGCCTGGCTAACAGCCAAGCTTAATTAATCCAGTGCCTTGTTCTTCAAGTTTTGTGATATAGCTGTTAGTCCAATGACTCCAATCGTAAACCAATGACTTTTTCCACAGTTAATTCAACACCTATGTTTGTATATGGACTCATTTTAATGACCCTGCATTAAAATAAAATGAAATAAATACAATAAGATATAATCAATTTAATTATATTACTGAAATAGTGTGTGACCATGAATCATAACTGTTTCACATGACTCATGTGATATGTCATTGTCACTCTGTTAACACTATAGTTCATATTGTTGTTAGATGTTTGATCATATATTAGTATAAAAAATGTCTGACATACATATATATATATATATATATATATATATATATATATATATATATATATATATATATATATATATATATAGTAAATGATTAGTTACAGGCTTAAAATAGCCTCTTCACTGTACAATGTGCAGTAAGTCAATGAGGAGCATATTTAAAATTATCAATTTCTAGTCGGTGGAGAAATTATTTTAGATTTCTTGTCCACCTTTGGAGTTAGGCTACATCATGGCAAGGTAAGTGGTCTTGCCCTTTAAGCAGTAAATCTGAAAAACAATGAGTTTTCCCACACTTTCCCCCGTTACTGCAACAGGGACCCCCGGTTAACGCCGCCGGTAACGGCGACCCCCGTTACTGCAACGGCGACCCCCGTTACTGCCACGGTTACCGCCGCGGGTAACGGCGACCCCCGGGGGACCCCCGTTACTCCCGTGGACGGCACTGCAGATATATAAATAAATGGATTCAATGTAATCTCAACATTTTATGCATGGAGCATATAATAGAATTGTAGATTAGTAGGCAAGGAATGCGGGAATAGGGGGCATATCGGGCAAATTTGCATTTACAATTTTGAAGGCCAGTCCCATTTTTTGTTGTTTAACCCTGTCTTCCACCCTGAGCCAGCCTAGGCTGGCAAAATGGGTGGGAGAAAGGTGGGTCATGGGCCCCAATCCGAGGAGTAGCCGAATCAGTTTGTTTTGGGAGGTTTGAAGCTTAGTCTTCAGTGACACTGAGGTGTTGGAGTACCAGGAGGTGCAAGCATAGTCAAAAAGTGGTTGAATCAGGGCCCCTGAGAGGGTCCTGAGGGCCTGAGGGTTGACAAAAGAGGAAACTCTGCCCATAAATTTGGTTCTCTGGTTTACTCCTTTGACCACCTTTGTCGCCATGCTTTCACCTGTCAGGTATTTGTCAAGAATACAACCCAAATAGGTAATCTCTTCTTTGCTAGAGATAACTGTGTCATCGACTTTGACCTTGAAATCATTTACATCCATCTGTCTGAGGGAATGATTGGTCCCAAAGAGAATGGATTCAGTTTTCCCAAGGTGTAGTGACAGTTTGTTATCGTTAAGCCAAGTACGGATTTTTGAGAGGATTTTCGCCTCCTCAACTTGCAACTTGTCCTCTCCCGAGATCAGGAGTGCCGAGTCATCAGCGAACAGGAACAATTTGCAGTTACAGGCAGCATTCATGTCGTTAATGTATAGAAGGAACAGTAACGGCCCTAGAATGCTGCCCTGAGGAACCCCACAGCTCACCGGGAGGGATGAGGACATGGTTCCGTTGATGTCAACCACTTGTTCTCTTCCCTCCAGGTAAGATCTCATCCAGTTTAGTGATGTGCAGTCAAAACCAATCGCCCTCAGCTTATCAAGTAAAATTTAATGGTTTACAGTGTCGAACGCTTTTTGGAGGTCCAACATGACCATGCCGCAGTATTTGCCCGCGTCTACCTCACGTTTGATGTAGTCGGTCAAATACAGTAGGCATGTGTCAGTGGAATGGGAGGTTCTGAAGCCCGATTGGAATTCAAACAACAGTTTATGCTCGCTGAGATAGCTGTTGATTTGTTCTTGAATTAATCGCTCTACAACCTTTGAGATGGAACAAAGGATGGAAACAGGCCTATTGTTGCCAGGTTCTAATTTGCTTCCTTTTTTATGCAGAGGGATTACTCTTGCCAACTTGAAATCCTGTGGGACGTGACACTGGCTGATGGATAGGTTTGTGATTTGGGCTACTATGGGGGCAATAGCAGTAGCTGCGTCTCTGAGGAATCTGGTGAGGATATTGTCAAGGCCGGTGGCCTTGTTTGGCTGGAGGGCGAATAGTTTTTTCTGCACATCATCAGCATTTACTGGTTTGAATGAGAAGGTGTCTTTTTTTAGCCCCTAGTTTGTCATAGTGAGCATGGATGTGGTCAGAGCCGTACAAACCTGAATGCTGAGGAAGTTTGCTTACCAACTGGGTTGCAATGGTGGTAAAAAAGCTGCTAAAACGCTACCGCTTGCTTGGCGGTAATGAGCACGCCACTTGAAATAATGCAGATGCTTGTAGTTTTGGTTTGAATTTTGTTGTTGCAGCCCAATGTCTGTAGCGCTTCCCACAGCTTTTGTGGGTGGCTTTTGTTTGCCTCAATGCTTTCATTTAAGAAATTATTTTTGGCAGTTTTGACCAATTTGTTTACTACATTTCGTTGATTTCTGCATCTTTCAAGTAGTTGCACATTTTTGCATTTCCTGAACTCAGAGTACATTTTGTTTCTGAGTTTGATGGCATTTAGGATGTCTCCATTCATCCAGGGTTGTGTACGGGCTCTGACTCTCACCACCTTCTTGGGCGCTAGGCTAGGCTATATTATACATTGTACTTCATCACATGATTCCATGAGCTGCTGCAGTGCTGCTGTTCAGCCACAGAGAAGAACGGCGCTCTGGTTTTGGGCTCCATAATTGGTCAAGTTCAAGGTTTCTGCGCTCGAGTTCATGGTCTTTTATAGAAATACGTCGCCGCGCATTCAGCCCGGCTTCATTATCCTGGCTCGACACAGCCTGGCTTGACAAGGTCTAGCTCGACAAAGTCGCTCCTTTTCAGCCTGGCTTGGTGTTCGTGGAACGGAATAAACCAGGCTGTACGGACCCGACTTTGTCAAACCTGGATTTGACACCTTTCGTGTAATAGGCCCCTGGTGAGTTAGCTACACCTGCCACACTGTCACATCACAACCTGCCACACCTGGTGAGTCAGTCAATGTGTCCTTTAGCAAGACGAGTAAATACCAGAGATGGGAAGTAACAAAGTATAAGTACTTCGTTACTGTAACGAAGTACTTTTCGGGTATTTGTACTTTACCCAGTACTTATTTTTCCGACTACTTTTTACTTTTACTCGTTACATTTTAACACAAGTATCTGTACTTTCTACTCCGTACATTTTCAAAACAGGCTTGTTACTTTAGTTTTATTGCTAAACATTAATGCGCGGCAGATCAGACGAAAATAAGCGCTCATGCATGCAGTCGCCGTTACGTCAGTTACTAGCTCTGGCCAGAGTGATACACCAGTGTGTGACACGTACTGCAAATGTGTATCTACTTCCTGTAACTAGACTAAACAATAAAACTAGTGTTGACTAATCATATTTTCCCTCGTTTTTAGAGGAAGTGTGTTGTGTTGTGTTAATGCTGCCATCATGACGCTGGTCTGTAAACTCGGAGGAAATATAAACAAGGACACGTGGATTATAAACGCGAGATTAGGGCCAAAATTTATATTTACGATATGAAACCATGCTCCTGTGACTTAAACAATATACAGTATACATGTTGGAAATGCGTTCTTTTTTATCCTACGAAGCATTAGGTGAGTAGTGGTTATTAATTATATCATGATGCTGGCTAAAGTGCTACTCCTACTCAGTGTGTGTAAAGACAAAAGTCTGCACAACTGTAGCTTTGATTTAACTACTTTTTGGTCATCATTGGCTTTGCAAAGCCATAGCTCTGTCATTAGCTGTGTGTGTGTGTGTGTGTGTGTGTGTGTGTGTGTGTGTGTGTGTGTGTGTGCGCGCACGCGTGCCTGCATGCGTGCGAGTGAGTTTACATTAAAGTAGGCTTGTCTAGGCTCACTTGCTGTGTTTGAATGAAGTGCAGTAGTTAATGTCATCTCTTGCTGTGCCTGTCTGTCTATCTGTAGTATGGTAACAGGATAGGTGGGCACTACGGACATCTGGGCACCTTGATGTGAAATTGGCTATTTTGTTCAAACTGTAAAAAAAAAATGGGGGGAGATGGTCTAAAGCAGGGGTCTTCAGCGTTTTTCAGGCCAAGGCCCCTTAGCTGAGAGAGAGATGAAGCAGGGACCCCTTAGCTGAGAGAGAGATGAAGCAGGGACCCCTTAGCTGAGAGAGAGATGAAGCAGGGACCCCTTAGCTGAGAGAGAGATGAAGCAGGAACCCCTTAGCTGAGAGACAGATGAAGCAGGGACCCCCACTACACATTGTATAAAATTGTGTTGCAGATTCAACTTTTTCATAGATTTCATAGATAAGCTTCATAGACTATCATCAGTGTTGTGTAAATTAATGTTTTTTGTTAATTTCATACATTTAACCACTTAAACCTTCAATAGGCTACTTCATTTGCTCCTTTTCCCCCTACACCAAACCTCTTTGCTGAAAATAGCCGATCTGCAAGCTCACAACGCCTTGCAGCGCGAGGCGTTGTGAGCTTGTAGATCGACTATTTTTGGCTAAAGTTCCCCTGAGAATAGGGATGCTATAGGGTTCAAGTGGTTAATGTAAAAAAAAAAACTATCACACAAATATTTGGCGGACCCCCTATAGTAGCTCTGAGGAGCCCCTAGGGGTCCCGGACCCCCTGTTGAAGACCCCTGGTCTAAAGTCAAGTTTACGTGATTAGAACATGCTTAAATTCGACAATTAAGGTCTAATATTTCTACAATTGCTCCAAAACCTGTATATCCAGTCATTTTGGGGCATAAACAATAAGATAAATTAAGTCTGATAATGTGCTGTGCATGTTCACATCATGTATACTTTACTTTACTTAAGACCATTTTTCAAATATATATATATTTTTAACATTTTGGACAAAATAGTCAATTTTACACTGAGGTGCCCAGATGTCCCTAGTGCCCACCTATCTGTATCCTGTAGTTTAGCTGAATAGGATGGGGTAGGACTACACTACTGTATTTTAACATCCGTCATAATGGTGGTAGCCTACTGAGGTGGTACTGAGGTGTAAAAAGGTTGAGAACCACTTATTGATTTCAAGAGTTGGGTCGACTACTTGCATGATTCGTCACATCACAATTTGGAAACTTATCCTGGGCCAGTTTTAAGACGTGTGTTTGGTGGGGGTCTTTTAAGTTTAATAGCCTTGGGGTACAATTGGCATTGCACAGAAACATCCGGTAAAAAAACGTTTTACTTTTACTCATAAAGTACATTTCAGAGCCTGTACTTCTTTACTTTTACTCAAGTAAGTATTTGAATGAGTACTTATACTTTTGTAGTAGTTTTTTAAACAAGTAATTGTACTTCTACTCAAGTACAGAATGTCCGTACTTTTCCCATCTCTGGTAAATACACATGTTAAGTTGTAAATGTAATACTCATTAGATTAAGGCAATACAGAAAACACAACCATTCATCCAATCATTCTTTTCCTTTGTTTCTTTTGTCAAGTTTCTTGCATTAAAAGCGACACAATTTAGGAGACACTAATTTGTTCAAATTAAATGTGGACTTAAGTCTCTGATATTTGATTTAAGTCTCTGACAGCAGTGTCATGGATTTGTCTTACTGTTGGCCTAAGTTTGTTTTGATAGAAACTCTCTGTGTGTGTGTGTGTGTGTGTGTGTGTGTGTGTGTGTGTGTGTGTGTGTGTGTGTGTGTGTGTGTGTGTGTGTGTGTGTGTGTGTGTGTGTGTGTGTGTGTGTGCGCATAAAATACAATCTTTATTGTTTTAATACCTTTTCACAGGTGATCTGTGCGTTGCCCACATCACAGATGAGGGGGTAGAACTCTTAGAACCACTGACAGTGACCCGGACTCATGTGGTTGTAAATGTGACCCAGTTGTCTGGCTTTGGGATCCTGGAGAGGATTTCGAGCTTCTTTAAAACAAAACATGCTCAGGTTCTGCTGTTCCTTCGACCACCGGGATCTAAGAGACGGATTCTAAATGCATTTCTGCTGCCAAGAAATGTGCCCCCCACAGAGGTAACATGTTGTTTGTTGAGTAGCTTGCATCTCTGTGACATTGTATACATTTAGACATAGGACCCTATCTTGCCTTACCCCTTATCCCAAAACGTTTTTGTATTGTCTTACTATTTTGAAAAATATTTTTAAAATAGTTCAAATAGCCGATCTACAATCTCACAACGTGTTGATGTAGATCGGCTAGTTGAACTATTTGAAAATGTTTTTAAAAATAGTAAAATATGGCTAATAAGTTTAGGCATAATAGTCTGGTTGCTTAAGACCAGATTTTAGGAAAATGTGGACACGGCTGACAAAAGCGCCAATTTTTTTCTACATGCTCTCCATCACCATACATTTCATTTTGGACGGAGAGCCACGTCATCAAAATAGCAGAAGGCGGCCATTTTGGATTTCAAAAATGTAATATCTCTAAGTATCTCGGTTTCCAAGCCACTTAGAAGGTCAATCTTGGTGTCAAAATATATGTTTTTGGGGTCAAGGAATTCAATATAGCTATTGGGAATATCAGCAAGTGACTATTTCTGCCATGATTTGGATTTGGATCATTCTGGCAACATATCGCTTTGGATAAAAGCGTCTGCTAAATGACTGTAATGTAATGTATATCTACACAACTTTGTATGCCTCGGCTAGATTATGCACAACATACATGAAGACCATCCATGCCCTCCCTCTCTGTCTGACGGAGGGAAACAACGGCTGGGAAATATGTCAGAAGAGGCAAGGGATACGACGGAAGGTGGCTGTGAAAGGACAAGCTGCCGGGGAATTGGTCTGATTTCTTGTGTGACCCTATGAACAAGCAGGAGCTCTTTACTTTATTCTCCGGAAAGACTGCATTAACTGCCTGGCCAGAGGGCAAGATGGTCTTCATTACATCTGGCATCACAGTGGTCAGCACAGACACCAGCCACTCCATGCTGCCATGTAACCATGAAGAAGCCGACACCAGGATACGGATTCTGCTTGATGCCCTGGAGCATGGCTGTTCTACCTGCTTGGTACTCATATATGTATCCATACAGATGTTGTCGTTACCCTCATCACCAAGTTTCATGCCAAAGTATCTATCTACAGACATCTGGGTCGCTTTTGGCACTGGCAAGACCTACACCAATCTTCATAAATACCATCTGCCATGCTCTGGCCAAAGTTTACAGCACTTCCCATCTTCCACTTTTACACAGGCTGTGACACATAAGCATTCTGCGGGAAAGGGAAGAAACCAGTATGATTGGCTTGGAATTCATACCCTGTCGTCACCCAGGCCTTAAACTGCATGGTAGCAAATCCATACACTTTTGTGACCAAAGATAACCAATACATTCAACTTCTTGAGCGCTTCACAGACATAATTTATGATAAAACGAGTGATTTAGAATGAGTCAATGAAGCACCGGGTAGCTCAGTCAGTAGAGCGCTCGCCTTTCGACCACAAGGTCATGGGTTCGATCCCGGGCACCATCAACTTACCATATAAGTAGCACGGCCTGGATGCGACAAGTCTTGCAGTAAGTACTGGGAGCTGATGGTAGGTGTGGCACTTTGACTCCACCTCAGCAATCCATCTCTGAGGGGTCTATGCGCATTGTAACAGGGATAGACTCCCGCATCCTACTTACTTACCTAGAAGGTGCTTCGGCCAGAAGAACAAAATGATGGAAGTTTGGAATACATTCCACCAACTCAAAATTCACTGCTGCAGCATGTGACGTGAGTTGTCTACCAATCTGGGATCTGGGCCTCGTCTGAACTGGCCCAGCAGCCGACACCTAGTCCAGAAGGAGGGGATGGACATTGGATGTCGACAACAAGGTCTGGCTTCCTGTGTGGAGCATTCTACTGGCTTCCTGTGTGCATTCTACCGATGGCGTCAAAAGCCTGCATTAAACTGGCCAAGTGGTTGTGATACAAGGTGCTCATGAAAGAAGGCACACTGGACTTGCACAGATCTTTGCAGTTGTCCATGTGACAGATGTTGTTATTCTAGAAAGTGAAGCTAATAATTCACTTCATGCAGGTTATCCAGTTTTCAATGTGTCCTACCACTAACCAAGATGAAAATGATGTAAATATGCATTGCTAGAATGAACATATTTATTTGATCTTGGTACAAATAAAAATCAAGTGGTATTCACAATAGCTTAAATGCATTCCTTGACACAGAAAATGTAATTTTGACACCAAGATTAACCTTCTAAGTAGCCTGGGCAGCATTCCTTTTCGGGTATATGATCCGGTCGGGAGCTCTACGTCATCCGCGTCATCAGCGACCGGATCGCGACAAACCGGAAAGACGTCTCACCCCAAAATAGGTCCGTCCTAATAAAATCCTTGATGCGCGTAGTTTAGCTTATTTTTTAAATATAAATGTGAGTGTACTTTCCGGAGACTATTTAGCGTCTGTAGTATCCATATTATCCCACGGGGAAATTCTATTCCATTTAAATAGGGATTGGGGAACCAAAACAAAGCGGCACCGCAAAACCGGATCGCGACAAATTTTTTTTTCAGTAGGCGTGGCCTAGACCGGATCATATGGGTCTTTAGTAACGCAGACCAGGCTTTCCTCTGAGGTGGAAAGACTGGTGACGCGAGGTTACCTTCTAAGTGGCTTGGAAGCCGAGATATTGGCACTTGTAGTAATTACATGGTGGCCATCTTTGAAATCCAAGATGGCCGCATTCCGCCATCTTGATGATGTGGCTCCTACCAAAAAGTTAAAGTTATGGTGATGGAGAGCATGTGTAAATAATGTGGTGCTTTTGGTCGCTGTGTCCACATCTGGACCTAAGCGACCAGAATAATTGCCAGAATGAACCAAATGTTCAAATATTGGCAGAAATAGTCACTTGCTGATATTCTCAATAGCTTTATTAAATTCCTTGACCCCAAAAATATATATTTTGACACCTAGATTGACCTTCTAAGTGGCTTGGAAGCCGAGATATTGGCACTTATAGATATTACATGGTGGCCATCTTTGAAATCCAAGATGGCCGCCTTCTGCCATCTTGATAACGTGGCTCCCCATTATGTAGAAAAAAATTGGCGCTTTTGTCAGCCGTGTCCACATTTTTTTGCTAACAGACCGGGTTATAAGGGGTAAGGCGGGGTTCAATATGTATTAATGATATGGATTTTGAAAAGACAACAAGAAGCTAGTCTGTAGGTGTGAAAACTTTTGACAACCATTACAAGTTTATAGCCTAAAGAATCATTATGATTGAATCCTTGTCAAAATGTGTTGTCATTGTAGGTGGAAGTAAAACATGTTAAGGATGAACACATCAAGACCACCTCTGACTGTGATCTTACAGAAGGCCAGCACTACAGTCTGCGATGTTCTAATACTTCATATGACGTATCCCCCAAGGTATCACACATTAATACTACAACCTCACAAGTTAGGATAACATAATAACCCATTCAGGGCAGGAATTTCATGGAGACCATGAAGGCCATGGCCGCCGTTGCCCCTCGTTTTGGCCTAGTGCAGCAGATTAGTGACACAACCATTCACTTTTGTGATACAAGCAATCACATTTCACATGAATAATGCCTAGGACCTACTTTTTCAGAAAAACTCTGTTAGACACCCAAAAATCCAAGATGGCAGATTTTTCAGTGTAGAACTTGAATGTCGACTGAACATATATTAATGATCAGTTAAAAAAAGAGGGAGAGGGAGTCCCGCACACTATCTTCACTTACAAATACATGTATTTAAGATGCAACTTTTCGGCCACTCAGACCTTCATCAGGCATAAAGAGGCAGCTGGCACACAGCCAGTATATATGACAACTGACAAGGTAGGGGCCAATCAAAATCACACGCCAATCCGTTACCATAGAGAGGGGGCGGCCCATACAGGTGGGTGAAGGTGGTATTTATTCCACGGTGAAAGGAATATTCATAAAGAACATGAGAATAAATATAGCTGCAAAAATACAATTAAATAAGTCGGTAGAAAAAGGTATTACAATCATGAATAAAATTCCTATAGGGTCTACTGAGTGAGGCTGAATATAAACA
Source organism: Gymnoscopelus braueri (assembly GCF_963280865.1). NCBI lineage: Eukaryota > Metazoa > Chordata > Actinopteri > Myctophiformes > Myctophidae > Gymnoscopelus > Gymnoscopelus braueri. The sequence goes on along the minus strand of NC_137608.1, from coordinate 14,392,882 downwards.
TGGATACAGTAACAAAACATACTGTGTCCCAGGAGGGCATAATATCCAATAAATGTATTTGGGCTCCGACGCACCTGTCCGTCCTGTGCAAAAGGACTTTTCTTCAATGATCTAGTTATCCAAATATATGTATTTTGACATGATAAATTCAATGGTGCCAATACAAATTCAATATGGCTTCTAGTGTTCAAGATGGTGGCCATTTTCAACTAAAATACACCGTTTTCTGTCGTAATTCGATCAGAAATTAAGTTTCAACCTAGCCTGACACTCAGCCTGAATTTATTATTCAGTCTAATAAAGCCCTCTCAGTGCAGCCGTTTTCTGAGATGGGGGCGTGGCCAACGTGGGGCTCTTTGACGATTGGTTCATACTGGATAATCCCCATCCCCAATGGGCCGGTTAGATTTCCAACGTGAAAACCCCGCCTTCGACAAGTGTCACCAGACCCTTTACTTTATTACTTTATTTGTTTATTTAGACAGGACAGAGCATATTAATGAACGTCACATGAACGTAAATACACCGGATTTAGCAAAGATGCTAATTTTCATCCGCAGTCCTCACACAAAACAGAAAAACAGAAAAACAATAACATCAGAAAACAGACAAACGGTGAAATACAATTACATTACATCACATAGCCTAAAAAAAACTAAAATATGATCACAAATGGTTGCAGCTTTGGTTTTCAAGCAACCATCTTTTCACATTGAATTTAAAAGATGGAAATGTAGCACAATCCCTTATATGTAGAGGAAGGCCATTCCATGCTACACAACCCTGTACTGAGAGGACATTTTGACCGAAGGTTGTTTGCCGGTGCGGCACTTCACAATCTCCTCGAGTGGTTGCTCTGGTACTGATTCCTCTTTCAGGCTTCCTTTTAATGAATTCCCTTAGGGGGGGCGGGCACAGACCATGTAAGGTCTTGTATATGATCCCAACCTGTTTGAACTTTTTGAAATTGTCGAAGCAAAAGAAATTGAGCCTCCTGAGTACTGTATGTTACAATGATGATAAGAGTGAGGCTTCCTGTCAAACACCTTGAGCGCACTTTTGTAGAGCTGTTCGATGGGTTTTAGGATCGTCACGCCTGTGCAAGACCAGTTTGTAAAACAGTACTCAATGTGTGATAGGATCATACAGTGAAGATCTGGCAGCTCCAACTGTCAGGAAGGATCTAATTTGTTTACAATTTTGAAGGTTGAATTTAATCGTATTTGTGACTTTCTTCACATGTTTTTTAAAAGTTAGGGTTGAGTCTAGTATGACTCCGAGGTACTTGAACTCTGGGACAAGTTCAAGTTCCTCCCCACCCAGAAACACATTTGAGGACTCCAACACAACTGGTCTTTTGGAGAAGGCCATGCAGACTGTCTTTTTGGCATTCAAGAGCAGACATGAATCTATAAGCCAGTCTTGAATGCTTGTCAGAGCTGAGGTTAAGATTATTGACACCTCTGCATAGCTTTTACCATGGGCAAGTACAACGGCATCATCTGCATACATCTGGACATGTAGATTCTTACATACTTCAGGTAGGTCATTTATGTACAGTGAGAACAGAATTGGACCTAGTATTGAGCCCTGGGGGACACCGACCGAACAGGTGTGGTAGGGGGATTTAACACTGTTTACACTTACACACTGTTTTCTGGTGGATAGATAGGAACTAAACCATTGTATAGCTTCTGGGGAAAAATTAAAATGTGTTAATTTGGACAGGAGGAACTGGTGACAGACGGTGTCAAACGCCTTCTTGAAGTCCAGGAACACCGCCATTACACAGGGAGCTCTGTTCAAAGCACATTTCAATTTTTCTATGAATAGGCAGTTTGCTGATTCAGTGGAGTGAAAGGCCCGAAACCCAAACTGCATGGGATGCAGTGGGGTGTGGCCTTTGTCTAGATGTTTGATGATAGATTTCACAATCCACTTTTCAGCCACCCTGAATGCGTGGCTAGCGATTCAGGCGCTGAAGCCAGGCTAGTTTCAGCCGGATGTAGAGTAGTCCAAGGTCTAAGCAGACTTTTGATCTACATTACAATGTTGTAATCATTGTCAATTAGTTGACATTCTTTTTTATAAGAGAGTGATGTCAAAGCACAACCAGGGAACACTGGTGACATATTGCTGTGAGACTCAGCATGGAGTTCAGTGTTGGCTGAGTAGTGTACTCACTGTAGTTGTAGTCTACTAACTGTAGTTATACTATAATTTAGTGTCCCAAATGCTATCTAATTAGACATGTACATATGCCAACTAGTAGTTTAAATTGAATTTTTCATATCAAGATACACACATTTTGATAACTACATCATTAAAATATGTTCAGACATTCAAGTTCTACACTGAAAAAACATGATTTACATTGGATGAGACAGCCATCTTGCAAAATGGCTGCCATGTTGGATTTTCAGGCTTTTCTAAAAAAAGAAGGTCCTAGGCGTTTTCATGCCAAATGTGGTGCTTGTATCGCAAAGTGAACGATTCTTCTGAAATATTTACTACTACAACTACAACTATGTGTCTGTGTTTTCAGGATGTGAAATATCGTCTGATCTATGGACCAACTTTCCATCCAACATTTGAGGTGACGATCAATCTCAATGCAGAAGTCATCCCATTGAAACTGCTGGGAGGATCTGACACATTAGTCTGGGAGAAAAATATTGACCTGGAAGGTAAAGGCAGAGTTTTATCTTATTATGAGATATAGTGGAATAGCTCTTTCATATTCAAACATATAATTATATCCTGGCATATGGATGGATGGTAACGTTACTTTGTGTATCCTTAACTTCAGTTAAGACTTGCAGCCTTTGAGTTCATAAGTCTAGAGCAGCCTTTGAGTTTGTAAGTCCTGTTGTATCCTACTGACTCACCTACCAGTGAGGAGCCCCAACCGAGAGGATGTACTGTTGTATCCTACTGACTAACCTACCAGTGAGGAGCCTCCACCGGGAAGACGTAGCGCCTCCATCCTACTGCTCTTATTCAACATTCCCCACTAACAGGCTCCACCCCCAGCCTGTAGGAGTACATACAGTGAGGTTACCCTCCTCTGTCAATGTCACAATCTGTCTCTTACCAGGTACTTGGTAAATAAAAAAGGAGGCTGGAACCAATACTATTAGTCCATGAGCCAGACAAGATTTCATTATCGAAAGAGTGGGCAAAACCATACCTATTTTAAATTGTTCATAGGGTCAATACGAGTAAATAGATATATGATAACCTTTCCACAGGAGCAGCTTTTTCATGGTCATGGTTCAATTTGCATATTTAAATATACAATTTCAGAAAACTTGTAATACGATAAATCATTGTCTTCATGTAAGTAATCAACTCAGGAAGTTTCATTATGATAACTATTTTTTAAATGTTGTCATTTTTTCACCTGTGATGTACGTATGGGGAAAATAACAAAATGTGTGATAACCATGAAAAAGCTGCTCCTGTGGAAAGGTTATCATATATTTATTTACTCGTATTGACCCTATGAACAATTTAATATAGGTTTGGTTTTGCCCACTCTTTCGATAATCATTGCTCAATTTTGGGGCTCTGGCTCATGGACTATATGCAGGAGACAACGTTACAATGCCATAGATAGGCCACCAGGCCTGGCGGAGATCTGCGCTCCACGGAGCGCCCCTTTCTTGTTTATGGCTGTGACTGATTTGTAACGTAAAAAATGTACAGTTTGTTTCCAACTTTGCTAGGACATATTTACTCAAATTTCAACACTTTTTGTTGTTCCTGCAGCACGACCAGAAGTAAAGGCTGCATCTGTCCCAGGTGAGTTCTGTTGAGCATGACTTAGTATTGAATCTACGTACATTTCAGAGAAGGGGCTCAGTAGGGCTTAAAGGGGTTGGAAGTAATATGTTCTTTAAAAAAAAGAAACAATAATAAAGGCCTTTGCAGACGGGGTCCGATTTTGCGCCGGAAAAAACTGACGATATACTATTTAAAATGAACACATGGTCCTCTATGCAGGGTCTTTAAAATGGGATTGACTTTCAAAATAGTAAATGCGACTTTACCCTCAATGCCCTCATTACCTGTATATATGACAATAAAAATCACACCCTGTGTGAAGTGGGCGGTGTCTTGCTAGCTAATCACAATACTGAATGGAGTCAACCAATCATGTACAGAAAATAAATACATTTATTGAAACACTCTTTATGATGGAAGAAACCATAACTTTAAAAAAAACAAATGTATGTTTTTTTTTAAAGTTATGGTTTCTTATATAGGGCTATGCACATGTGTCATGTGACACTGCCAATCACAGTCCTGAATAGACTGTGATTGGCCAATCACGGTGCAGGGTTAGGCGGGGTACATTTTTGGCCAATCACAGCGCAGGATTTGTTGTACAAATATCCAAACCTCACTTATAGGGGCGGTTTCACCGCCCAAAAATAACCACAAAAAAGTGAACGGGAGACAACAATGATCTGGTAACACCACCTATAGAACACAATACTAGAGAGATCTGGTAACACTGGTCTGTCTGTCTGTCTGTCTGTCTGTCTGTCTGTCTGTCTGTCTGTCTGTCTGTCTGTCTGTCTGTCTGTCTGTCTGTCTGTCTGTCTCTCTGGCTCTGTCTGTCTGTCTGTCTGTCTGTCTGTCTGTCGCTCTCTGTCTGTCGCTCTGTGGCTCTCTGTTTGTTTCTCTCTCTGGCTCTGTCTGTCTGTCTGTCTGTCTGTCTGTCTGTCTGTCTGTCTGTCTGTCTGTCTGTCTGTCTGTCTGTCTGTCTCTCTCTCTCTCTCTCTCTCTCTCTCTCTCTCAGATGACAGTGATGATGGAGAGACTTCAGGAAGGGCTGGAAAGAGAAGAAAGAAAGGTAAAACATGTTAGATCAATAGCAGATTGAAAGTAAAAACTCCCACACACTGTCTTCAAATGCAATTAAAAAGAGTGAGTGTGATGAAGGTCTAACCACAATGTAGTTATGTCACATGTCATTGTGGTTAGACCTTCATCAGGTTATCTCAAAGAGAGAGAGAGAGAGAGACCATCGTTATAGGCTGCTAACCTACGGTGGACCAATCGTGTCCCACCAAATGAGACATCACTCTTTTAAGGTTACAGGTGATCTCATATGAATAAAAATAGAGACTAATCAATCATAAATCGTCTCAATTCATAAGTGCAAATGTACCACATGATTGAACATTATGATATTAATAATCATGACAGTATGTACAGATAATAAGGGCAAGATGCCAAACAAAACTCATGTTTTCAATGTAATATACGAAAATCTATATCATTAAAAATCAAAATCAATAAAAGGACAAACGATCAAGCCTAGAGTGATTTACTGTAAGCAAGGAAATACATCAAATGCGTATAAATAGTAATCTAGGATCATAGGTAAACCAATAACCTATCATCAGTCTAACAGTAGAATATCCAATAAATCAATTTCTATGTACCGAGGTCACTGGACGAGGAATACACACACTGATTAGTAGTCATTATATATAAATATATAGGCTGCACAACCATTATGACAGCTTGTGAGCTTGTAGATCGGCTATTTTCACAATACAAAAAAAATCCTATTTGTATGATAGGAACTTATAATTTTTTTTTTACATTAACCACTTGCACCCTAGCATCCCTATGCTGGGGGGCACTTTAACTGAAAATCTACAATCTGAACTCAGCAAAGAGTCACTACAAACAAAGTACGGTAAAGAAAACACTCTACAGAGATTTGATTTACACTTACCTGTGTGTTCAAATGACTCTGTCTGTCTGTCTGTCTGTCTGTCTGTCTGTCTGTCTGTCTGTCTGTCTGTATGTCTGTCACTCTCTGTCTGTGTGTCTGTCTGTCTCTCTTTCTCTCTCTCTCTCTCTCTCTCTCTCTCTCTCTCTCTCTCTCTCTCTCTCTCTCTCTCTCTCTCTCTCTCTCTCAGATGACAGTGATGATGGAGAGACTTCAGGAAGGGCTGGAAAGAGAAGAAAGAAAGGTAAAACATGTTGGATCAATAGCAGATTGAAAGTAAAAACTCCCACACACTGTCTTCAAATGCAATTAAAAAGAGTGAGTGTGATGAAGGTCTAACCACAATGTAGTTATGTCACATGTCATTGTGGTTAGACCATCATCAGGTTATCTCAAAGAGAGAGAGAGAGAGAGAGACCATCGTTATAGGCTGCTAACCTACGGTGGACCAATCGTGTCCCACCAAATGAGACATCACTCTTTTAAGGTTACAGGTGATCTCATATGAATAAAAATAGAGACTAATCAATCATAAATCTGTCTGTCTGTCTGTCTGTCTGTCTGTCTGTCTGTCTGTCTGTCTGTCTGTCTGTCTGTCTGTCTGTCTGTCTGTCTTTCTCTCTTTCTCTGTCTGTCTTCCTCTTTGTCTGTCTGTCTGTCACTCTCTGTCTGTCTGTCTGTCTGTCTGTCTGTCTGTCTGTCTGTCTGTCTGTCTGTCTGTCTGTCTGTCTGTCTGTCTGTCTGTCTGTCTGTCTGTCTCTCTCTCTCTCTCTGTCTCTCTGTCTGTCGCTCTGTCTGTCTGTCTGTCTGTCTGTCTCTCTCTCTCTCTCTCTCTCAGATGACAGTGATGATGGAGAGACTTCAGGAAGGGCTGGAAAGAGAACAAAGAAAGGTAAAACATGTTAGATCAATAGCAGATTGAAAGTAAAAACTCCCACACACTGTCTTCAAATGCAATTAAAAAGAGTGAGTTGAATTGGTTTGTGATCAGATTGATGCTTAATGAACAGTAAAGACATCAGGGTTTAGTTAAACCTGGCTGCTAGCCTGGTCTGGACCTTGGTCTGGAGATTTAGCTTCACAGCTAAATCTCCATGGTAACTAATGTAGCATGAAAGTGTTTCATGGCTGAGCCTTGATAAATTCATCCAGGATAGTTAATCTGCTGTGTAGGTTTCAGGCCCCTGTTTAGTTCATTTTCAAAACAGAGCCATGCACATATCCTACAAAAGAGTATTATTACTACTACTGACTACTATGTAACACACTTCTCATCGGGATCCCAAGCAAGAGCCTTCAAAAGCTCCAATACATCCAGAACAGCTGCTAGGATCCTGATGAGAGTGTAAGTATAAGCACATCACATCCATCCTCCACTCACTGCACTGGCTTCATCTCCTCACGGACAGAGTGCAAGATCTCCCTGTTAACCCACCAATGCATCCACAATGACGTCCCCCCCCCCCCCCCACACACACACACACACTCTTAATCTACGCTCTTAAAACCCTCCTTTTCTTAATGTGTTGTTTTTATGCAATTGTTCTTTTCTTTTTCTTTTAACAAGTTGAAACACATATAAAATTCCATGAGATGCATCACTCACATAGTTTCATCAACAACTGAATGTTCATTCCTCTTAGCTTCAGAGAAACACTTTGTCGACCAAAACCGGCGTTTCCTGATTGACAACGTGACTACAGTGGATCCCATCCTGGATCTACTCCTTGAGGAGGATGTCATCACCAAAGAGGGCTACAGTCATGTGAGGTCTAAGTCCACCACTCAGGAGAAGATGAGGGAACTTTATACATTCCTGAACTCCAACAAAGCCAAAGACATTTTCTCCAAAGGTCTTGAGGAACATGAGAATCTTCTCCTTGATGATCTGAAGTAATTTGCATTTAAAAATTTTTTTACAAGGTACAAGAGAATGACCCTTTTCAGGCCAGGATGCTTTCAGTGTTAACTCATTCACTGCCAGGAATTCATTTTTAATGAATAAAATTGTTTTCATTTTTAATTAATTCACAATTAATCCGTCTACTGTACCCTTTCCAGCTAAAACAGCGATTTTACTGTACCTTTGAAAAATCGTAATTAGAAAGAATTACGTTAATTACGTCGGTTGCAGTGGATGAGTTAATATGAATCATTATAATTTATCCTCTTGGTTTCCAAGAGCTCCACACTTTAATTCAAATGTTAATCTACAGATTGATGTAGGCCTGGCCTACTTTTTCTATGTGAAAATGGAGGCCACAGTTAGCCTACTGAATGTCATCATTTATAGAAGGTTATTGATACAATGTTAGGAACGTTACTGGTCCACAGAAGGAAACCCATGCACTACAGCAGGTGATTTATGTAAACATTTAGTCATTTAAAGGGACATTTTGCCGATTTTGCAACCAGATCTTATTTTAATGAAGTTTAGGACTCAAGAAACAAGATCCTGTTTTTTTTTGTGTATAATCTGTGTTTTTAGATATCAAGTAATCTTCGAATATCTTGTGATGTTATTTACGTCACGACGGCATGGCTCATTCCTTTCCGCACTACATGTTGTCTCGACGTGTCTCAGTCAGACCAGCTCCAAAGACAGCCCCAAGGGGTGTCCCCAAGATTTGGTCGAACCTTGAACCGTCTTGGACTCCACCCCACAGAGTTGAGGCAGCAGCTGCTGATTTGATGCTCATGCATCAAATCACTACATAATGTTATATCATTGCCCTAAATGGCGAGATATTGACAAGGGAAGGATCATTATGTCTGTATTAGCCTTGATGTCTGTATAAGAAATGACTTTGTACAGGTGGAAAACTTTAGTTAAATTTGCAGAGTGACGCATTACTTTACCTGAGTTACATCTTCTGATAGTTGTACTTGAATGTTGACATGAAATAATAATCCTGTTTAGTGTTTCATAAGCGCAAGCGTGAAAGAATCCAAATACAACGTGGAGCGACGGTAAACAAACACTGTTGAAAGGCTAGGTTCACAATACCAAGGATTCGACAGTTATGTCGCTACTATGCTATACGGAAGTAGAACGGCATAAAGATACCAAGGATTTGTCAGTGATGTGAAATCGCTAACGAATCTTTGGACATGAAGGATGAGATGGACGCTTCTGACTTCCAGTGTTGCCAGATATTGTGAAAGAAATAAGAAACAAGGTCTATGAAAACAAGCCCAAAAGAAGATAACTAGGCCAAGAGCACTTTAAACCTAGACATGGGATATTATATATTTAAAAATTGCCGATCTACAAGCTCACAACGCGTCGCGATGTTACCCATTGTGAGCTTGTAGATCTGCTATTTTCCAAAAAATCTTGAGGGGAAAAAGTGCAAAATGTGGAATATTTTGTAATCGTTTTAACAACACATATTTGGTAGGGGCTCCCTGGCACAAATTATAATTTCAGATTATAATTAACATGAAAAATACATGAACATGTTTGAGAACCACTGGTTTAAACAACAATCAAAACATTTGGATACAAGCCCAAATATCAACTACATTTTAGAAAGAAGCCGCTTATAATAAGTAGACATGGCAACACTGTCGAACACTGGTACACATGTTGTGTGTTGTTGTTGAAGATCACACCCACATGCAGCCTCCACTCCTCCCAAGGAGGGGCAGTGCACCAAAGCATTATGGTCATTGTAGTAATGCAGCAGTCCAGTCAAACCCTAGTCAAACACACAGATTTCATAATTTTTCTGGCCATAGGGTGCACATTTTAAATTGTTCTACTGTAATCTACTACAAATACTATTAACATTGAGTGATTGCAGTTTCTTCCAGGGGTGAAATGCTCCTTTAACTACAGCAGGTGATTTATGTAAACATTTAGTCATTTAACTACAGCAGGTGATTTATGTATGTTGCTCCATCTCCTTGTATCGTTACAGCCTGGCAGCCTTGCTGCCACAGAAAACATTGACATTGTATGTTTCTGCAAACCTCTGATAAGTCGAATGTTTCTGAACCCATTTAATATCAATATTAGGGTGACATTGATAAAGTGATCATTGATAAAAGTGATCATTGATAAAATAAAAGTTTTAATTTAATGGATCGCTCTAATTACCCTTTTTAAAGAGAGAAATACCGTGACATCCGCGTCATAAATAAATGCGCATGTGTTGCGAGGTGCGCTGAAGGAACACAAGAACGCTCACCCCTGAATACGCTCGCCCCGGGTCAAATCCGGACAATCCATTGCACAGCTGGGACCAGTTGAAAATGCCTTGTTTTGACCGTAACGTAAGAGTAACGGAGATATAGGGATTTTCCCTCTGGAAATAAACAGGAAGTAAACAAGACGATTTGTTTAACTCCCGGGTCAATTCCGTCTGATGTCATCTGGCAGTGAAAGCGTCATTCATAAGCTAGCCAACATCGCCATCTGGTGGAAAACAACTGAAAAGCCCCAACACGTCTAACACGTCTTGGCACTGTGGACTAAGTGCCAACGGACACGTCTACACGTCCATGGCAATCAAAGAGTTAAGCATTGACGGTCACAAGCACTGCTTTAATTGATGGACTGAAGGAACTACGGCAGCGTCGTTGATCCAATCAAAAGCGGAATAGGAGAACAAGAAATAGGCTGCAGAAGGTTAATAACAAAATGTTAGGCTCAGGCCACAGGTCAAATATGATAGTAAGGCAATTAACAGCACATACATTAATGTTGTACCCCCCCCCCCCTGCATTTTATGTGGTAATTAACAGAAGCGTTGTTCTTTTCCTCTTAGGAAGAAAGTGATGCTGTGATGGAGCAGGAGTTGTGTTGTCCCGCCTCCCGTGCTTCCCTGCTTGTCCACCAGATGTCGCCTCATCTTGTCATCCCTGCATTGTCTTCATCTCCTAGCAGCACTAGTGGATTTAGCCTGTGTCTCAGTACATCAGTGCTTGTTCATTGGAAATTGGTTTTCTTTTTCCAAATTGATTGTGATCCAGTCTAGATATCTATATATACCATATCTGCTGCATATATCTAACCTACAATCCGATTGTTGGCTGAAAGCAACGACCAAAAAACCCGACCAAAAAACCCGCTGTTGCCAGATCGTGCGCGAGCAACAAGCAACCTAAGCGAGCAACAAGCAACCTAACACACAAAGCTGCCCACTGCGCATGCGTCGACGCACTTTCTCTAACCAATTTGACAGCAAAAGCTGGCCAATCAGGTGGCGAGTTCGAGTGAGCCCGAATGGCTCCGAGTGCAGCCGACAAAAAACGAACGGCAGCCATTGTTTTGTGCGAGTCAGGGTGCGAGTGCCTTCATTTATTCGCTGACGGACAGAGAGAGACAGAGAGACATAGAGGGAGAGAGAGAGAGAGGAAGAGAGGGAGGGAGGGAAAGAGAGAGAGAGGGCAAAAAACGAACGGCAGCCATTGTTTTGTGCGAGTCAGGGTGCGAGTGCCTTCATTTATTCGCTGACGGACAGAGAGAGACAGAGAGACATAGAGGGAGAGAGAGAGAGAGGAAGAGAGGGAGGGAGGGAAAGAGAGAGAGAGAGAGGGAACGAGGGAGGGAGAGAGAGGAAGACGGGGAGAGAGAGAGGGCCAGAGGGGAGAGAGAGAGAGAGAGACACGGAGATGGAGAGAGAGAAAGGACGGCAGGAGGCGATGCGCTGTAAAAACTTTTTTGGGGGAAATTTTTAGCCCACGATTTTTGAACCCCAAAATAAGCGAGCCCTTGCTCATTTTTGCGCGGACGTAATTTGTTTGTCATTGTGGTGAATGTTTGTGTGTGCTGCTGATGTTTGTTGTGTGAAGCTTAATGTCAGAGTGTTTGTGTTGGAGCGCCTCAGTGCGGCTGCAGAATTCATGTGCAACATCTTGCATGCGTGGCTGTGGCTTCACAGTTTTCCTTCGCAGTGTCTGTAGGTCACGGCCTGGAGACCCCAGGGTCTCCAGGGACCCCTAAGGGGGGAAGGGGAGACCCTCTGGGTTTTTTTTTTATCCCATGATTTTGTACCCCCAAACGACATTTTCTTTGGGGGGGGGGTAGGGGGGGGGGTACTAGAATTCTGCCCGCGTAGCGGGCAGAACTTCTAGTACATATACACTGCACATATACATATACAGCCTACTACAGTCTAGACCCTTCCTACTCTAGAGCCCATCTCATTTCTGTACCTGGGTGGGGCGGGCGATGTTATTGTTCCCTAACAGAAATACTGAATCATGTATCGTCTTGCAGTCGCTATGAGTTAGAATAAAACATGGACGAACCAACACACTGTATCAATAATTACTTATGTGCCAGAATAATACCATTTCAGAGGTTTATGGCTAGGCTCTACCACTATGACACACCTGGTTTCTGGAGTGGTATTATTTTTGGAAGCACAGACCATATCTATATCTGCTGATTATCTGGAACAGATCAGAAAACTGCTTAACCAGTTGATCTCAGTCTATACACTATGGTTAGTTAAGTCACCTAGACAAGCCTAAAACATATGTCTGTACCGTGTACTTTTTATGGACGTCTCCTCTGCTTTTAATAAGGTCCAACCCAATCTTCTCCTAAGACGCCTGTGTGAACATTAGTAGTAACGTCATGTTGTGGATATGGGAGTTTTTGAGAGAGAGACCCCAGCAAGTCTTTATTAATAAAACCTTTTCTGACTGCCTTGTCTTGAATACTGGTGTTATCTCCTCTCTTATTCTCCCTATACACAAATGAGTTACAATACAACAACAAAGAGTTCTCTCTCATAAAGTATGCTGACGACATGGCCTTGGTTGCCTGTCTGAAGGAAGTTTCAAGCCCCTCCTTTATGTTTCAAGCCCCCCCTGCACATCGATCACATTGCCACCTGGTTTAAGGGCAGCTTCCTTGACCTTAATGTTGTTAAGACCACGGTTTGTTTTGTTGGTGTTTGGGAGGTGGGACAGGGGCAGAGGGCACAGGGTCCATCTTTAGGCCTGTTATCATGTATTTGGGAGGTGGGACAGGGGCACAGGGTCCATCTTTAGGCCTGTTATCATGTATTTGGGAGGTGGGACAGGGGCAGAGGGTTTATCTTTAGGCCTGTTATCGTGTATTTGGGAGGTGGGACAGGAGCAGAGGGCACAGGGTCCATCTTTAGGCCAGTTATCTCAGGTTTGTGTAAATATGTAGCAGTTCACTGACTTTAAATATCTGGGAACAACTATAGACAATAAACCCACCTTTGAGACCAATGCAGATAGCATTTATAAAAAGACGAGGCAGCGGCTCCATCTTCTCAGGAAATGTAGAAGTTTTAATGCAATGCAATGCACACCCAAAAATAGTCTTTTACTTGCACAAAAGTGCAAAAAGTTACATGGTGATTTATTTATATTTGATCATGTAATTATCACAGTACCATTCTTGTGCCTTTGTATAAACCTTTATTCTTGAAATGTAATTGTATAAACACCTTTACTTGATGCTTTTTTTAATAAACCTTTATACTTGATGCTTTTTGTGTTGTGTTGCTCTACTGTCCTTCTGCTCTGACCATGTTGTTGGTTGACTAATCTTTTACTCTGATGTTAAACTTTAGTAAATCACTCTGGATTAAAACATCCAGTAAATGTAATTGTATGTAACTGTTATTAGTGGGGCGGCGTGGCACGAGAAATCAGCCTAATCGTTCAATTTTGCGATGAAAGCACCAAATTTGGCAGAAGTGTTGATTGATATATTGGGAACAAAACTGTATATTGGGACATCACAAATTCTCACCCTGGTGGGCGTGGCAGCCATTTTTCAAAATGCCCACCAGCAGTTGATCAAATCTTCCTAGTTTTTGTCCTAGTAGGCTGAAATGTTGCTCAAGTATGTGAATATGAAGGTGTGTGGGTGTGTTCATGCTAATTGCCTAAAAGGGGTCGTTGCCATGGGAGTGGCCTAGTTAACAGCAATATTTGGGGAGAATTGTTCAAATGGTGATACAAGCGAGAAATTTGGTACGCATCATCTTTGGAGATCACACTTCGATTTAGGAAACCGGGCCACTCATAAATCAAAGATGGCAGACATTTTTTTCAAGATGGCTGCCAAAATTTGACTGTTTTTGCATTTCTGCATAATTTTGCCTATAATTCTTTGAGGTAAATTACCAAATCACCAAAAAGCACTCCCATAGTATGTTTTGAACATTTTCAAACAGGAGTTACCATTTACGGTGATGGTGCCAACTCAGCGTATCGAGTAGCATGGCTTGAGTCCTGTGGTAGCAGGGCCGCTTCTCCCTACACGCACACTACGCAGGCTGCGTGGGGCCCCGCCTACCCGCCGAAAAAAAAGAAAAAAAATAAATAAAACCTTTTTTTATTTATTATTTATTTTTTTAAACGGACCCAATCCGCCCAGAACCGCGAAAAAAACGAACCCAATCCGCCCAGAACCGCAAAAAAAAATCGCGCGCGGAGGACACATCACGCGCGCTGCGCGCGCGTGCATGTGTCCTGTATCATGCTTAGGGCCCCTGTGGAGTCTAAAGCGGCACTGTGTGGTAGGTACTGGGAGCTGATGGTAGGTGTGAAGATGAAGAAAGAACAATGCTCTGTGGACCTCAGGGAGGAGATAAGAAAGGCAGCCAGAGAGATGAAGAAAGTAGGGAGGAGTACAAAGAGATAAGGGGTAAGGCGGAGAGAAAGGTGGTGAGGGTTAAGGAAAAGAGTATGAGTAGTTGTATGAAAGGTTGGACACCAAGGAGGGAGAAAAGGACCTGCACCGATTGGCTAGACAGGCACTGAGATGGGAAGGATGAGCAAGAGGTTAAGGTGATGAAGGATGGATGGAAATGTTCTAGCAACCGAAGACAGTGTGTTGAGAAGATGGAAGGAGTACTTTGAGGGAACGGATGGAGGAAAGTGTCAGTGTTATTCTATTTATAGTGGCTCATAGGAATAGACTATGTGACAACAGGAATAGTTTGGTGACCACTGGAGAGACGGTTGAAAGCCGGAATGTAGACACCATCCGGGAGCAATATGGGTTAGCACCCTAGCCTGTGTCTTCCGTGAGGAAGAAGCCCAACAAATCCACGGTGAGGCCTTTAAGGAGGGCTATTCAAGCAAGCCACAAGTGGAGCCTGTAGTACCACCAGGGGGAGTCTGGTGCAACGCTCAGGTCCTGGACCTGGTGAGACGAAGGAGGAGCCTGGCCAGGAGGCCATCTACAGAGCCTAGTCCCTCCACGTGCCAGAGCCTCTGCTCTCTCCCAGTCCTGGCAGAGTAGTCCCGGATAAGAGGACTGACTGTGGGTAGCTACTGGGATGTAAGTCGGGGGCTTGATCAACCCCGGCCGGGTCACCTCGGCGAGGGTGTATTGTGCGAGACCCGAAACAACCATCGACCCCAGGCTACAACACTGATGATACGTCCCAGGTGCATCCATGTGATGTTTTTCTTTATGCAGGAGTTAGCTTGTATATACTGTACCATATATACCATATACCATCAAATAATGGGCAGTGGTGGAAAAACTACTCACATGTTATACTTAAGTAAAAGTATCAATACTGCAATGTAGAAGTACTCTGTTACAAGTTCACAAGCTCGCAATTCAAAATTTACTTTAGTAAAAGTACAAAAGTATGGTATCAAAATGTACTTAAATACCAAAAGTAAAAGTACTAAAATGTTTGAAAATAGCCGATCTACAAGCTTGTGAGTTAGTATTTTCAAATAGCCTAGGTATAAAATAGGGCTAAAGTGGTAAACATTCAGTGCCACATGACGTCTAAGACGTCATGAAAAAAAAAATATATATATATGATGATTTGAAGATTTGCTGCTTCATTCACTTCTTGTTTAACTTCTTACTGAAAAAAGCTGTATCTCGGCTCCTAAGCACTTTTTTTTTACAATGAATTTTGGCTGTGGCACTCAGAGCCAAACTGCCATAAATAAGCATGGCACTGAATGTTAATGTATGTTTTAGAATGTAATAATTTATATCTGCAAAGTAACTAGTAACTAAAGTTTTCAAATAATTGTTTAGTAGAGTAGAAGTAAAAGTATTGACAGTTGGAAATACTCCAGTAAAGTAAAAGTACCTCAAAATTGTACATAAGTACAGTACTTGAGTAAATGTACTTAGTTACTTTACACCACTGATAATGGGTGCCGTCCCGTTTTTTTAATATCGGCTCCACTCGGATATCTGAACCTTCAGGTTCCATTAGGGTTTGGGTCATTTTGAACCTGTGAATAATAATAACTAGAAAAAGTGCTCCTCGGAGCACAGGTCTCCGCCAGGTCAGGTAGGTTATTGTGGCCTCCTGGTGGCGCTATAATAGGCCAATGTGAAAAGATAGCCATTTCTTCTTAGGCCTTGCACGGCAATCGGACACTGCATTCATGATTTGAGGCATTTTGTTCAAAACAATTGTTTTGCTAAATTAGACCTGCTGGTGGCGCTATAACAGGCCAATGTTAAAAGGGTGGCATTTGCTCCTCAACATAGTGGGAATGTGCGTGCAAAGTTTGACCGCAATCGGATGCTGCGTTCATGATTTGCAGCATTTTGTTCAAAACAAGCCACTACTGCAAACTTTAGATGTAAATCAAACACATCCGTCTTGAACACATGACTATAGAGATCATGTGTACCGATTTGCGTGAAATGTGGATAAAATCGGGAGTAATATTTAAAAAAAATGTTTTACATAAGTCGGCCTCTTGGTGGCGCTATAAAAGGCAGATATGAAAAATGCAGGGCAAGGGTTTTTCCTTGACCTCGGGAGTGCGCTTACAAAGTTTTACACAGATCGGTGCAGTTATAGGTAAAAACACGAATCGGCCTGTTATAGCGCCACCATGAGGCTGATTTGAAAATTTTCAATTGGCATTTCTTTCTCGGCATAGTGGAAATGTACGCGCAAAATTTCAAGGTAATTGCATACTGTGTTCATGATTTGAGGCATTTTGTTAAAAACGGAGCACTCCTGCAAACTTTGGAAGCCATTTTTAGCCAATCAGGATGGAATATGAAAAATCTGAAAGACTCGTTTCGTTTAATGACTATAGAGATACTGTGTACCGATTTGCGGGATTTTTGGACAAAATCTGTAGGAGTACTGTCAAAAAATATGTTTTGCACAAATCAGCCTCCTGGTGGCGCTATAATAGACCCATGTGAAAAAAAATGGGCAGAGGTTCTTCTGTGGCATCCAGGCAGTGTGTGTGCACAGTTTCACTGCGAGCAAGCCAACGGTGCCGGAGATTAGCTGTACACAGACAGAATGACACACGGACACACGGACGGGCGGACGGACGGACGGACAGGGGGCAAAACATACTCTCTCGCCATGCCTTTCGGCCTGGCGGAGACAATATTAGCTTGAATTTATATAGCGCCTTTCATAAACCCAAGGACGCTTAAATAAACGTGTGAAGAGCTCTATGTGTATAATATCTAATCTAATATGTTCAATACTTATTCTGATTATATCTTATTACTATTTGATGTTTGTTGAAATGCAATCCTATGTTTCATGAAGTTCTTCTAACTTTCACCATAGAGTAAGTGTAGCAGCATGGGCGTTGGTTCCCACGCTACCCACGGCCCCTCCTCCGCCCAATCATCAGTGGGCTGATTGGTATCAGTATTAAAGCTCCGCCCACTCATCAGTGGGCTGTTTGGTATCAGTATTAAAGCTCTGCCCACTCATCAGTGGGCTGATTGTCATCAGTATTAAAGCAACGCACTTCCTACCACAGTTAGCTGTCTCTCTCCACACTGGTTGTGTTTCCTTTTCCAGGCTGGCCTGTTGGGCTCGCTTGTATGTTTGTTACGTGTCAGTGCAGCTATGTCTCTCCATCTTGCTGTTTACGCACTTGCCTTATGCTATGTGGTACATGATCGTGAACTTGACCATGACCGTTTGTTGTCCTTTGCTGGTTGTGCTTTTACCACTCATTGAGAACCATCTTAATTCTACACACCACTCTGAGAGTCCTCCCGTTCATAAAACGGCCGGCCGTGACGTGGAACAACTACACGGCAACCGTGTGGCTCAATATTGCCTATGCCCTTATATGGGTTAACGTGCTCCTACCTTGTTGCCTCGGTCCACAACCTCCGGCTTACAGCCAGACTCATTGTTTATTCTTTTCATTATTTGTGATTATTGTTTATTTGTGATTATTGTTTGTGATTATTGTTTATTTGTGATTATTGTTTATTTGTGATTATTGTTTATTTAGTTATTATTGTTATTTAGGGTTATTGTTTATTTCGTTATTATTATTTGGGATTGTTATTTTCTGAGGCTACCGGGTAAATAGGCCAAACAGACAGCATCCTATTCTTAGTGTTTGAATCTTTGTTATTTTAATCTATTTCACTGCTAGTCATTAACCTTTTGTTTGTATTACAGGCCTGTTGCTGGATCCATGGTGCATGGGAGCAGGTGACGGCCGCCCAGTGGTTGTGGTAACCCCCGCTTTCTGTGCTATTTGTGTTTAATTCATTTGGTTTGCTGTGATATACTGGGGTGCCCCCTCCCCTGGGTCGGTCGGCCTGCCCATCTTCCCCCTTTCCCCTAAGCACTGGCCATATGGCATAGTAGGTTTTATTGCTAACTCCATTATCTGTATTGTTTTTAGTCTATGAAATGAATTTGCTCTCTTATTATTGGTGATGATGATGATCTTAACCTGAATTTACAATAAAGCTTTTTGTGCTTTTGCTAAACACTGTTTGAGTCTGAAAGCCTAAAAGTAATTGTGTCGTAAAATGTCTTAATCGTGACGGCCCTATTCTCAACAAGTCTCCGTCTCCATCCTGTACCCAACGCTCTCCTTATTCCCTTCATCCCCCTCCTCCTCCACTCTCTCCCCCTGGTTCCTCTCATCACCAGCCTCTCCTCTCTCCCTCCCTAGGTTCCTGAAGGCGCTGAGCTTTGCCTCCCTGGACAAGGAGGAGCTGCTGTCTCCCATCAATCAGAGCACCTTGCAGCGCTGCTCCTCGGTACGCTCCATGGTCTCCAGCGCCACCTACGGGTGCAACGACGACTACATCGGCCTGGCGCTGCCCATGGACATCAACGACATGTTCCACATCCGGGACGCGCCCTACTTCCAGCAGAGAGTCAGCCCGCCCTCGGACGAGAGGAAGCGCTTCCTGTTTGGCGACGGAGACGGTAAAGGCTACGTAAAAACAGACATTTTGAAAGCATTTTTTTTTTTTTTTTAAGATTAGTTTTTGGGGCTTTTATTCCCTTTATTTATAGGACAAGTAGACTTACAGGAAATGGGGAGAGATATGGGGAGGCAGCAAAGGTCGTCGGGATTGGGACTCGAACCCTAGGCATTGCAGCCTAGGGTGCCTGGACCGCCACGCTGCGGCCCAGGTTGAAAGCAAAAGTACTCTTAAACAAGTAGTTCACCCAAAAAATGACTTATTTTCTATCGATTACACACGCCATGAAGCCTTGAATTCATGGAGATTTTTTAATTTTTGTCACATTCCTAAGCCAATAATTCGCTGCTCATTAGGAGACTCTTTGAGTCTCCTACCAGATAGACTTCGCTGGTCTTCGCTGGTCATCAGATTATTGGCTCAGGAATGCGACAAAAACAAAAAACAATCCATGAATTCAAGGCTTCATGGGGTGTGGAATTGATAGAAAATAAGTAGGTTTTTTTGGGGTGAACTACTCCTTTAACGATAGTATACTACTCGGAGGGATTAGAAGTAAATAGTGTGCATTTGCGTGCTCGCTCAATTTCTGCCAGGACCCTTAAACATCCTTAAGATATGTTGGACCTCTATCTTATGCTACATAAATTAAGTATGTAAGTAGTTTGGAGTGGCTTATTGTCTTTATTGGCTGAGAACAGGGGTGTCTATCCCCTTTTCAATGCGCTAGACCCCTGAGATGGATTGCTGAGGTGGAGCACAACACATACCATCAGCTCCCAGTACTTGCCTCACCTCTTACTTACCCAAGCCGTGCTACTCATACGCTGAGTCGTAGGTGATCTGGGATTGAACCCAGAACCTTGAGCTACCGGGGACACAAAGTGCATTAATTGTGGCAAAAATAAAACTTAAAAACTAAAATATGTGAATGACATGCATATTTATGTGGAACTCATAAATGTCCCCTTGTCCCCTCCTGTGTAGACCGTCCCACTATCCCACCGCTGAGGCAGCAGTTCAGCATATCCGAGTTGATCGGCACCCGGGGGGAAGGCCAGAACCACGGTCTGGGCCCAGAGGAGACGGGCCTGCAGGAACACACCGAAGAAAACTGCATCTACTGTGTGGGAGCCATCATTCTGGGATACCCCACGCAGCCACAGATCAACAGCACACACACTCGCAACACAGGTAGACGTCGCATGCAGTCGGACACAGCCGTCTACACCAGTGGTTATGATAATAATAATGATAATAATAATGATATTGGCTCATTTCAAAACTATACATTTTTGACATCCCTTGTCCAAATTCCCCGCTGAGTGTTCCTGCACCAATGTCAGGCCTTTAAAGTGTCGCTAGATTTTAAACTGAAAAAGGCTGATTTAAGTAACAAGTCTAAACCTTAACTTGTGCTTTCCTAGACTACGTTGATTTCCCATCGTGGGGGGGACAGAGTGGCCATCGTCTGGAGGTGATGCCTCAGTCCAAGTTCTCCGGGGTGTCGGGCTGCAGCGATGCAGCCGTGTCACAGGGCTCCGTGTGCAGCACGCCCACCCCCAGACCCAGTGACATCGTCATAGGTGAGACTGCACGTAGATTTAACATTACATTAAACCCATTAACACATTACCCGCCTGCCGCCTTGATATTAAACATCGTTTTTTATCCCCTTGCCAGCGTAATTACCTTAAATAGACGATCGTTGAAACGCCGTGGAAGCCACGTTGTGTACAACAACAAAAAAGTTTTTTTGGTTAAAAACGGGTGGTTTTCAATGCAAAAAAAAAGAAACTGAGTTAGGAGTGTTTTTCTAAAAATGGATGGATGGATGTCTGTTTTTTTGGAATGACGTCACATCCGACTACGGTACTTCTTCTCTGAGTGACGATCGATCATTCCAAAGCTGTTAGGGCGCCCCTTGGGGAATAAAAATTAAAATTAAAATTAAAAAAGATAATAGAATGCAGATCTGCGTTCTTGGCGGGCAAGTGATTAATTAAATAGAACGCAGATCTGCGTCTTTGGCGGGCAATGTGTTAAGATCTGAGGCCGATTCTACAAATACCCTCTAAATCAGTAGTTCGCAACACTTTCAAGACTTTTAAATTTTTTTCTAAAATAACAGATGTAAAAGCTCGCAGCGCAGCACAAAGTTTTGGCAATTATTTTGGTGGCCCACTTGCAATATCCTCACGGCCCACCAGTGAGCCATCGGCCCTCAGGTTGAGAACCACTGTTCTATTCTAATCTGTGTGGTTTTGTTGTTTTATCAGGCAAGTCGATATCAGAAGACGGCCCCGCCTGCCGCATTCTGCTGAGGAAGGAGGTGCTTCGTCTCATTGTCAACCTCAGCTCCTCAGTAGGAACCAAAGGCCATGAGACCGGGCTGCTAACGTAAGGCCACTCGCACTCATCGCAACTTTGCAAACATCTGCCACGTGCTGTTGCATTACCTTATCTTATATGCATGGATTTAACCGCTTCAATCCGGGAACGCATCTGTCATTTTAAGATTTCTCTGGGCTATTCAAAAATTGCAGATATACTATAGCTCATAGTGCTTTGTAGCTTGTAGATCTGCTATTTTTGAAAAATCTTGAACATTTGTGCAAATCTTTGAATACATGTATTTTTAAAGCAGACATTTGAAACTCAAATCTTTGCTTCTGTGGTGGTCCCTGGAAGAAAACATTTTGAGATGGGCGTCCGCAGTCAAATACATATCTAAAGATGTTTTCTAAATCCCACCAGTATGTTGCTATATCAGTGGTGCTCCAACTTTTCCATGTCAAGGACCACCCAAAATGATATGTAACCCCCCACATATGCTGTTTCAAAGTTTTGCACAAATTGTTTACGTTTTTGGAACCGACAATAATCTACAAGCTCACATTTTTACATATCGTGCTAATAGTTTAGGAAACACAGCGCTAGTGTGTAGGGCTTCTTTCATGCTGTTAAGAAAGATGCAGATTAGGACTAACAAACATTTTCTTGAGATTTTATTTAGTTTTTTAATCCATATATATGACCTTACACCTCACTACATCACTTATATATTTAACACATTGAGTGCCAAAAACGGTCCGGACCGTTTTTGAGAAGCCATGCGTTGTGTGCCAAAAACGGTTATGACCGTTTTTGAATTGTTTTTCCTTTTTTAAATTTTTTTTTACATTTTTTTTTCCTTTTTTCCTTCACAGCACCAGGAGATATCATTTTTCGAAGATTTAGACTCCAATCCACTTCCTGGTTAACTTCAAAAGCCTGTATCTCGGCTCTTGTGTACTTTTTTTTAAAATTATGTATTTTAGACTATTTTCAACTGGCTGCAACTATGGAACAGATTACCTAATGTTTTTAATTGTTTTCCCCCGATTGTACGAGACCTATATGTGTGTAATGAGGGGATCACCGTGAGGACGGTGATCACTGAAAATATTTTGTGACTACTTGAAAAAGGTTCAAAAATTGTTAAAAATCCAGGCACTGACTGTACCCTGTTTTTAAAAAAAAACCTGGCATTCAATGTGTTAAGTAATGCCCTATTTGATCATACTACAGTGTCACACAAAAGTACCAGATCTGCAAGCTCGAAATGCGGCGCAAAACTACGCGTTTTGATCTTGTAGATCTGATATGTCTGCTATTTTTTTATTTGAATCCTGAAAAGTAACCGTTTTGGACATACAGTATGAGGTTTCCACCCGACAGAGACGATATATTCTCTTTATTTTCTACCCCTCCAGGATAAAGGAGAAGTTTCCCTATGCGTTCGATGACATCTGCCTGTACTCGGAGGTTTCCCACCTCCTGGCCCACTGCATGTTTCGCCTCGCCTCCAGACGCTTCATCCAGGAGCTCTTCCAGGATGTGCACTTCACGCCAGTGAGAGATCCTTCTTTCTTTCTTTCTCTTTCTTTTTCCTCCCTCCCTCATCCCCTCATTTCCAGTGGTGGACAGTATCATAAGTACATTTACTTGAGTACTGTACTTAAGGATTTTTTTGGAGTATTTTCATTTTTATTTTTTCAAGCTAATGACTTTCATTCCGCTACATTTTTTAATAGAAATATAGTACTTTTGACTGATTTCTAGGAGGGGACTCTTGGGACCCAAATTATTGAGTTAACCACTTAAGCCCTATTTCAAATAGCTTGTAGATCTGTAATTTTTACTATTATTTCATAATTTCTGAAAACCTCAGAAAATTTCAGACAATTCCTGGGGTTCATAATTCATACCTAATTATACTTATTTACTCGAGTGTATACTTTGCTCACCACTGCTAATTTCTTTGCCTCTTGAGTGTACCATTCGCTGTGCGTCACACGCTGCCATGTGTTTTCAGATGTACGAGGAGGCGGAGATCATCTTGACCCCGCCCCCAAACCCCGTAGAAGAGGACGGCGACCCTCCTGCAGAATCCTGATCACCTCCCCACCTCTCCTCTGCACCCTCCTCCTTCCGACCTTTACTACTACCACAACACAAAAAGACTAGAGTGACTGAAAGAAAGATTAAGGCCACAAGGAGGCGCAAGAGAAGACATTTGGTTCATGTTTGTGTCACTTTGAATAACAAGGGGAGACGGGCATGGCCAAGGGAAAGAGAAGAGGAAGGGTGGCCGTCGTTCGCGTTTCTTCCAGCAAACGAGAGCTGTAAACAAAATTATCTCCACGTCTATTAACAAAGTTTTTTTTTTTTTTTTTCGTTTGTTTTGTTTTTGTAACAACACGCCTAATGCTGTTTCAGACTGTTGTAAAAGGAACAAGAGGAGAGGGGAGCAGTTTAACCAAATGCTGTCTTCAGAAGGACATGTGGCAATCTCAAGAAGCAACACTCAATAATACGTGGGACTTTTTTTGCTTACGGACAAGCTGGATCACTAAGACCAAGACTGACGCTGTGTTAAAAAAAAAAACGTATAACAGGAGAAAAAAAAGACAGAAAACAAACAAAAAATCAACATTTTATCTCTTTCCAGAGGTGGTGTTTTATGTAACGAAATTAATAAGGCATGTTGTGTCAACCCAGTGATTTTCTTGGACCTCATACTCTCTTCTCCTCCCTTCCCACTTAATGAAACAAAACACTACAGAGGGTCCTGTTGTTTTTATTTTCTGTTTATTTTTTTGTTGTCGTTGTTAAAACTACCCAAGGCCCTCCCTGGTGCATTCCCCCCACCCCAACCTTCAGTCTGTTATAGCCAGGTTTGTGCCGTAAAACTCTCGCTTCTACTTCCTGCTTCCTTTTAGCACTTGTCAGCCGAGTATTTTTCTTATTTCTGTCTCAGACAATCAAGCGCCAGTAGTATTGTGTTTTCTATTAAAGCACCGTATCCACCCACCCCTTACACGATACGTATGCGTGTAGAAAAAAGAAAGAAAAACTGCATTTCCGCTTAAATTGCGCCACACTTCTGTGTTCCGTAAGTGTGTCTCCTTCAGCCAGTGCGTTAGGGGGGAGTGTGCTTGTCGGTTGTACAAATCTCCAGCAGGAGGAGACTCCTCTATAGACTTGCGCTGGTCCTTGTGCAGGTGCTGCTTCCCTTATTATCGTTGCTGTCGAGCAGAAACCTCTTATCTTCATAATTCTAACTTTTTGTGTTTTTTTTTCTCCGTAAATTAACGCCCACAAGCTCGTAATCGCGACGCGATTTGAGCTTGTTGATCTGCTGCTTTTGAATTTGAATCCTGAAAAGTAACAGTTTTGGACATATGAGGTTTCCACCCAACAGAGACCGACGTTATGCCTCTGATCTCCCTTTGCGAAGGAAGAATCGCTGCCGCCGCCTCGCTGAAGAAACAAAGCCCTATTATTACTCTTGGCTTGGCGAGCCAGTGGTCGTGTGCTGAAAAATAGCAGATCTACAAGCACACAACGCGTGTGAGCTTATATATCTCCCTATTTTCCATGCAGGACACGATGCACAACCAAGTGTAAATCAGGCAACAGTGTAGGGCTGCAACAGTTAATATCGGTATAAATCGATCTTAATAAAATCGATGAAAATAGCTGATCTACAAGCTCACATGAGCTAGTCGATTAGATACATTTTCTTAACACTATAAACACACTACTCGATTGTTTGATTAATCGGAAAAGTAATCGATAGACTAATCGCTAAGAAGATAATTGCAGCCCTACAACAGTGCTGAAATTTTGCTCTGCTCATAGACTTGCCTAGAATCTTAACCATACGTATAAACCCAGCAGCTACTGTACCTGTTGTTATGCCTTTCTTACCTCTGTGCTTCACACTTAACCCACTGCATGTGCAACTCGCATGGCAAAGCTGCAACGTCAGTCACCTTTACCCATGGTCCTTCAAAAAGAAATGCTTGTAAACCTTTTTTTTTTTCTGTTTTTTTTTTTTACTTGAGATAGATTGCCATTTACGTGTTGCCATTTACATTGCAGAGATATGATTATCCCTGGATTGTTCTTCTCACACAATGCAATATCACTGTCTATCATTGGCTGAGATGGGGGGGGGGGGTGGGTGCGGGCTAATGCGACGATTTGGGGATTCGTAAAAGGTTTTCCAGGGAAACGGGAGGTCTCGTTTCCATTGGCTTGTTTTTTGCTCTAATGCTGCTACACAAATGGACTCGTAGAGAGATGATTCATAGATCCGCTGAGTGATGTCAGACCCGATCTATTTATTATTATGTCTGTACCATAGAGTGAGCTCAACCAGAGAAGAAAAAAAAAAGTTATTTATATTTTTTCCTCAAGACTGTATTATAATTAAAAAAAAAATTCTTTTTTTTTTTGTTGCCTGAATCGTGTTTCCCTTGTATAATGTGTACAGTATGTTTTGGGGGCATTGCTGACCTAAAGAAGCATACAATCCTATCAAAGGGATACACTTGTTAATAAAAACAAAAATTACGAAATACCCAAACTTAAATAACCTGTACCAGTCTCATTTGTATCTTTGCACTGAAGTTGTCTTTTACCAAGCGACAGATTGATTGCTAGCTGAAAACTAAATGCTCTATTGCAGGGGTTCCGGGGACCCCCAGGGGTCCTTGAGGGGGTTCCAAGGGGTCCCCAGCTAAATTTGTAACGTATTTAGTTCACAGTTGCATCTTCTATGCTTCTGACACAGCTCTCGTGCCAGCCAGCTGTGTCAGTGGTTTGGGGTTTAAGACCACCATTTTCACATTTCCACTCTCCATCTAAATTCTACAAGGTTTAGTATTTCGTGCTCACTTGCATCTTCCATGCCTCTGTGGCACGAGAGCTGCGATCAATGGTTTGTAAGCACATGGTTGTGGTTCAAGACCACCATCAAGCGACGGTCACACCAAAACTTTGTGTCTGACTATGTGGCCGTCTTTTTGCAATGGTTTTCAATGGGAACGGAGCGTTTTGTTGGCATTGCTCAGCTTTCTTATGCGTGAGTGGAGAAAAAGTCTATTTGAAGCAGATTAATGCTTGAGACCGTTGCTGCTTTTCCCCCTCTGTCCGTGTCCAATCAGATGAGTCGAAGGCAGACCGGCCTGGTAAGGTTAAGACGGAAGGCGCTGCAATCTAGGCTGCTCTGGCTGCACAACAGGCAGCCGCGCACAATCTGCATTTATGACCGTAACCTTAAGACACATTTTCACTCTCCATGTAAACTTTACAAAGTTAAGTATTTTGTTCTCACTTGCATCTTCCATGCCAGCGTGGCACAAGCAATAAGGTCAGGGGTTTATAAACCGAAAGGTTCTAGGTTCAAAACTCAACAACTCAAAAAGCAACTAAAACGACTATGACATCAAACTGGTGATTTTTTTTTTTTTTTAAATACTGGTTCATATGCCTCAATAAAAAACTAAAACAGCCATCAATTCAAACTTAAGACAGGGGGGTTATGTCTGATAAAACCCTGGCCAGCTGATATTTTACAAAATCAATACAAACTAGACGCGTCGCAATTCAGGGCAATTGCAAAGTGTGGTTGCGCCGACGCCTGTCGCGGGTTGCGGCTGCCGGGACTCGAGGAATGCGCTGGGAGGAATACCGTGGGAGGCTGCGCCAATTTCATTGTCACGTAACTCCTGAGATCACTTGCGTTTCATTTTGAGAGGATTGATCCCCCCAAAATCATGTTTTTGCATTAAACGGTTACATTTTGCGCATTCGTGGCGCCCCCTATGGATCAAAGTGGAAATGCTTTGGTTTACTGGGGATTCGTTGAGTAAACCACCATTGACATGTGATTCAAATTTGGGATTGACCGGACGTTTCGTTGATTTTTAACCTTCTTAGTAAAACAGGCCACTCCCGCTAACTTTGGAAGCCAATTACGGACGAACGGTAAGGACTATCAAAACGCCGTTCGCACATGTTTATTGCATGTCTCCAGAGATTATGTGTACCGATTTCTATGAAATTTGGACAAAATATGTGGGAGGAGGAGCTAAAAGTGTGTTTTGAAGAAAATTCAAAATGGCGTAAAATCTATCCAGACGCAAATGGGCGTGGCCTATATGCGCCATGACCCAAGGAATCCAGGGGTAAAGATTTTTTTATTTTACAACCTACGGTTCAAAAGTTATAGGCCAAAATGTGAAGTGGGCTGTTATAGCGCCACCATGAGGCTGACTGGTGTAATATTTGTTTCAATAATTTGGCAATAAACTATGAACCTTCCCTCAAAGTTTTGTAACTCTAGCCTCTACGGTTTACGAGACAAAAATACCTGAATTTGAGTTTTTTTATTTGCCCATTAAAGTGTATGGGGAAATGTAATGCACTAATAAATCAATATCAATTAAACTATACAACCTATCTCTTAGAAAAATGATAGCCCTTCATTCCCAATGAAGCCGGTCATTTTGACATATGGCACTAAATTGGGAAAAATAAACTGTGGGAGGAGTAGCACATCAAAATAAAGTTTATCTAGAAATAAAGTCGGTAGAGTTTAAACAAGGATATAACAATTGATGAAATAAAAGTGGCAATTAGTGGTTTAAAAGCGGGCAAAGCTCCCGGCCCAGATGGTTATACAGCGGAATACTACAAAAAAATGTCAGCCACCCTACTCCCTCATTTACACAGTGTGTTTAGGAGTGCATTGGGGCCGGATGGTCTCCCCCCAACAATGTATGACGCCATTATTACTGTAATACCCAAAAAGGGAAAAGACCCTGAGGATGTGGACTCATATAGACCTCTGTCCTTACTAAATCTAGTAAGGACAGATATTTGCCCTGAGACTTAATAAAGTAATAAGTAAGATCATACATCCAGATCAGACAGGATTCATCCCAAACAGACACGCCTTTTTCAATTTGAGACGCCTGTTCAATATCATGTACTCTAAGCGCTGCCCTGATGACGACCTGGTCATAATGTCTCTGGATGCCCGCAAGGCCTTTGACCAATTGGAATTTAACTACCTATTTGCGGTTTTAAAAAAATGTACTTAGGGGAAACTAACTTATTAATCATGTGAAATTATTGTACAAATGTCCCAAAGCGCGCATTTCCACCAATCAAAACATATCCCCGGAATTTGCCCTGCACAGGGGTTCCAAACAGGGCTGCGTTCTATCGCCACTTCTCTTCGTGCTCGCCATCGAGCCCCTAGCGCAGATGATAAGAGCTGACCCCCAGATCCATGGTTATGACACAGTTAGTACAAAAAATAGAATATCTTTATACGCGGACGATGTACTTTTGTTCATAAAAAAAACACACGCCACTATCCCACACGTCCTCAAATTGATTAATGTGTTCGGTAGCTTTTCGGGATACCGCATTAACTGGTCCAAGAGCGAAATTATGCCCATCAGAATAGCAGACCAAGCCTTTCTGGGCTCTCTACCCTTTAAGATAGCGGACAAAATCACATACCTGGGTATACAGGTCACAAAGTGTTACAAGGACCTATACAAAGCCAATTTCCCCCCCTTTTTTGACAAATTACAGGCATCCATGAGGTTTTGGCAAACCCTTCCTCTTTCCCTTATAGGCAGAGTAAACATAATTAAAATGATCAGTCTCCCCCAATTACTTTACCTCTTTCAAAATTTACCGGTTTATCTAACAAAGAAATTCTTTAAACAATTAGATTCTATTATTATGCCCTTCCTATGGTCACACAAGAGTCACAGAATAAAAAAAATCCACCTATGTAAGCCCAAATTGGAGGGTGCAGCAAATGTTAGAGCTATGATGTTCTACTTTCACCCTCCCCAGCATCTCCCCTCATGGGTAATGCTGGAAAGAGATGACTGCTATCCATACAAACCCGAGACTATTCTCCTGGCACCATCCAGAGTGCACAGTCGTAGATATCACGGTAATGTTCTAATAAGAGCTTCAGATGACATTTGGAGACAGATAGCAAGACGAACAGATCTGAGTACACTGCGAGTACTGCTACCAATTATAGGCAATCCGTTATTCCCCCCATCTAACGTGGACTCTGCCTTTAAGTTATGGGAGAGGGAGGGTATCTTCACCCTATTAGATCTGTACAACGAGGGTGTCTTCTCCTCATTTCAGCAGTTAGTGGACAAATTTGGGTTACCTACCACTCACTTTTTTCGCTACTTACAGATAAGGGACTATCGTACCCCTATACAGGTCACTGACTCAGTCTAATATCAGGGACGTCATCAAGCGCTCTCCCTTCTCCCCAAACCTTATTTCTGAGCTTTATACAAACCTAAGAGAGGGCAAGGTGGATACCTCAGGTATACGAGGAAGGTGGGAAAGGGAACTGGGAATGCAGTTAGCTGAAGAGCAATGGAATAGTTCTCTCGCACAGATTCACAGATGCTCTATTAATGCTAGACACTGTCTTATGCAGTTTAAAATTGTTCACAGGTTGCACTACTCAAATGCCAAACTTCATAGAATATTCCCGTCCCTGTCACCACTATGTGAGAAATGTGAATCCGAGGAGGCCACTCTGGCACACAGCTATATGCTATGTCCTATAATTCTAACATATTGGACTAAGGTTTTTAACACCATCTCCACTATACTTTCACTGCATATTACCCCAGATTCCCAAACTATAATTTTCAACAATTCTTTGACCCTGAGGGGCCTTCCCCCGGCCCACAGATGTTTTTTAAACTTCTGCCTCATGTCCGCCAAAAAATGTATTCTATTATGTTGGAAGGGTGAGGAAGGTCCTAGTGTCAAAATGTGGCTTGCCGACCTTGTCAATACTCTCGAGGTAGAGAGGATCCGGTACTTGCGATTGGATCAGACAGATAGGTTTGACCTTATATGGCAACCCCTGGTTCAACACCTGGGGGAAAACGCCAATGCAAACAACTAACACGGAGCATTTGAAGCCGCTGAAATTTCACACGCACATTTCTATTAGGCCGACGAAGAAATGCCACCCTTTTCACATTGGCCTGTTATAGCGCCACCAGCAGGTCTAATTTTGCAAACATATTTTTGGAACAAAATGCCTCAAATCATGAATGCAGTGTCCGATTGCAGTGAAAAGCCCTTGAACAAATGGCACCCTTTTCACATTGGCCTATTATAGCGCCACCAGGAGGCCACAATAACGTACCTGACCTGGCGGAGACCTGTGCTCCGAGGAGCACTTTTTCTAGTTCACTTTTTTTTGTATTAAGTTGGCAATAGCTCTTTCTCAACACTGGTTTGATTAACAGAAAACACATCACTGTCACCGTCTGGTGACTGATATTGTCCTTCTAATCTGTGAGGAGGCTGTGTTTTTTTTTCTATTACTGTATCTTTTTCATTTTTATTTTATATTAAACTTTTTTCATAAACTAGATATATAAAATGTTTACTGTAATCTCATGGGCTCTACACTTGGTTGACCATATTCTAAAGGGCTACACTAAATATCTTCGCTGAACACATGCACGCACATACATAGTAGATAAACCATTCCTATGAGGAAGTGAACAAGGCTCATGGTGTAGCAATAATCTCTGTAGATAGTTTGTTGGTGTCGGGAGCCTGTTTGTTAGTGTGGAGATGACCATAGTTTCTGATAGGTTGGGGACGTACTAGTATGGCCTTGGGAGTCACCTCCTCACTCCCACTGTTTACGCCTAAAACAATAAATATGTGTTGATCTTTTCCTTTATGACACCTACAGTGGTGTTTCAAAGTTTGTGAACCCTTTAGAATGTTCTATATTTCTTCATAAATAGTTCTACAGTAGACAGGGAGAACCCAATAAACTAAAATGTATTTGAGGGAAATGATCCAATTGGATGTGAATGTCAAATGTCAAAACAATGTGAACTTCAAGGATTAGCAGTTCATTTGAAGGTGTTTTCATTCACACAAATAAACCCAGTTACGGTTGATAATTCCTCGCATTACAATAGGGCTCAAATGGACCACAAGGACCCTCAGGGTTCCTTGAGGGGGTTCCAAATGGACCCTTGCAGGTGAGTGTACAAATGGAACCAAATGGACCTCTACAGGTCTATTTGCTTCCCTTTGTACATTCTGAGAGTAATGGGGGTTTGATATCTTTACTGATCATACATCTGATCGACCATAATCAAAAGGATAACGGACAAAAGCTTACAGCCTGTTTCCATTGCGGTCCTTAGTATGAGGTGTGTATGAAGTCATGTAGTGTGGTATAAAGTGCAGAATGTGTCAATTTTAAAAAAATAAATCAGTGCTATTGAACACCCTTTAAGTCTTTGTGTGGGTTTTACAAATAATTAACCAATGAAAAGTATTAAAAAGCGCTTCTGACTAAACATCCTAACTCCATTGGATCCTCAAACTGTCGTTCAAACCTCCAATTTGTGGAGATAGTTGTTTTGTCCTTAATTGATTAGAATTACCTGTCTCCACATTAATGGTCAAAAACCTCCTAACTCCACTTGAGCTGTATTTGGGTAAATTGGTGATACTATATAAGGACACATTCAAGTACTGACAATGTATAAAGTCACCATAGCAACTATGACGAGGCAGTATTGTGTTTTTTTCATTTCCTTATAAAATTATATTTTGGACATAGCTGGTTTCTGCCCCACAGCAGAGTAATGCTTATTTTAATAATAATCGTGTAATTTAAAATTACTAAAAAATACTTAAAAATTAAGTAGCTTAAGCTAGGCTGGGGTTAGAAATCATAGAACTATCTTTCTATCTAACAAGACCCTCAGGGTCATACACGTGCAAATGTACCCTTACGGCTGGAGTTAAATTAACATTCAAGATTTTATTTACCGTGTAGTCCGCCAAGTTCACTGAACTCGGTTTATTCACTAATACTCTACAATAAAACAACATATTCACAGTGTAATAACAATACTATACTCTATGGTATAAGAAAACAATCATAATCAATACAATATTTTCTGATGGGGATCTTTGGCAAAATACATGTTAATTCTGAGTTTGAGAACCATTGTCACAAATAGATGAGATAAAGTTAAAAACATAGTTCTACATGATATTCCTATGCATATACTGTATAGGCCTATTAAACAATTAATGAGTTAAATCAGTATAATTTCCCAGACCATGTGCACACTAAGCAGCAGATGTATCCACGGGGGATTCAGTTACTGACGATGAATCATACAAATTGTTGTAAAAGGAAATGCTGGATTCACTTCCATGCTGCGTACCCTGGAAGAGAACAGAAAAGGGTTTGATCGTCTTATTTCAAGGGAGGCTTGAACGCACATGTTGCTGTTTGAAATCTATATACTTACATCTATTTTACAGTCATAAAGATCAAATACAGCGTTCTGGACAACTGCCTCATCTGTCATGGATTGATGCTGGTTGCTGACAGGGAGTAGACAAAGGTTAAGTCAGCAAATCCCATATAGTACCGTACAGTATGTCACAGATAATTTCACTGTAGTATTATTACAGTATGTACATTATGTATGTGATCCTCATCATTATGATCATATTTATTATAATAATTGTCATCGTCGGCATCATAAAAATTACATACGTGTTGAAGCACCTCCTGTAGACAGAAAGGACAAGTATACAGCCAGCAGACCGAGACCAACCACTAGTCCTATGACCAAGGCATCTGCAGACACAAACACACATACAAAATACACATGAACACTCAACTACTATGGGTTACAAGGGTCTCAGCTGACTCAAAAATAGTCCCGTTCTCCCATTGTCCACTTTCTACCTGTCGCCCGTCATTATAGGCAGTGGTACTCTGAGTCTGCCCAACATACTCCAGGGTCCGGGGACCCCCAGGGGCCCTTCAGGGGGTTCCAGGGGGTACTCCCTCAAGGATTTTAATTAAAAGGTAGGGTAAGTGATTTAATTTGGTTAAAATAAGTGTTAAATAGCCCTATATTCTGATAGTACTCATTGCTATAGAGTGTTTGTTCAGTAAAAGGAGTCTCCCATGTCTCTCCAGCTCTTTATTAAAGTGGTTATGATATGGAGGGTATAGTGTTTACCATCATTATGTGGTGGGTCAATAAGGGGCGGTGGTGAATAGCATGAGTCAGGTAGGATAGTGACATCATCCAAAGCCACTTTCCAACCACCGTCCATCCCCCTCTGATATACAAACACCAACTGTGAGAAGAAAAACAGAGTCATTCAGATTAACTGTTCAAATTATAATAATATCACAGGAAGAAGAAATGACGATGGAAAAGAATATTACATTTAGCCTATTTTATGTCCAGACAATTAAAAGGACAAGTTTCTACAAGAATCTTCCAAAAGACACATGACCTGTACAAGTATTGATGTAGAGCAACAGTGATGGGAAAGTATTCAAAGACTTTCTTATTAAGGGTGCTCCACAGTAACATCCTCAGTGTTAATTTATCCATTTGTACACTCTCAGAGTTAAATTAAAGCTATAATACTGAACTTTAATGTATACAAAAAGTTAATACAACCAATCTGTAGTGTATGGTACAGTATGTTAATACAATATAACTAGTGCATCTACAGTGAGTTGGGGGTAGTCTCCATACTCAGGGAAGAGTAGGCAACTCTTCCTTTGAGAAATTGAGACCCTGGTGTCAGGGAGGACACCTACTGGTTGATGAGTAGTACCGCCGGAAGCTAACAAGCACAATCATCTCCCTTGACCAAGCTGGGATTGTATCTTGAATGAGAGGTACAAATGTGGTCTCTCATGCGGCAGAGCAGACCAGGGTTCAAATCCCAGGCAGGACATAAAAGTTGCAGAATGCAGCTTTAACACTGAGGATTTTGCTGTGTACTGAACGTCATAATACTAAGATCATTATTACCCAGAATGGTTGGTCATGGTCAACAGACACATTGGCCCTCTGCCACCTGCTTCCCTTGTCCCCAGTTTCTGTCCATTTCAACATGGCTTTCCCATCTCCTCCCCCAGTCAGTGTTTTTCTGGGGAA
This sequence comes from Gymnoscopelus braueri, assembly GCF_963280865.1. Lineage (NCBI taxonomy): Eukaryota > Metazoa > Chordata > Actinopteri > Myctophiformes > Myctophidae > Gymnoscopelus > Gymnoscopelus braueri. The sequence continues at coordinate 14,358,609 of NC_137608.1, read as the reverse complement.
CAGGACATATCGTAGGTTTATATTTAACCACATGAACCCTAGCTCTCTCTCTCTCTGTCTCTCTCTCTCTCTTTCCCTCTTTCAATGCTATAGATAGATATGCAATATATCTCAATCCCAGACAATTACAGGGTTGATATATAGAGAGTTGATAGAGGTGAATATGTGATTGCATTTTAACTTAAAACAATTGCTGTGTACCTTTGCAGTCGGCTACACCAGGTGCAGTTGAGGCCAGTCTGAGACGTGACACATGCGTCACAGCTGGAGAACTGGTGACATGCTGGGAATGCAGAAATACAATGGGCTGAGTGAGAAGAGTCAGAGGCAGAAGGACAGAGCCTTGCATAAGATAGTGTACAGTAGCTGTGCAGCTTGCGTCTAAACCATGGGTCTTCAACAGTTTTTCTGGCCAAGGACCCCTTAGCTGAGAGAGAGATGAAGCAGGGACCCCCACTACATATTTAAACTTCTTCATAGATTTCATTGATAGCCTCATAGACTTGTCTGACAGCCCTATCATCAGTGTTGTGTCAAGTTTTTGTTTATTTTTTCAATTAATATGTACTGTAGGGTTAATGTAAATACAAAATATTTGGATGCCCCCCTGTGGAAACTCTGAGGACCCCTTAGGGGTCCCGGACCCCCTGTTGAAGACCCATGTTCTAAACTGTTAGTAAAGATGACTTACTGGGTAGAGGTAGCATCTCAATGGCTGTAGAATTGGAGATCTTGGATTTTAGGATGTCTACTTTGTGGTACTCATAGATGGTTCTCCTCCTGACGTCTGCACCAAGAAAATATGACAGTGGGCAGATCCATAGTGTTGGTACATCACATTTGACATCTTGAACCTTGAATTGAATTCTACCTTGAATTTAGCAGATTTTTGTGTTTTAGTTCAATTGCAGAATTAACAGTCTTATAATTAATCCCTCAAAAGTTTAATTTGTGTATTTGGTTCCCTCTGATGGCAGCGATACATTATCAAAGTTTTTATCTCTATGTTCTGCTATACTCACTTGGAATCTGCTCCAAATCATGAAGCACCACAAATGCATCTGAGAGGCCCACTTTAACAGGGTGATTATTTGCACTGATGTTGTTGATGTCAATGGATATCTATGAAAAAATATCATAACAGTAATTAATGTAATGTAATAAGATGAAGAGGAGTGCCACCTCTTTGTAGGCAAAGATGATACGGCCGTCACTGTGCAGGGTGGTCTGGAATGTAAAGGTTCCCAAGTTAAAACTGTCCTGGAGATGAACATGGTCCCATTGCACCACCAACGCTGTGCCTAAACACACACACACACACACACACACACACACACACACACACACACACACACACACACACACACACACACACACACACACACACACACACACACACACACACACACGCTCTATTTCCCCCCTGGTCCCTATGGTGAGACAGCAGGTGTCTTTACCAGACAGATCCAGAACTGACACAGGGCTCTGTGCTCATCTCAAAGCCCCGCTCCGTTGGCTGGTTGGTATGGTAGCTGGCTGGAGGGTTGAGGGGGGTTACAGCATGGGAAGCAGGGGGTCGTTAGGCCTCAATGGATGGGCTGCAGATTTAAGTTAACACTAAGAGTGAATGTGTGTTTGTGTGATGGAGAGATTGTGTGTGCATTTTACCGGGTTAGTCTTGGTCAGTATATCAAGTACATGTAAGTGTAAGGTGATAACCTTTACCACTGTGTCTGAGGTGTGACAGGTAGACATACTTTAACTGTACCCACTTAAAAAAAGACTTCCTGTACTGCTGTAAACCACCTCTTGGAGTGAAGTGGCAGTATTTAATTCTCAGCATTTCAATTAAACTAGTGCACTGGCCGTTCTGGGCAGGGCCATTCAGAGCCTGTGCCCGTTAAGAATACAGTATGTGGCCAATCAGAATGGACAGATTATTTGGCACTCTGAATTGCTGCTCATAGCATTGTCAAGAACCACAGTATGGGTGCATGCAGCATTGAGAACCGAACCGCTCATCTGATCGACATCTGCACTTTCTTGGGTCCTCAGCAATACACCCACCAAGTGTGTACAGTGAATGCTGGAATTAATAGATTGATATTAAAACCCCTTCATTAGTTATTGTAATAACACACTCGAAAACCTGGCCTGATATAGTGCCACCATGAGGCCAATTTGACAGACACACATACGGGGGAACAGGGGTGAAAACATCATCTCCGCCTTCCGGCTTGTCGAAAGATAATGTATCACTTACATCGCCTCTTGTTGGATGTGTATGTACATTGTTTACATCCAATCGAACATGCGCAACTGCCGCAATTCTCTGTTCCTTTGCCACCACCAGTGATTGCAACGTGATACATACACACAGGTCTAGGATCAGTAGATGTTTCATGTGTGCAGCCTTTGGTTGAGAAACTGACCGTCGGTCAATGTCTTTCATTCTGTCAAATGTATCAAGAACAGAAATTGCATTGTTTTCAGGGCCGGATCTAGGCATGGGCAAGGGGGGGCAATGCCCCCCCAAATGCCCTGACTGCCCCCCCAAAAAAAATTCTTAAAAAACTATTTATTTATTTTTTGACGGGGGGTTTTGTGAAAGTTACATTTATGTCATGATATGAAATGTGAGCTTACCATAATCAAAATAATCCTTAATCATATTCCATCATGTACTGTATCATTGCACAATTCAAATAATCCTCTGCCAGTCTGCCCTGATTTTCCATGGGCAGTGTTGCCAGATATTGCGAGAGAAAGAAGCCTAGGAAAACAAGCCCAAAAGAAGCAAAGTAGGCCACATGAGCACTTTAAACCTATGCATCAAGCTCGAGTCACAACTCTGCTAATTTCAAAAACTCTTGCAATAAAATGTGGAATATTTGTGTTTTTGGGAACACAAATGCTCTCTGTGGCACCGCACAAAACATTTTCATGAAAATATTTCAGAACCAATAATTATTAAAACATTTGGAAGCAAGCCTAAATAAGAACAAATCTACACTTTAGATTCTAATCTAAAGTGTACTTCTAAAGTTTAGAAACAAGCCCAAAAAAACGCAACAACCATTTTTTACAAGCAACTTTACAGAAAAAGAAAGCCCAAAGTCGCTTATAATAAGCTGACATGGCAACACTGGCCGTGGGGCGTGATTGATTGATTGATTGATTGATTTATTTATTGACAATTTGCACATAACAAAACAATGTACACAGGGAATAGTCAAAAGGATAGACACAAGAAAGCCAGAAGCTTATTTCCATCGTGGTCCTGTTGATCTTGGTGTAGGTGCGGGCGTGCGTGTGAGTATCTATATGTGTATGCGTGTGTGCGTGTGTGCGTGTGTGCGTGCGCGCGTGCGCATGTGTGCGGGGGCTGGGGAGGATACGAACCCTAATTAAAAAATGTACTTTTAGGTCGCACTGGTAGTGAGCCATCTCTTAAGGGAGAACTTAAAGCCAGCCATGGAGCTAGTGGTCTTGATGCTTGTTGGTAGTTCGTTCCATGCATCTGTTGCAGTGTACAGGAATGAACTCTGGCCCATGCAACTGCTAAATAGGTGAGGCACAAAGTTAGTGGAGCTTCCTCTGGTTGAGTACGAGTACCTATGTACTGTGCTGACCTTGGTAAAATATTCATATTCATAATACATAGTGAGGAGGAACGAGCAGCAGCCACTCCAGTCAGTCAGTCGCTTGTTGACACCACTGGATACAGACACACCACTTTCACTGTTGCCTACTTTAGTTTATCTTTGGAAACATTTTGTTTTTCTAAAGTGGTTCACTTCACTCACAGAGCGAGTCACCGTGCTTAGTTATAGTTTCATTTCTGTTCTCTTCTCTCGTCAATATGCGCCGATGGCTGGTTGCTAAACCTAGCAGCGCCAGTGGCACTGCTACGGGCCCAGCTCCAGTAGTCAGTCCACAGGCAGCAGAGGCAGGCTCCGTGGTGCCGTCGTCTCAGTTTACTGCTCCTCAACCCGACCCAAACCCTACCCCCCCCCAACCAGTTGCACAAGCACCGCAACACCGGCCGAAAGTGCCCCCGTTCGCGACGTAGCAGTGGCCGCTGATGAGAACATTGGCTTGAGCACCATAGCTCCATCGCAGCCCACTAGTCTTGTTTTCCCAAAACGTCATTTTGGTAAGACTGCACGCACATTCAGCCCGGGCTGGTATCGGGGGAGACCATGGCTGGAATACTCTGCAAAGCTAGATGCGTGCTTTTGTTTCCCTTGTCGCAAATTTGAGGGAAAAAATGACAGAGATTTGTTTTTTACCAAACATGGTTTTATTAATTGGAAAACTGCATTGGAGAAAGACAAGGGATTCAGTAAACACGAATCTAGCCAATGCCACGTGAAAAGTGCCAAAGCATGGTCTGAAATGACACAAAGGGAAGCCACAGGGGAAACCATTGCAAATATCCTAGGGCCCACTCAAATAGAAAAAAATAGGTACTACATTAAAACCATAGGAGGAGTAGTGCAGTTCCTCGTGGTTGGATGATGGACAGGATTTCTCTGCAGGACTCTTCTTAAAAATGGTTGAATACACTCTGGCAAAGGACCCCACATTTAATGACATTAACAAAAACATCCCACAAAATGCAAAATACACATCTCACAACATCCAAAATGAAATCATTGACACAATGGCTAAATTGGTATTAAATGAGGTAAAAGATAAATATAACAAAGCAGATCATGCTGGGTTTTGCATTAAAAGTGATGGCACTAGGGACAGATGCAATGTGGAAAATCTCTCTGTCATGATCCGTTTTGTCTGTAAAGGCATTCCAGAGGAACACCTGATTGGTCTGCTTGACCTCAGTCAGTTAGATGCTGAATTTATTACCACCCAAATTCTTAAGCATCTTTCTGACTCAGGCTACAGTGCAGATGAAATCATCAGTCAGTGCTACGATGGAGCTGCTGTCATGAGTGGGATTAGGGGTGGGGTTCAGGCTTTGTTGCAAAAGAAGGTAGGGAAGGTTATTCCATATATCCACTGCTATAACCACCAGCTGCACTTAGCAGTGGTCCATGCAATGCAAGCAGAGCCATGTGCAAAAACATTTTTTGATTTATCAGGATCACTGCACTCATTTTTTCACCGTCATTATGTGTCACAGAACTATGATGTCCCCTCCCTTAAACGACTGTTGGAGATCAGGTGGACAAGTCACCATGATGTGACCAAGTGCCTCATGGAAAATCAGGATGCTATTATGAGTATCCTGTCAGAGGTTACAGAGGACAGTGCAGCTAATGTTGATATCTGCACAGAGGCATCAGGCCTATTGATGATGTTGAGGAAGCATCATTTCTTTGAAATAGGAAGATTCCTCCTAAAGGTTCTAGGTGCCTTAAAGCCTGCAAATGCTATGCTGCAGGCTCATTCTATTGACCTGTGCTGTGCTGTAGAATTAGTCAGTGCATCTCTGCAGGCTCTGAAGAAGATGAGAGATGATGAGACATTAACCAGTGTCTCAGTTGACCCTGCACCAGCTGCTAAAAGAAAGAGAACAATGAGCTCACTGCTCGCAGGTAGTGTTGTTATGTCCACTGTAGGCCATGCCCAAGACTCCCTGACTCCTAGCCAGGCTCTGAAGAGAGCTCTTCTTAACATTTTGGACAGAGCCATTGTAGAGATGGAGACAAGATTCTCCAAAAGCAATCTCGATCTCATGAAAGCAGTGAGTTGCCTTCTTCCTAAATCTCCCTCTTTTCTGGATGTTGCCATGTTGAGTCCCCTGCAGAAGATGACAGGAAGTGCACGCAGTGACACACTTTCTAATGAGATTATTGTTGCAAAAATCATGTTGGAAAAAGAGTTCTCTTCTGATGATGATGTAGACCTCTCCACCATTTGCAAACACCTGCAAGGGTATAAGAAAGCCTTTCCTGAGCTTTATCGTATTTATGTGACTTCTCTTGTGATTGGAATATCATCTGCATCATGCGAGAGCTCTTTCTCCACTTTGTCTCGTGTCCTTACCCCCTTCCGCCGCACTATGCTACATGAGAGGAAGAGAAATTTGGTGATTATGGCTCACGAGAAGGCCATAACAACTGGGCTAGATATGGATGCATTTGTTAGGGCTTTTGCACAGAGTAGCAGAAGACTGATGTTATAATTATTGATGCTTACTTGCTTAAAGTACCAATGATAAGCCATGCTGTGTACAAGATACAAATATTTTGAGTCACAGGACTAAAGAAAAAAAGACACAAAAAAGTTAAAGTAAACAAAGACAAAAAAGACACAAAAAAGTTAAATAAATAAACAGACAAAAAAAGACTGATATAATTATTGATGCTTACTTGCTTAAAGTACCAATGATAAGCCATGCTGTGTACAAGATACAAATATTTTGAGTCACAGAACTAAAGACAAAAAAGACACAAAAAAGTTAAATAAACTAGAAAATGTGCTCCTCGGAGCACAAGTCTCCGCCAGCAGACCTGTGCTATTTTAATAGAGACACACGGGGACTACAAATTTCACGCCCACTTTTGAGACAGTGCCGCTACTCGAGGTCCGTTAGAACGATGAACTGCAGCTGCCAATGCATTCCCTATGAGAGGATATGAAAGTTAGCCTACTTTTAAAATTATCCTGCATTAACTGAGACGATATTGATTTAAATAAAAATATGTTTCCAAATGTATGGAGTGTCTTTGTCAACATATCTTCTTGTTTTCTTAATAGTTGATGTGTTTCACATTTAATTTGCCACTTTAACAAGTTACCCATAATGTTAACACAGCAGAGGGTAGACAGCAGACGGGCATTTCAGTGACATCACTGTCTTTACAAGCGCCGAGCGCCGACCAGTGGTGTACCCACTGTAGAGGCAGGAGAGGCGGTCGCCTGCCCAACTAAGACCTCACCCCTCCTTTAAAAAAAAATTACCCGAAAATGTGTCATTGCGTGCTTAATGTCCTCAAAGTCACGCATCCAACAAGCTTTGAACTGAGCAGATTGGACCTGCTGTTCCAGAGATAATGACCAAAACCTATTGAAAACGGCCACTTTCGCCAGTTTTCTGGGTATTGAAAACCTGAAGGGATGCGTCCGTAACGTAACCACTTAAACTCAGGATCTCCGATGCTAGCGGTTTTGACATACTGATGGAGTATATTATAGTATATTGTGGGTAGTATATCGAGATGAAAGATATGGGACATTAAAAAGGACAAATTAAACAAATGGGACAGATAATTAGAACACCAAAAAAATCGCTACAGCCTCAGTAGTTAACCAGTGAAATGACGGTATTTTACAATGCCTCTCATAGAGATTGCATTGAGAGCTGCAGTTCATCGTTCTAACGGACCCCGAGTGTCAAAAGTGGGCGTGGATTTGTAGGCCTTCCGCTTCCGGCCGTGTGTCTCTATAGCACGGGTCGTCTTGGTAGAACGGGTTGACTTGGTAGAATGCGCTTGGTTTTTGGTGTTCTGCAGGGGCGACTGAATATGTAGTGTCTGCATCTAAAAGATGTTCTTCTTGAAGCAATGTGTCATATGGGAGTCGTCGTAATTGACTGGTTTGTTCAAATGCTTGTCTGTCTTCTTCATCTTCATTGTCTTGAACAGTTTCAGCAGTTGATTGGTGTGTTTGATCTATGTCAGTTTTCTCTAGTGCTACATAATGTATTTGATCAAGGCGGCCAATTGTTACAGTATTAAGACTTCGGCCTTGTTGTGGGATCAATTCAACTCTCTAGTCCTCTTCTGTGTTACTGTTGTAGATGAGTATGCTTTCTTAGCTTTGGCCTTCTGCGCCTTTGCTTGACCAATGTTAGGTGTTCTCAGAGGGACACACACAAGCACGGACGGGTGATTTGGACTGGAAGGTACTGTTCCAATCAAGACTGATTGATCCTGTCTTACCTCACTTCAAAAACGTAAACGGCTTTTTGAAGTGACACACCTAATTATAGGATTCTATTTCGTCATGCGTCCCTCTAGCCAATCAAAGGCATAGGTGTCAACATATTGACACGTGTCACGTGGAGCTTGACCAATGTTAGCTTGGCTAACAACACAAATATTTGGTGGACCCCCTAGGGGTCCCGGACCCCCCGTTGAAGACCCCTGCTCTAGTTCTTTGGTCATCTTTAGCTTCACGTAGGGTACAGCATTGGTACATGTTCATTTACAATGCTGTATCCTTGGAAACCCCTCTCATAGCCTATTTCAGATCTTCAAGTGATGTGATGCATTGTGAGCTTGTAGATTTGCTATTTTAACAATATTTGAAATATCCCTTCCTAGAAATGTATTAGAGTCCAAGTACAATATATGAAATCTAGTGGAGTGAAGGTATACAAAAATATAGATAGTGAAGTAAAGTACAGATACAAAGGGCTGGTTGGGCTCTACATTGCCCATGTGTGCTCTACTCTAGTGACTCCTCCCACTAAAGTGGAGTTTGGTAGTCAGCATGGAAGTGTGTTTTATGGACTTCTGTCTGTGTTTGTCAGTTTTAAGCATGGGCCTCTTTGGCAGTGCATACTTGCTAAAGAGACTTTGTCTCAATGTATTTTTACTGGTTAAATAAATGATATATAAGGGGAAATGCATTCATTCATTGTATGGTGAAATTAGTTAAAAGGCTATCTACAACAATCTCATTGTGGCTCATTTAACTTGGCCATCACTTTGTTTTGTTCATTTGAATACAGTGATGGAATCCCGCTGGCTCTAAATCTGTCAAATGAATCACAAGGTCGCTTGCTAAGCTTGTAGATGTATTATTTTTTGGCAATACAGTAGATACCGCTGTACTGCGGGGTATAAAGTATTCTTGTGCCTCAAGTGCAACCAGCGGCCCTTGTCATGAAAAGGTTTGAGAACCACTGCTTTAAACTTCTACTCCTCTACATCTCAGAGGAAAATATTGTTGTATTGTTTACTCCACTGCAATTATTTTACAGCTTTAGTTACTAGTTGCAGATTTAGATTATTAATACAACAATTAACTACTTAAGCCCTATTTTATACTTCGTCTATTTGTCAAAAAGGTTTGACAAATTTTGAGTGATTTTCTTCTTAAACAGGCCATTCATAATTACTACCAAAGTACTTTTTACTTTGGTACTGTACGTATATTTTGATGCCAATGCTTTTGTATTGTAATACTTTTGTATTGTACTTTGAATACAGGACTTATCTACCACTGAAACACACGCACACACACTCACACACACGCGCACACACACACACACACACACACACACACACACACAGACACACACACACACACACACACACACACACACACACACACACACACACACACACACACACACACACACACAAAACATAATTAAAATGAAACACACACAAAACATAATTAAGATGAAAGGCCATGTTATCTGCTTTCAAATGAGATCCTCATTGTGTTTTTATAATTTTGTGTGAGCTATGTGTTAATTTTGTGTGTCTCTCTCTCTCTCTCTCTCTCTCTCTCTCTCTCTCTCTCTCTCTCTCTCTCTCTCTCTCTCTCTGTCTCTCTCTCTCCACAGTGCAGCAGGGAGGAGGACAAGGAGAGGACACCAATAGACCAGTACTGGTAAACACACACACGCACGCACACACACATACACATACAGTACACGCATACACACACACAGAAGGAATAATGACGTGTGAGAGAGTGGAGAGGTTTCAGAGTACAGCCATGCTGTGCCGTGCAGACCGGTGGTCCGAGGTGGTGACGACTGCCACCCGGGCCAAAGACATGGACAACGCCTCCTTCTCCTCCTTCAACGTGGACGACGGCCTGACCAGCGGCCCTGTGACTTCTACGTCCCTGATGCCAACGGCAGAGGGTCCCAGGCAGGCCCCGGACACCACCGCCAGCCACCTCCTGTCTTCAGCTGCCGCCAGCCGGTGAGTTCTCCTGAGGTGCCTTTGTCCCCTCTGGCCGCGGACCCCGCACCCATCAGGACCACTCACCCATCAGGACCACGCCGGCGGCCTGCATCCGGACGCAGCAGAGCCTCCCTGGCATCGTGCCCCACGGCGCCCCTGGCAAGAGACCGACGTACACGTTCCCCATGATGATCTGCATGGCCATGCAAGCCGGCGGGAAGAGCAACATCCCGGTCTCCTGCATCTACCAGTGGTTTGTGGACAACTTCTCCTACTTCCGCCACCACGCCAATCCCGACTCCTGGAAGAGCAGCATCCGGCACAACCTGTCCACCATTAAGGAGTTCATCAATGTCTCTCGGCCGGAAGACAACACAGGTAAGGGAGGCTTCTGGACGGTCGACCCGCAGTATGCCGAGCGCATCCTTGTCAAGGCTTTCAGCAAGTGGATGACCTCTGTCCAGATTGACCCGACACTGCAGAGACCACCCATGTGGAGCCCACCCCTGCAAAGCCCTCCGCTGCAGAGCCCACCCCTGCAGACCCCACCCCTGCCCGTGTCGCAGCAGCTGATCAGGGGCCTTGATGAAGCCACCAGCCTGGAACAGAACCAGCCAGCCAAGGAGATCGGCAGGCTCAAGAGGAAGAAGCGTCCAGACTGTACAGCTAGCATGGCCAAAGTCCCCCGTCGATCCAGCTCCCTGCGGCTTCATGCTGAAGAACGAAAAGAGTTGGACGGCCTCCTCGACTGGATCTTGAGCAGTGAGCTCAGTCCGGACCACACACTCACTCCTAGCCAGCAGCATCAGGGTCCAGAGCTCTGCAGTGTTGCTACCTCCGCTGTCTCCTGTGCGCCTCCTTCCCCTCCTAGCTGTGCCTTGGGTTGGCTCCCACAGAGTCCGTTCGTTCACCATCAGCTCCTTGGTTCGGGCTTGAGCGGGGAGCTGAGTCTACTCCTTGGTTCGGCCTTGAGGAGTCTTGACAGCGGTGAGCCGCTGAGCAGTACCAGCCCCATAGAGGACGACCAGACGGTCAACTTCGACTGGGGCTTGGACTCGGACTTCCTCGATCCGGCCTTGAGCGGGGACCTGAGTCTGTACAACGGGGAGCCGCTGAACAGCACCAGCCCTGTAGAGGACGACTTGGACTTCCTCGACTCGGCCTTGAGCAAGGAGGTGGTGGTGAACGACGTTGACTGGGACGCCTTCTTTGAGTCAGCTTTGAGTGGGGAGCGTGGGGACAGTGTGGACAGCGGGGAGCCGCTGTGCTGAGCCCCAGGTAAGTGGATGTTGGAGAGGATTGGACCTATCCATGGAACAAAGACCATATACAAGGTAAGTAAGGTACCCATATATGGGGCCGTCAGAGATCCCCATACAAGGACCCGATCTAGGTCACCCGAGACTAATGTCATGGACACTGTGGAGACCGACATCACAACAGCTGATGTCACGGACAGAACACGCCGTACAAGGAGATATGCACGCTCCATATAAGGTCTAGCAAGAGCGTGGTGATGTCAGGAGAGTGACACTGCACCCCTCCGGAGAGAGGAGATGAGAGGAGAGGAGAGGAGAGGAGAGGAGAGGAGAGGAGAGGAGAGGAGACTAAAGGAGAGGAGAGGAGACTAAAGGAGAGGAGAGGAGACTAAAGGAGAGGAGAGGAGACTAAAGGAGAGGACGAGAGGAGGAGAGATGAGAGGAGAGGAGAGGAGAGGAGAGAAGAGGACAGAAGTTCATCGCCACTGGATACTTGAGCTCTCAGCTGAAGGCAACAATCAAAACAACGAGGTATCTACTCTATAATTTATTTTTGTTTTTTTATTACTTTGTAAATAATAATAAACTCTGGTTGAGATGAATTGATTGCAGCAAGCACAGGAGTGAGGAGTCCCTTCTGACTGGTCACAGAGGTCCCCCCAGTTGAGCTGGGTTAGTTGAGCCCTACTCCTAACCGCTCTTGGTGCGCGTGGACGTGTTTCTAGGAAGGATGGACGACTGTAGCATGAAGGCAGCTGCATTACCTTACCAGTGAGCCTGGCTCTTCAAGTGGATCCACATTGTAATGCAGGGTTCCAGGTTTGTATCCCCCACTGGTAAGTCACTTTGTTGTTTATTTGTCTAGATTGCCTTGGTACTGTAAGCAAACACGTTTGTTTTTTATGTAATGTATGTGAAGCACTTTGTAAACCTGCTTTTGAAAAGTGCTACATAAATAAAGTTTATTTACATGATAAAATGCAAAAAAACAAACAAACAAAAACAAAAACAAAAAAATATATATACTGTATCTGTATCTTGTCTGTCTGTCTGTCTGTCTGTCTGTCTGTCTGTCTGTCTGTCTGTCTGTCTGTCTGTCTGTCTGTCTGTCTGTCTGTCTGTCTGTCTGTCTGTCTGTCTGTCTGTCTGTCTGTCTACACACACACACACACACACACACACACACACACACACACACACACACACACACACTCAAAAACTTTCTGGAGCGTCTGGGTGTGATAGTGGTAAAACACTGTCACACCACGCAGGTAGCTGGGTTCAATACCCAGCAGCAGCAGTGCCTCCAGCTTGGCTGGCCGCTCCAACAAACACAATTGGCTACAGTGTTTGCAGGTGGGAAGCTGGTGATGGATCAAGTGATCATGTTCTTTTTGCTGCACTGCAGAAGCTGCTGATGCACATCAAGGTTGTTTTAGTTCTGAATTTAGTTTTGACTTATGTTTTCAGTTTAGTTGTAGTTTGTTTTTAAAGTGGCTTTGCTAGTTAAAGTTGTACAATGCAAAATCACAACTAACGATTTTTAGCAACCTCTGCTGGTCACTACCGTCACTGCATACAATTTCCCTAGTCCTCGATTACCCAGAATTCCATTCGTTTTCACCGGAAGCCGGAAGCGTTTCAAAAAGCGATCTTTTAATTGTTTTATACTATCTACGGATCGTTTCTCTTAGCCAGTGGAGCATTAGTTACCATGAGCTGTGCTTTCTTTTTCTGTTCTTTTTCGATCTTCCAATCCTACATTATCTTAAAATCAGCGTGAGGTTCCTTTTTGTTAATAGCGCGGTAGTTCCTGGCCAAACAGGAAACCGTTGCGGTAGTTCCTGAGGACGTCGGCCACGACGTCATGACGTTGGCCAGGAACGTCATTTTCCCGGGAAAGTCCCCCCGTACACGTTCAATAGAAAATATATAAATAAAAGGCTTCCGGGGGTGAAATTCACGGAGTGGGTGTTGTGAAACTTTTGCCACTCGCAAAAGATATACAATTTAACTTTAGTTTTGTTGAAAACGTTACCTAGTATTACTTTAAGTTTAATTTTTTGTTTTGGAAAAGGCTTAGTTTATAGTTTCGTTTTTTATTAGATGTAGTGTTAGTTCTTTATTGTAATATGGGGTATTTGTCAGGGGTGAGATTCAGAAAGGTCATAAAAGGTATTGTGTAATAAAAACATAACATTTTAAAAGATGTATTCACAGTTGAAACTGGTACAGTACTAGTCTTATTTAAGACTAAAAGTAAGGATATTTTATTTTTTTAGTTTTAATTAGTCTCAGTAAGGATATACAGTTTCAATTAGTTGTATTTTTTATCCTAGTTTTTGTTTCAGTTACTAAAATGTTTTTTTCAATTACATTTTTAGTTATTTTGCTAATTTTAGTTAACTATAATAACCTCAATGCACATAGCAGTTTATAGCAGCAACAGGGACTGCAGGACACTTGGGGACAGTTGGGAATTGGCGATGACTAAATTGGGTCTCCTCCCATGATTGTCACCTTGCCGTTGGTGGAGGAGCTTGTGTTATCCCAGTGACCCAGAGAGCTCTCCTGGCAGGTCCAACCATGCCAGACAGCTCAAAGGGCAGGGGTCAGACTAAGGACAATCGCTAGTCCTCCATATTGGGGGTTGGGAATGAGGTTAACAACCTTGTCCCTTAAAACAAACATGTTACAGAAATCATCACAAGAAACCAAAGCACTCCAGAGGACGTCCAAGGAGACAGCAGCCACAACAACACCTGTGCAAGGTAGTAGCAGTGGTGGAGTATTGTATACTTAAGTAAATGTAGTAATACCACAATATAAAAATACTCTGTTACAAGTAAAAGGCTTGTATTAAAAAAAAAATAACAGAAACAGGTTTGTAAGCTATGAGCCACTGGCATCAAAGCAGCTTGCAGAGGTGCTTGCACTGAAGGTCATGTCCGACCTTTTAAAGATCAGTTTTATTTGTCAAGTTTGTTTTTCTATATCTGACTGCATGTCTGCTTTCTTCCTTGCTTTTCTCAGTATACTATTTGACATGTCATACTGTACTGTATGCTGTTTATATAGTGCAATTCTCTGTGTCATGCAGGAGTTGGTTGCCACATTCATCTGGCTTGAAGACAGAAATAAATAGTCGTTGGTCCATCTGGCTCTTCCCTGCTACCCTGATCTAACTTCCATGCTGGCCACCAGGGGGCACCCTATTCTCTGTGCACATCATCAACCTGAGGAAGGTAGGGGTGGCTGGCTGAACATAATGATTGTGTTAATCAGTATTAATCATAAATTAACGTATAATCACTCACTGGTATATTGGTCTGATTGGGCTATAATGTTGAAATATAACGGCAAGATCATTGTTTTTTCCCTTTGCCTTTGCCACAATCCCGCTACACACACACACACACACACACACACACACACACACACACACACACACACACACACACACACACACACACACACACACACACACACACACACACACACAATTGTCATTCTGTATGATATTGTTGAATGTATAAAATTGTACGTTTTATATAACCGTACTCAAATGTGGGCCGTAAATATTGCAGTTACTAACATTCACCAAATTGAATATCTCAATTCAAACTGTAAAAAATGTACAAGAAATGCTAAACATGGTCTCTTTCTCCCTCCCTCTCCATTCTTATTTCTCTCTCTCTCTTTCTTAACGGTTGCTCCATCCTGCTGGCCTCTCATCCTGGTCTATCTGTTCTCCATCATGGGCTTCCTGTGTCTGAACAACGACTGATACCCTGCCTCAGATAGCACCGGGTAACTCCTGTCCCTAAAGCCCAATTCATACTCCATCCCAAGTTGAACAGAACTTTGTTCGGACAGGGTAGGTTATAACTACAGATCGACGTCATTCGGGACTCCATGACGGATTGCCCACAGCATGTCGGAACCACATCCAGGTATTAAATCCATTCTGCTGACTTGGATTCAGTCGCTGGAGATGCAAGCTGCCACAGCTGCGATTCATTGATCAGATTAGTGACTGGGCGGGGTCTGGCGTTCAGAACACAGAACAGTGAATGGACATTTGTCTCTCAGGAGTTTTTGTTTTGTTTTGGACAGACCATCCGAAAAAGGTTCTGACATCGTATGGATTATTTTGAAGCATTTATTGGCATTAACCCCTAAACCTGTCTGTGTCACGCCTTTGACCTTTAACTCTTAAAGGTTGTATACTGTAAGTGATATTATTTTGTTAGTATAAATGTTAAATACAAATAGCCCTATTTCCCCCCTAGTAATCATTGCTAGACCAGTGTTTGTTAAGTAACGGGGGTCTCCTTGTCTCTCCAGCTCTTTAGTAAACAGAAAATACATTTTCAGGTCAGGATATTCATTTCCTCCAATCAGGAGAGAGAACTCGTACAGGATACAGATTAAATGAATGAAATTGGAAATAATGAAACAAAACAAAAGCTGACGAAATTGGAACTAGATCAAATTGAAGCTGATAAATGGGTTCTCTCTCCTGATTGGATGAAATTGGCAACCCATCTGAATTTATTTGTCTAATGTTTACTAAAAGATGGAGGGACAGGGAGACTTTATAGAGCTTTAAAAAAAGATAACTTACAGCAGCTTTAATGTGAACTTCCTTTATCAAACAAAGTATGAGAGTGAAATGGGGGAATAGCATATCCTCTCCCTTTGGTGTAGGCAATGGGGTTAAGCAGGGGGGGCTTTTATCCCCCGCCTTCTTTAACCTATATATGGACGACCTGTCAAAGCAGCTGGGAGGGACTAGGACTGGTTGCATGATAGGTAACACCCTGGTCAATCACTTTATGTATGCCGATGATTTGGCCATTGTATCCCCTAGTAGTGCTGGGTTTCAGGAGCTACTTAACATTTGCTCTGATTATGGTGTTCAGTTTGACGTGAAGTACAATGCCAAAAAGAGTGTGGTAATGATTTGCAGGACCAAGGAGGACCTGAAACTTAATTTTCCTGTTTTCTATTTGTCTTGGCAAACCCTTACTGTGTGCAACAGTTGTAAATATTTGGGGCATATCATAAATGATAAGATGGAAGATGATGCTGAGATGTTCAGACAGAGACGTATGTTGTATGCTCAAGCTAATATGCTGGTAAGAAAATTTCACTACTGCTCTGATGAGGTTAAAATTAATTTGTTTAGAGCATACTGCACTCCTTTGTATACTGCCCCTTTATGGGTGAAATATAAAAAGGAGAGCTTACGCAAACTTAAGGTGGCTTACAATGACGCTCTCAGGATTCTCCTGAGGAAGCCTAGGGGTGGCAGTGCTAGTCAGCTTTTTTGTGACTCGGGTCTAACCACCTTTCAGGCTCTCCTGAGAAACCTTATTTATAGTTTTAAGTGTAGACTTGACGGGTCTCTTAATGAGGTGATTATCAATATGATAAATCCAAGGCATAGCTCAGTAAGATACCGCTCCCAAATGTGGAAGCATTGGTACAAGTGCATTTTATAATGTTGTGTTTTACTGTGCTTTTTAGTTTTTAATGTTTTGTATGTCCCTTATTGGCCTCGGCTGTAATAAAGATTGATTGATTGATTGATTGATATCATGGAGATAACTAAGTCTATTTCAAGTCTATTATATGCTGTTTTTGTTGGTTACCTTCTTCGCCTGTTTCTACCTACTGGTGGTCTATATGTTACAGGGAAAATGGCATTCCAGGGAAATTGAAAGGGGTACGCTTGTTTTCATGCCCCTCATGCAATTCTGTAGAATCAACGCTAGAGGGCAATGCAAGCCAGACATGAGCCCCACACCACACACGCACGCATGCACAAACCAGCACGCACACACGCATGCGCACACGCGCGCGTGTACACACACATACACACACACACACACACACACACACACACACACACACTCCAGGGGGCGGGCCTGGCGGGCTATGTTAGTGCAGTGAGTGGCACTTGGGGCAAACGCAGTCCCCACACAACATCATTTACGATTCTGTGCCTATCGGTACATAACTCGGACGGCGCTTAAGTCGACTAGCAGACCATCGGCAGGTCGTCGCGGGCACTCGCGCCTGGAGGCGCTCGGGCGCGACTCCTCTGCCTCAAGGTCTGCTAAGTCGGAGCGCCTTCCGTCATGGTCCAAAACTATACTTTATCAGCGAAAAAAAAGTAGTCCGCGGTTGTTTGAAAAAGTAATGTCCCAAGCTGGAGTCAAACCCCGGCTCCCAGTGGTAGTGGGTGGGGAGTCCAATGATTATCGAAGTGCGCCACTGAGGCTTGTACTAGTGGTGCAAAGTAACAAAGTAGATTTACTCAAGTACAATTTTGAGGTATTCGTACTTTACTTGAGTATTTCTCTCATATTATCCATTTTATTTTCAGCGTTTCCCTAGCGTAGCTTCCTGGTTAGTATGTTGTTGTTGTGGTCGTCGTCCTCGCATCAAAGCCCCGCCTCGCAGCACCGCCCCGTGCCTATAAAACAAGCGCTCCCCTGTCAATTTCCCTGGAATGCCATTTTCCCTGTGACATATACACTATGCACACTTGATCAGCCCAGGAGTAGAAGGCCAGGTCGGATGTTGAATCATCCTTATACTGTCTTTTATATTATTGCCAGAGGCGGAGAGTATGTTTTCGCTTCGTCCCGCCGTGAGTTCACCTCCCTCCTAGCCAAGCTAACATTGGTCAAGCTCCACGTGACACGTGTCAATATGTTGACACCAATGCCTTTGATTGGCTAGAGGGACGCATGACGAAAAAAGCAATATATGTTTTTTGAAGTGAGGTAAGACAGGATCAATCAGTCTTGATTGGAACAGTACCTTCCAGTACAAATAAGGATAAGGATAAGGATAATTCCTTTTAACAGGTCGTTCATGAAAGTCCTTGCGGTCTTGTTTCCAATGAGAACCTGTGAGCAATTGGGGTTAAGAGTCTTGCTCAGGGACAAATTTCATATCATCGGCACATATGCTGGGATAGCCTGGAATCGAACCTGGGGCAACCAGGGCCTCTGGTTCCCTAGGCGGGCTCACTAACCACTCAGCTATGGCCGCCCGTCCGTGTATGTGTGTGTCCCTCTGAGAACACCTAACATTGGTCAAGCAAAGGCGCAGAAGGCCAAAGCTAAGAAAGCATACTCATCTACAACAGTAACACAGAAGAGGACTATAGAGTTGAATTGATCCCACAACAAGGCCGAAGTCTTAATACTGTAACAATTGGCCACCTTGATCAAATACATTATGTAGCACTAGAGAAAACTGACATAGATCAAACACACCAATCAACTGCTGAAACTGTTCAAGACAATGAAGATGAAGAAGACAGACAAGCATTTGAACAAACCAGTCAATTACGACGACTCCCATATGACACATTGCTTCAAGAAGAACATTTTTTAGATGCAGACACTACATATTCAGTTGCCCCTGCAGAACACCAAAAACCACGCGCATTCTACCAAGACGACCCGTTCTACCAAGACGACCCGATAGCACGGGTCTGCTGGCGGAGACTTGTGCTCCGAGGAGCACATTTTCTAGTTTCCTGTTGTTTTTCTTGAATTTTATTCATTAAGGTTATTTTATTTTATGTATGTCTCATGTCCTGTTTTGTGTTTGGTGCCGTATCTGCTCCTACTTCCAGCACTATGGTGGGAGTGCTTATTATGGTTCTGATCATAGATAATTTTGCCAGCATGTTGGGTTCTCCACTGAATTGTGTAAGGTGCAGCAATGTATACCCCCATGCTCCCACCCACAGTCTATTTTTTCTCACCATGTGTCGTGTCTTTTATGTATAGAAAAAGAAAAAACCCCAAGGTGTATTACAAGAATTGCTACATTCTGTGTCCCCACAATGTAAAGCTGTAAAAGTGTATCACCTTAATAAAAAACAAATATATATTTAAAAAAAATTAGTGTGGTTGCCCATTCGGGCAACCACACTAATAATGAAGTCAATAGTCCAATCATTCCAACCATTAGCACTGGCCAGCACAGAGTTTACAGCAGCATCAGGAAAGGTTATCTAATTTAATCATTTTTACATTTTTATAATATTACATTTCCATAGAGGGACATTTCCCCACCAACATAGAATGCTATTATTAATATATCTACAGTACATACAATATATACACACAGCATAAATATGATATGCCATATTTTTTGTCATAATATGGCACAAAGTCTTTCATCTGGGGATTTATTTATTTATTCATAAAGCATATTAAATTAACAGAATACTACACCAGTGGTTCTCAAAGTGGGGTCCCCAGCAAAGTTAGTTAATATACTGTAGCATCAAATCTATCAATCTACCTCACATCGCATCGCAATGTAGTTGGGTCATCTGTGGCACTTCCGTGACCGTGGAGAGCGAAGGTCCGTTTCTCAATGGATTTGTCATCTAGGAGGGTTATTAAACAAATTTAGCCGGGGTGTCTTTTTAAAAGGGGCGGGGAAAGAGAGAGACCAAAATCTAAAATGGCTGCCGTGAAAATGAACTTTTTAATGGTTTGACCTACAAAGATGCACAATACATGGTTTCAGAGCTTATTTTGGTCAAGGAATACATATTTGGTGTTTATATAATGATTTGACCTATTGTTGACCTTCAAATGCAAAATGGCTGCCAATTATGAGCTCCAAAGGGTTTTTTGTTTCCAAAATCGTCACAGAGCCTTCTTATTAGGCTCTAATGAAAGTTCTGCTCGTGATGAGTTGAATAATATACAGTATAAGTACACAGAAGTAATCTCTGAGGTCAATAAAGTCAATGTTTGTGTGTAAACAACAGTTACTGATTTGCAGTTTCCCATTAAATAGTGTAGGCTACTGAGAATATGGTGTCCAGTTCATCCCATCCCATTTTCATAATGAACCAAAAAAAATGAGCACTATAGCCTAACATAAAATAGTATTCTGTATGCAAAACTAGAAAGGTTAGTTTCTTGAGTTGAATTTAAAGGTCAACTCATTTGTCACCCTTATTTTGTAGTATTGCTCCCAGTGTTTCCTGTCTGCCTAGTTACTTTTACCTGCCTTGTCTAACCAGTCTTGTGATTTTGTCAGTGTTTCCACCTGTGTCCTCCTAGTCCCCCAGCCTATCCCAGTGTTGATTGTCAGTTGAGTTCACCTGTGTCCTGTTAATCCCTGTATATTTAATCCCTGTGTTTGCACTGTGGTCTTGTTGGTCTGTAGTCATGTGAGGTGAAGTTTTTAGTTGTTGTTCTTTGTGCTCAAGAATATTGGACATTAGAGTGTCTGCCATTCCAGATCCCTTGAATCGCTTGTAGATGGCATAGATGTAGGACATCAGCTGGTGGAAAGGTACGAGGATTAGGAGGATGTCCTTGAACATTTCTGGATTCTCCGCCTTGAGCTGAGTGAGCGTCTTGTAGGTGCAGGTCACCAACAAGAAAGGAGAATGGAATATTCTTCTGCCGCATGGCCTCCACATGTTTCACCATTATGTCATTCACCACTGACTTGCTTGGAGGTTCATTGTATGTTGTGTGGTAATAAGGCTTGCTCTTGTTGGGTGGTGGATCACAGCAGGACTGGGCACCACTGTATCCTGGAACTCGCTGCTCCTCAGGTGGTGGTCTTGTGCCATACACGAGACAGTGCATGTATTACAGAGCGAGCACACTGCGGAGCTGACCCATCCACTGGTGGATCTACCCTGGGACAAGCAGGTGACTCACTCTGGCTACCAGGGGGGCATCTGTACTGGCAAACCTTTGTCAGTTCTGCACACTTCTGCTTTAGCTGTGCAGAGATTTCCTTCTTCTTGGTGAGCGTTTCAGCAGTCTCTTCGCCTGGTTTCTTTTCATAGCTCTCTGGCTGCATGTACATGACATTTGTTCGATGGACTCCTGTAGAGTCACCTGTCATAGTGTCAATCTTGAAGTTGTCATTGTCGATGATCACGATAGCTGGCTTGCTGTCTGCGATCGCGTGTGGGCAGGTTGCTGATGCCTCCACATCCATCAGAGCCCAATGGTCATAGAGGAGCAGTGTAACGGCATAGCTGATGCAGACACCGCTCTTGTGCAGAGTGTATACCAGATCTTTACTCCTTGTCATGCCATGGACATTTACTCCCAGGTTAATAACAGAGCTCCGCAGCGTGCTCGCTCTGTAATACATGCACTGTCTCGTGTAGACAATCATGGCACTAGACCACCACCTGAAGAGCAGCGAGTTCCAGGATACAGTGGTTCCCAGTCCTGCTGTCATCCACCACCCAACAAGAGCAAGCCTAATTACCACACAACATACAATGAACCTTCAAGCAAGTCAGTGGTGAATGACATCATGGTGAAACATGTGGAGGCCATGCGGCAGAAGAATATTCCATTCTCCTTTCTTGTTGGTGACCTGCCCACCTACAAGACGCTCACTCAGCTCAAGGCGGAGAATCCAGAAATGTTCAAGGACATCCTCCCAATCCTCGTACCTTTCCACCAGCTGATGTCCTACATCTATGCCATCTACAAGCTTTCGAGGGCTCTGGAATGGCAGACACTCTGGTTACAGCAGGGGTAGTAGTGCAGGGGTTGGTAGACCAAGCACTACGAGGAAAGCACTACAGTGCGGTGCATCCTGCTCTGGAGAGAGGTTCTCATCCAAAATCACTTGTCCAAGATTCTTGAGCACAAAGAACAACGACTAAAAACCTCACATGACAAAGGTCTACAGACCAACAAGAACACAATGCAAACACAGGGTTTAAATAGACAGGGATTAACAGGACACAGGCAAACTCAACAGACAATCAACACTGGGATAGGCTGGGGGACTAGGAGGACACAGGTGGAAACACTGACAAAATTACAAGACTTAAGGCAGGTAAAAGTAAGTAGGCAGACAGGAAACACTGGGAGCAATACTACAAAATAAGGGTGGCAAATGAGTTGACCTTTAAATTCACCTCAAGCAACTAACCTTTCTAGCTTTGCATACAGAATACTATTTTATGTTAGGCTATAGTGCTCATTTATTTTTGGTTCATTATGAAAATGTGATGGGATGAACTGGACACCATATTCTCAGTAGCCTACACTATTTAATGGGAAACTGCAAATCAGTAACTGTTGTTTACACACAAACATTGACTTTATTGACCTCAGAGATTACTTCTGTGTACTTATACTGTATATTATTCAACTCATCATGAGCAGAATTTTCATTAGAGCCTAATAAGAAGGCTCTGTGACGATTTTGGGGAAAAAAACCTTTGCAGCTCAAAATTGGCAGCCATTTGAAGGTCAACAATAGGTCAAATCATTATATAAACACCAAATATGTATTCCTTGACCAAAATATGCTCTGAAACCATGTATTGTGCATCTTTGTAGGTCAAATCATTAAAAAGTTCATTTCACGGCAGCCATTTTGGATTTTGGTCTCTCACACATTTTCCCCGCCCCTTTAAAAAAGACACCCCGGCTAAATTTGTTTAATAACCCTCCTAGATGACAAATCCATTGAGAAACGGACCTTCGCTCTCCACGGTCACGGAAGTGCCACAGATGACCCAACTAATGTGTAACTTGTGTGTTGTGAGCTTTTTTTTAATCTAGGGGGAAAAAGTGACAAATTGACGTGGTTTTGAAACAACACAAACAACACATAAAACAAAGTTTGAGAACCACTGTATCACAAACAATACAGAATACTATTATTATATCAGTGGGGAGACATTTTTCACTAATTGAGCAAATGTCACACTAGGCCTGACATCAATGAAACTATCCCATGAATGATTATGTTGTCAGTGCCGTTAATAAAGCCTTGCAGTGATTTTTTGTTATTTTTTGTTAACAAATATCTTTATTAGGTTCACGGTATTGACATGAAGTCAGTCAGACATTTTTTCATTGCTGAAAAACCACCAGGCCACCAGGGGGCACCCTATTCTCTGTGCACATCATCAACCTGAGGAAGGTAGGGGTGGCTGGCTGAACATAATGATTGTGTTAATCAGTATTAATCATAAATTAACGTATAATCACTCACTGGTATATTGGTCTGATTGGGCTATAATGTTGAAATATAACGGCAAGATCATTGTTTTTTCCCTTTGCCTTTGCCACAATCCCGCTACACACACACACACACACACACACACACACACACACACACAATTGTCATTCTGTATGATATTGTTGAATCATTTGAGTGGTTCTCAAAGTGGGGTCCCCAGCAAAGTTAGTTAATATACTGTAGCATCAAATCTATCAATCTACCTCACATCGCATCGCAATGTGTAACTTGTGTGTTGTGAGCTTTTTTTTAATCTAGGGGGAAAAAGTGACAAATTGACGTGGTTTTGAAACAACACAAACAACACATAAAAAAAGTTTGAGAACCACTGTATCACAAACAATACAGAATACTATTATTATATCAGTGGGGAGACATTTTTCACTAATTGAGCAAATGTCACACTAGGCCTGACATCAATGAAACTATCCCATGAATGATTATGTTGTCAGTGCCGTTAATAAAGCCTTGCAGTGATTTTTTGTTAACAAATATCTTTATTAGGTTCACGGTATTGACATGAAGTCAGTCAGACATTTTTTCATTTTCCCCATCCCCCCATATTGTTATTGCTGTCACATTTTCCTTTTAAGGATAAGGATAATTCCTTTTAACAGGTCGTTCATGAAAGTCCTTGCGGTCTTGTTTCCAATGAGAACCTGTGAGCAATTGGGGTTAAGAGTCTTGCTCAGGGACAAATTTCATATCATCGGCACATATGCTGGGATAGCCTGGAATCGAACCTGGGGCAACCAGGGCCTCTGGTTCCCTAGGCGGGCTCACTAACCACTCAGCTATGGCCGCCCCATACCCCCATTTTCAAAAGATAAAGACAAAAAATCTGTAACAAATGCAGTGGAATAAAGAAATGTACCTGACAAACACCGATACTTTTGTACTTTTACTCAAGTACATTTGGAATAGGACTTCTACTTGTAGCAGAGTATATTGCCGTATTGATACTACCTTAACTTAAGTGAAAAATGTACTTTTTCTATGGGGCCAGACGGACAGGTTTGTATTTTTCCTCCGAGGTGGAAAGACTGGTGACGCGAGGTTAGGTTTGTATCGGCGTTGTATGGACGTCGTGGCGACGTCGTTTCAATGTATTTTTGCCGCCGTTGTATGGACGTATTTTACGTCCATACAGAGGGGACGTCGTGGCGACGTCGTTTCAATGTATTTTTGCCGCCGTTGGTTGTATGGACGTATTTTACGTCCATACAGAGGGGACGTCGTGGCGACGTCGTTTCAGCGTCTGGCTGCGACGTAGTTTCAATGTCTTTTTTGCAACGCAGCAGCTGAGGTCTGCTTGGATGTCGTATGGACGTCGTATGGACGTTGTATGGACGTCTGGGTTGGTGGTTGACTTGGACGTCATATATGGACGTTTGGGGTCAGCTGTGTTTGTTGATGGTTACAGAGGGTCTAACTTTAGGTTACAGAAGCTATCACTTTGATCATCAACTTCATGTTCAAATGTGTGTTTACCTGTAGTCTACAAGTAAACACATGATCTAGAGGCTGTAGATCATATGTCACACTAAACAAAAATGGTGCTAAATAGTGCTACCGACCCTCACACCTAGTGGCACCACCTATCTAACCAATATGTCTGAGTCTGTGCTCAGGAATGTGTCAAAAACAAAATAAATCTCCATGAATTCAAGGCTTCATGGAGTGTGTCATTTATTGAAAATAAGTAATTTTTGGGTGAACTAATGTCTTGTTGAGGGACACTTTGACACATTGCTGAGGCCTGGGATCAAACCTGGGATTAAACCTGGGATTTATGGCTTGCCAGGCCAAGCCTGCCAAAGTTTGCACTTTTTTCCCCTTTAAATGTCCATTGCCATTGACAATGCATTGGGCGCTTAAAGTTAAATATTTCAAAAACTACAAATCATTTCAAAGTAAAACATCTCAAGGATGCATGTTCACAGTAAGATGGAATTTTTGAACTATGAATGGAGTTTCTAGGTGAAAGTGTTTTTTTGAGGTCCCAAACTCTTCCATCGGCCTCCATTATAAATCTCTGAACTTTTAAAGGAGTACAATTCTAAAACTATGAAACATTTCAAAGATTCCTTTTCAGGCAAACATGTCCACATTAAGATGAACATTTTAAAGTTTGAATGGGGGTTCTAGGTGTAAGTATGTAGGACTAGTAGCCTGCCAAAGTTTTTACTTTTCCCCCTGTAAATGTCCATTGCCGTTGACAATGCATTGGGCGCTTAAATATGGCTCTTTTATTGTTACTTTTAACTTTTTAATGGATCCTATGTATGTAAAGCCTGATAAAAATGTCAAACTCCCAAAATCCACCAGAATACTGGAAATTACATCTACTCTGTTAAAAAAATCCTGCGGCACTGAGATTCAAACCCAATCCTATAACCTTTGGATTGAGAAACCTCAGCTTCACTCTCACACCACCAGACCTTTCAAATCGAACACTTGTTTGTAGTCATATTTGAAGTTGAAGGTCAAACAATAAAAAATCCACAGCCAACACCTCCTCCCCTGACAGAATGATTGAATCTACAGATAGACCCACTGATGTGAGATTTAGGTTATTGTTTATAATCATCTGTTGGAACATTTTTACCCAGATCTACCCTTTCATTGACAGCAAACAAAGATGTTTAGTAATGTTTCTTTTTAAAGTTTCTCCCACTTTTAAGTTCTGATGGACTGTTAAACATATATTTTACCACCATGAGTGATATACTGTACATACAAACATAATGAGACAAAATGATGAAAAGGAGAAGGGGAGGGGGAATTATTTAACACATTCACTTTTTATCTTTCAATTATTTTTATTTTTTTCAGTAAGAGTGGAGCTTGAATTTATAACCTCAAGAACATCAAACTTTTGTCCTACTGATCATTACATCTGTGTTGAAGGGATTCACACTTCCACAAGTTGTATTCAGAAAGATTTGAACTCACATTAACTGACATGTTTGAAACACACAATAACAAAGGACCTCAATGAAAAATAAGCTCTCTCGCGTTATTGTGTTTTATCCTTAGATATGTACAAATACGTGTTCTTGTATAGACATTTTTGTCGATAAAAACATAAATCAAACAATCAATTCCTTTAAGGCGATAACAAGTGATTAAAAGCTGTACAAATATATTGAGTTTAACTACATATAACATCAAACGGGTGTTAAAAACTGAATGGTGACCTGTAACACCAAATAGTAGAAAAAAATCTAAACTATGTCCTGTGTCTATTCCATGACACAGGACCAAATCTGACTAGGCCACAGTGAGACCAGAGTCCACCTCCCCTGAGGAGCAGATGTGGGACAAGAAGTATTTCTGTTCGCATGGGAGGTCTGTGTCCCCAGCCTCCTTTAGATGCTCCTCCAGCTTGGGGACGACCTTGTCTTGCAGGAAATCAATGATGTCTACAGGAAGCAGGATGAAGAGAAGAGAAAATTCGGTTGTTCAGTTAACCCATTAGGACCGGGAACACATCTGTGTCATTGGCTATTCAAAAATAGCAGTGAAAATGAGTGCAAATCTTTGAACACATACATTTTTTACTCAAATCTTTTCTTCTGGGGGTCCCTGGAACAAAACATTTTGAGGTGGGGGGTCCGCGGACAAATACATAGTATTTTGGGTGGTCCTTGACATGAAAAAGCTTGAGAACCACTGATGTATATAGCAACATGCGTTTTTTCCAAAAAGAAAACGGTTAGGATTTAGAAGACATTTGTAGAATCCCCCAGAAGCAAAGATTTGAGTTAAAATTGTTTGCTTTAAAAAACATATACATTGAAGGATTTGCACAAATCTTTTTGCACAAAAAAAAAAGAAGCAGATCTACAAGCTCGTAGCGCTTGTAGATCTGCTATTTTTTAATAGCCCAAAATATAAAATAATGGTTATAGCTGTAAAAGTTCCCGGATTGGATGGGTTAAGACTTGGAAGTGTAATATATGTGCAAAAGCCACACGCTGTAAGTTGAACCAGCAAAAAAGGTAAAGACGTGTGAGTGTATAAAGTGTATACTGACCAGGATAAGACAACTCATTCCACCTGGGGACAGACGCAACTTTGAGTCGATGGAAACTCTTCTGGACGTATCGTTCACTCACCTCACTGGAAAACAATCACCGCATATTAATACTTCACAATACTACACCACAAAATACTGCCTAGTACTATACACTACATATTTAAGCTACGTAGTACTACTCTTTGCCTCCCCTACATAATGTTTTGTTGCTGTCGGGCAGAAATCTCAATATTCTAACTTTTTGTGCTTCTTCGTAAATTAATGCCCTACTTGATCATACTACAACGTCACACGAAAGCATCAAAAGTAGCAGATCTGCAAGCTCGAAATGCGGCGTGAAGCGATGTAGTTTGAGCTTGTGGATCTGCTACTTTTGCTGTTTTTGAATTTGAATCCTGAAAAGTAACGGTTTTGGACATAATGAGGACAGCGACGATTTTCTCTGCCTGCCACGATGCCTCTAGTTGGATGTGACAATAAACACCCTTGAAATGTGTCTTCACTGGCCTTTCTAAACATGGTGCTTTACGTTTCCTCTCTGTTTGAAAAATAGAAATGTTTTTATTTTTAAGTTACCCGATAGTGATGGCCACCTCATCCCACTCGATGAGAGCTGGATCCTCCACGTCCATGTTGTAAAGCCTGGAAGAGAAATCAGATGTTAGTGCAGCATTGTTAGGGCTCCTCTGGTGCGTTGTCCTCATGAAACATTAAACAATAGAAAGTGATGGGGTCGCACTCAGAATGACACGGTCAATTCTTCTTTTAATTCCCCATTATGCCATTAGTCACAGACGTTTCGGCCATCCAGCCTTCGTTCAGTGACACTGACACACATATAATAAATAAATACAATTGGCATCCACCCGGGGGGTTCACCCGGGTTGAATGGGAAAAGATGGGGAAAAAATGTGACTAAATAAGCGATTTAAACCCGTTTTACTTTCCGACTATTTTGCAGTCTCGGACTACCTTTTTGGATACGATGTTTTGCGAAAAAGGTAATCTTCATTGACTTTTGCCGGACGCAACCTCTGCCGGGACTCTACGAAGCGGGACCTCATCTCGGAGCTATCGTGGAGAGTGAGGTTCCAAACAGGGCTACAGTAGGTGCAGTATAAGATTGGTGAGTGTGAGGTTGGAGCAGTCTGGTGCAATTCGAGGTTGGTGGTATACTATTCAGATGGCCATACGTACGTGTTAATGAGCTTGACTTTGGCCCGGATGGCTTTCACTCCTCCACTGAACGCCGGACAATTGTCGGATGCCATCTTTGATTTTAACAGGTTAAACCTGAAGAGACAAACAGATGGGATAATGTGAGACAGACGGAAATACTGACAGAAAGACAGGCAGCATGGTGTGAGACACAGACTGGAGGTCTGGAGGTGCTCTCATTTGAAACGTTTCCCACCTCCGTGCAAGGAGGTGAGGATTAGATATGAGTCCAGAGGAATTGAGCATGTTGGAGTGATGGCAACATATAAAAACTAAAATTTCTGCCTACTCGCCTTCTCCGTCCTGCAGATGTCATGTTGCATATTGGACGCTGTATTCCTCTATAATATGCTTATGAATTAAGCTGCTTGAAATGCATTCTCCCACACTAGGGTTTAACACCGGGAATCCCGGGATGCGGGAATCCCGGGAATTCCGAGGTTATTTACCGTCCCGGGAACTGACTTCGGTTCCCGGGATCCCGTTTTTTTTCTTTTCTTGTTAGAAATGAATACTAATTAGTAGAAAGGCCTATATACAGCGCGGAGGAATTACTATTATAATTAGCCAAGTTACTTGCCGCGTTGCCGACCAGGGCAGGGTCCCATCGTCCCGTTGTGAACCAATATGGGACGCACTGAATGTAACAGTAATGAACAAAATATAACACAAGTGGCCGTGATGCAACCCTGCCTGCCCTGCGCACGCTGATTTCACCGTTTCCTCTGCTGTCAAACAGTAGACACCAGTTGACTAGTTGAGATTCAACATCAAGTGAAACGCTGCATAAACAGTGGGTAGGTTTGATTTCGAGCCTATATTCCAGCTTAAAATGCGCGCAAGCCAAGCAATGCTTTTGATAGAGAGAGAGGAGAGACTGGAGAGAGAGAGAGAGCAAGAGAGAGCGCGTGCGAGAGAGAGAGAGAGAGAGAGAGAGAATTAGACCGATGTGGTCGGTGGTCCGATTTTTTAATCATCATTAATGTAGCCTACCCTTCCTACACTTGCATTTTAGAACGTTCAAACTACCATTTTACTAGAACTACCCAGTAGAACAAGTGAACTGCACAACAGCTGTCTGTCTCATTGATTGTCAGTGGCAGCGCATGCATGTGCACATCAAAATCACACTACAAAACCCGACATTTGATCAACAACAAAATATAGATTAATACATTTGACAACATACAGCCAACATCCCAAAATGGAGTCTTAATATCCAGCAAGTAGCCTAATATAAATTAATAACTGCAAACAAATTACAAGTTTAGGCTATCAAATCAATATCCTACAAAAGTAGAGATAAGCTGTGACCTCACCGGCGCTCTGATGGACAATAAATAAATAATCCTTTTGCAAATTCTCTTGTCAATAACGATACAAATGGAACGTTTATTTCAGCAGCTATAGAGTTTGACATTGTTTGAGTGCGTGTTGGGTGCACAGCGCAGCTCCTCGTTTAAGTTAATTGTCTTCACCCGCTACTGCGCAACAGGGCAGATCTCCGCCAGGGCACTATATTATATTTATATATTATATTTATATGATTTAAAAAATCAACTTAAGTCATTATTAGTGCAAGTTCATAGGTGGACACAATAGGGACATTTGGGCACCTCAATATAAAATTGGCTATTTAAGTATCTACATATAAATGCATTTGAGTGGGTACTTTTTTTTTTTTTTACCCTTTAACGGGAATTCCCGGGAAGCCCGGGAAAAGGTCTGAAAATTCCCGGGAATTAAAATTAACTATTTCCCGGAAAATGTTAAACCCTATCCCACACCCATGCACAACAAACAGCATGATTGTGTAAATAAAAGACCAAACCATTATTTAATTCATTGTTTTCGGCAATTGTTCCCCCGAGAATAAATATGGCAGGGCTCACGCGGTTACATAACTCATTTAAAATAAATGTTAACTGACCATTTCTCCCTGCACTGAGTCCAGCAGCGCGTCTGGACCTTCTCGCTGATGCTCTTCCAGGGCAGGTTTTTACACAGCTGCTCACTGGTCAGCCAGGGACCAGAAGCAGAACCCGTCTGCTCTGGACCCACCAGAGTCTCCAGGTGAGCCAGCAAGGCCTGCTTCAGCCTCCCTTCCTCATCGCTCTCCCAGACACCATGGTTAATGGCTGGAAGATGGGCCGATGGAGAGATACAGACAAATAGAAAGAGACACAGACAGCCGTACAGATTAATAACAGATAGATCTTTTTTGTTTGTTTTTATTACAGCCATGCAGATTCATGGATCATTATCTATTACATAGGTGTGTGCGTGTGTGTGTGTGTGTGTGTGTGTGTGTGTGTGTGAGTGTGTGTATACAGTAAGTGTGTATGTGTGCGTTTATTGATTACAGGTGCATATGTGTGTAAAATGTGGCAAGGTAAGCTCATTTGTATGTTTGTCTTTGTATATGAGACATAACATCACATCACCCGAACTGGATCTGCGGATCTGGATTTTCAAATAGTAAAATCAACAGGATGTTGACATTTTTATTAAAAGAATAAACAGTACTGGGTTTGGTGATCTTCTATATTGTCTGAATCACCTTTGTTTGTGTTCGTTTACGTGCTAAAAGAGTGAGCTGTTTCACCGTACATGCAAGTCAATGAGGAGGAGCATATTTTGAATGATCTAATCAATGGAGCAATTACTTTTGATTTCTTGTCCACTTTGGAGTTACATCATGGCAAGTTAACTACACAACCCAAACCTCTACCAAAGTGGTCTTGCCCTTTAACAGGTCAGCTGCTGAGCCACGTTATGAAGGATGAATCTGAACTGCCCATTTTTGTGCAGTAGCTAGCTACCCTTTGATAGTTTGTTATTCTGAAGAAAATATGTTCAAACGCAACATTAATTAATGTATTTGTGCAAGATGAACCTAAAATGTGTATATTACTAGTTTATGTTCAAATAGTTCAATCCAAAATATGATGTCAGTGTTAGGCTGCATTTACGCACCTGCTTGTCATTCATGCATAAAAAATGTATGACCAATATTTTAATCAGATGTCCGAGAAATAGTAGAAATAGTCCGGACATTGGGACCGCCAGTTTAAAATCCTAGCGCGACCTCTGGTCCACGTATACATACATTATATACGTTTATTACACGGCTTGGTTGAATGCTTGATTCTTCAATGACTGAATTCAGAGGTGTGTTATTTCTGAATAATGACCGATGAGCTCAATAACAGCCTGCTGTCTAATCAAAGGCTCAGAGCACCTGCTGCGCTGCTTGATTTTATGCTGTATCCAACACGGCAGCCTTGTAAACCAACACACAATGTCAATTACAACTAAACATTTCTCTCAGGAATGTTTTTGAAAACATTTGAAGCGAGAAATAGACAATGCAGTAACTGAAAATGTATGATCAACACTTCCTTGTTTTCCGAGGCGATGGAATACTTTCATTACCATAAGCAAGGAAATACCTCCGTTTTGTTGTTACTTTTGGGTCAATTTATCAATTAAGTAGCCGTGTACTAAGCGGGATAATTGACGGCGTGCCGGTCGTTGTTTAGAAATAAACCCCCTTCAGGATCATTAAACACCTCGGCTTCGCATATACTGATAAAAGGTGTATACGCATCTGTGATAGGTGATCATAGACTCCAGTTGTATAAAGTATGTGTGTGTATATGTGTGTTGTGTCATTACCGATGTGAGCGAATCGTTTCTGCAAAGACTCAACACTCCGGTCCATACTCTTGGCTATCTCTCGCCAGTCGTTACCGTGGCGAGTTTGTAGCCTCTGCAGCATGAGAATTTCCTCATCGTCAAACCTTTCATGGCAATGGAAACAGAGTGATAGAAAATAATATATACTTCCATTAGTGCCATAGCTAGGAGGAGAGCTGAGAGAGAACCAGACAGTGTTGGAGAGACAGACAATAGGTCAGCTGAGAGAGAGACAGTGTAGGAGAAAAAGACAATAGGACAGCTGAGAGAGAGACCGTGTAGGAGACAGCAGGGGTTTATATTGGGAGATGATTTACATACTTAGAATGTAAGAACATAATGTACTGTATATATATATTTATAATTAAGATGGTTTATATACAGGTTTATAATGACTAAGATGGTGTATATTGTTGCTGTTGGGCAGAAACCTTGTATCTCCATATTTCAACTTTAGTCATGCAAAAGCAGTGAAAACAGCCCATCTAAAAGCTACAACACATCGCAACACAACATGTTGTGAGCTTGTAGATCGTCTTTTTTCCCTGTTTAATTATTATCAGTATTATTTTCGGAAGTTAAAGTGGTCAAGTGTGTCTGTAACCAACGACAAGTATTAACACGAGCTTGTGACTAAATAATAACTACATTGGATCCATTGGAACAACACAGGTCCTTTTTCTTCTTCTTCCATTATCTGAAAAGTAACGCTTCTGGACATTCAAGGTTTCCACCCAGACAGCGACGACACATCTTTTTATACAGTGACTTAAAATCAAAACGAGTCACTGAGCTACAGTTACAATGGTTCTGTCAGATGGAGTGTTGTCAGGAGATGACCTCTGACCTGCCCAAGTGGTTGAGTTCATCGGTCATCTTCTTGGCGAGGATGTAAACCTGAAAACATGACCTGTAAAGACCCTCCCCTAGAGGAGAGAGAGAGAGAGAGAGAGACAAACAACATGGAATAAAGCAAAACAAAATCTTTTTTATTGATGATGTTTAGGTATTATTATCATTCTAAACCTATGTTGCTGCTGTTCCACGTACAGAACAATAGGCTTTTAACCTTTTGCTTTAGGACATTTCTGAGACCATTCATGTTTATGGAAGATTCTAAACATATATTCTATTGCTAGTTTGATCGCTTCAAATACTCTCTAATCTTAAAATAACTAATGACCTAATCATAAAATAAAATCTGTAAATAGACGATCTATAAACTCACAACACGTTGCAGCGTGACGTGTTGTGAGCTTGTAGATCTGCTATTTTCGGTGCGCAACATGCTTTCATAGAAGACATGCTGGCTTCTATGGAATCCAAATGACTGAAATCAGTCATGGCGACTGAGAACTTTAATCCATGCGAACTACATGGAGACAGAAGAGTACAAAAACACTGTCAATCAAGATTTATTTCGAACCACTTTGAGCCTGGGGTCCCTATTCTTGGCATGTCATTATAGGTAAAAAAAAATCCACAATTTTTGAAAATAGCAGATCTGAAAGGCAAACAAGAAAAACAAATGACGTTCGACATTGGCTCGAAACGTCACTTGTTTTCGGATGCCTTATTCATGAAAAGTCACTTAAAATGCAAACCAGAAAGACCGCACACTGTAGCTCCCTTGATCTCTGTTCGTTTAGGGATCAGCACATGCATTCAAATGGTTTTTGGATGTTTTTGATCCTGTTTGAAAATAGCAGATCTAAAAGCTCATAGCTCGGAGCTTGTAGATACGCTATTTTCACATCTGTCATATGACAAGGTACAGTTATAGGGCTTCAGTGGTTTCATCTTGCACACATTTTCCAAGTGGTAAGGATGGGTATGAAGACCTGTGTAAGCATCTTAGATCTTACCCATCTTCTCCATGAACCTGTGCTCGGTTCTGAGCTTCTTGATCTCTTTAGACCGCTCCTTGCAACGATGAGGGAAGAATAGGTCCTGAGCTGAGGTGATGCCAGTCAGCACAAGGAAGTCTTTCACATTTGTCCTAATCTGGCTCTTCTCCTCAGCCGTGCACCTCCCCCTACGCAACGAGATCCCTGGAGGTGGTGGGTGTGGTGGGGATGGATTGGGGTAGAAAAAAGAAGAGCCATTTACAGATTTGGTTGTTTATCATTCCAGAATGACAATTTAGCTCAATGTGGGAGGAGTCAAACCCTCTGTTTTAAGTTCACCGCAGCTTGTTTCAAGTTACCCCCTGGTCAATGGATTTACAGTAACACAGTAACAGAACGTTTGTAGCATAGACACTAGACAGCAACTGGGTTTCCCTTCAAATCACAAATAGTGACCAAATTTTCTGAAAGTTGGCGAATTTGGTGTCAGTAGTTTAGTTAATCTTTCTGTGGTCTGTAAATCAGTAGTTTGTCTGTCAGTAGTCTCTGTCTTTGCTTTAGTTTGTTAATAATTGTTGTCTGTCAGTAGCTTGTCAGTAATCTGTGTCTGTCAGCAGTTTAGTTTGTACTTGTCAGTAATCTACCAGTAGTCTGTGTCAGTAGTTTGTATCTGTCAGTTTTCTGTGTCAGTACCTTGTTTCTTGAACTCTCTGAAGCGGTGCAGGTCATATCTACGGAGTCTCTCGATCACCATGCGAGATCTGACACGAGGAAAATATTCCAAGATTTCCTTCACATCCGGCTCCTCTAATCTAGAGAGTAGAGACAAAGAAGTATTATAACTATATAAACATAATATTAATATTAATATCTGATTGATTGATTGATTGATTGAATATTTTATTAGGCAAAAAATGTAAAACAGCACAGTTACATTTAAAATACTTTGTCTAACAGGTCTGTTCATAAAAGTCCTTGCGGACTTGTTTCCAATGAGGGCCTTGGTATTCAATTCATATACATATATAGTGGCACCACAGTTCGAATATCATTAAAAAAAAAACAGCAAAAAATATATCACTATGTACAACAAAAAAATAAAAAAGAGGGGGAAAATGATATGTACAAGAACAGGGGGGGGGTCTGCTGTCTAACGGGGAAATGGTACTACCTCCTCCTTTGGCCACCTGAAAGGTGCTTTTTTAAGGCTCTTTTAAATGAGCCCAGCGAACTGCATGTTTTGAGGGATGGAGTTAGACTATTCCAATCCTGGGTGGCAGTGCTGTAGAAGGATATATTCTGTTTATTGGCCAACATGTTCACATACTGTACAGGGCATTTGTCTGACACAGGAATATATTATTATTAGTAAACAAATCAAAAAGCACAAAATATAAGCGTAAGATATAAGAATAAAAAAAATATTTAAGTGTAAGTATAAAACTAAAAATATGAAACTAAGGAACATTGGGTCAGACAAAAGTGTGAGCAGTGGGAACAGTATTATAAGTGTATATCATCTCTGTTGGGTGGAAACCTCATATAGACCAAAACAGTTACTTTTCAGGATTCAAATTAAAAAATAACAAAAGTAGCACCGCACCACGCTTTGATCCCCGGCTCCCCCTGGGTTAGTGTCAAAGAGTCCTTGAGCAAGAACACACTGAACCCCTAACTGCTCCCGATAAGCAGGTTGGTACCTTGCCTAGTTTCCTCCGCCGTTGGCATTGGTGTGTGTGTGTAACTGGGTGAATGTAATGCACATTGTAAAGCGCTTTGGATAAAGGCACTAAACCTGTATAAAAGGCACCATTTATCATTTTAACATTGCATAGGCCAGTTAGAAATATAACAACACAATTGCACACTGAATGTAGTGCAGGTAATGTTTGAATTAGATTAGGGTGGCCACAGCTGAATGGGTACAGAAGCCACCTGGGAAGATGAAGGCCCCCCCAGGTTCGATTCCCGGCCCCGGCAATTTGTCAAGGCGTCCGTGAGCAAGACACATAAGGTCAATAGATGCTCCTTCCAACGTTTCGGACGGGCTTCAACTCTG
Source organism: Gymnoscopelus braueri (assembly GCF_963280865.1). Taxonomy (NCBI): domain Eukaryota; kingdom Metazoa; phylum Chordata; class Actinopteri; order Myctophiformes; family Myctophidae; genus Gymnoscopelus; species Gymnoscopelus braueri. Next base: position 14,322,520 of record NC_137608.1, on the reverse strand, counting down.
ACCTTGCCCTACCGCTGACCTTTGAAAGGTTCATTGTGTCAGGTGCGTGGTTAAAAATATGAATTAACAAATATTAATGAATAGGAATAGGAATTATGAAACAAATCTTCTCTTCTGGGGGTCCCTGGCACAAAATATTTTCAGATGGGGGTCCGCGACTTGAAAAAGTTTGAGAACCGCTGGTCTACTCACAGGTCTTCTAGCCGACACAGGTCTATCTTGAACGGTGCTCTTTTTTTCACCTCCTCTCCTCCCTCCCTCTTTCCATCTGATGTCGCCCTCTTCTTTCTCTTCTTTTTCTTCGCCTCTGAAATGGAGATAGACTGCTAGGATCAGAACAACGAGGAGACAGACTGTGTCACAGCATAAGATTCATTTCATTTGAATTAAAGCTTGATTCATTCATATTTAAAACAAAGCTTTTAAAATTACAGTGTAAGAATCGTCTTTGTTTATGTGCTAAAAGAGTGACTTTGAGTGAGACCTGTTTCACTGTGCAATATAAGATAATGGAGAGAATATTTTTGGATTATCAATTTGTAATGAACGGAGCAACTACTGAAGATATCTCTTCTATAATCACAATCAGAGATACATCATGGCATGGCAACTACACAACCCAAACTTCTACCAAAGTGATCTACAAGCTCATAGCGCGGATGAGATTGTAGAGATCTGCCTTCTTTTTTTTTTAAAGCAATTTTTTACAATTTTTAACTCAAATCTTTGCTTCTGGGGGTCCCTGGAACAATATATTTGAGATGGGGGTCCAAATACATATAATTTTGGGGGTCCTTCGCTCGACGAAGCCGGATGCACCACGGTGGATTCAAACCCCCAGACTCAGCGGTGGTGGAGCAACTACTTCACCACTGCGCCACCAGAGCGCCCATAATTCACATCATTATAATAACAGAGGATCACAACAGACTCATTCATTCTGTGGTGCCCTGCTCAATGACACAAGGACAGGACATCACCTTGTGTTGTTCCAGTCTTCTTTTTCTCTCCATCTCCATTAAGCTCCACCACTCCTCCTCCCTTCTCCTCCAGTTTGACACCTTTTTTCTTGTTCTTCTTCTTTTTCTCCCCACCTTCGTTCACCACATTCTCCTCTACCCGCTCAATTGTTTCCTCCACTACTTTTTTCTTTTTCCTCTTCTTTTTCTCCCCGCCTTCGTTCACCGCGTTCTCCTCTATCGTTTGATGTACTACTTTTTTCTTTTTCCTCTTCTTTTTCTCCCGGCCTTCGTTCACTGCGATAGCCTCTATCGTTTGATGTACTACTTTTTTCTGTTTCTTCTTCTTTTTCTCCCCGCCTTCGTTCACTGCGTTCTCCTCTACCGGTTGATCTACTACTTTTTTCTTTTTCTTCTTCTTCTTCTCTTCCCCTCCATTCACCACATCCTCCTCTACCCCCTCTATCCTTTCCTCTCCTAGTTTCTTCTTTTTCTTCTTCTTCTCTCCGCCTTCTTTCACCACAATCTCCTCTACCACCTCTATCACTTCCTCCTCTAGGTTATTATTTTTCTCCTTTTTCTTCTTCTTCTTTCCGCCTTCTTTCACCATGATCTCCTCTACCACCTCTATCACTTCTTCCAGGTTATTCTTTTTCTCCTTCCTCACCTTCTTCTTTCCGCCTTCTTTCACCACGATCACCTCCACTATCATTTCCTCTTCCAGGTTCTTCTTCTTCTTTTTCCTCTTCTTCTCCTCCCCTTCTTTCACGACATCCTCCTCTACCCCCTCTCTTCTCATTTCCTCTCCTCCTTTCTTCCTCTTCTTCTCTCTCTCCATCACTTCAGATCCCTCGTCTTCCATCCTTCTTTTCCTCTTCGTCTTCTCTTTGCTTACGTCCATCTGCACGGGCTGGGAGACATCCTGTCCGTCCTCTCTCTTCTTCTTTTTCTTCTTCTTTTTCTTCTTCTCCTCCTGCTCCTCTTTGTCCTCCTCAGGCGTGTCTAGGTCAATGGGTGAAGGAGGTCCAGCCTCGTCCAAACTACTCTTCATGCTCCTCGGAGAAGGAGTTTTGATGTCAACAGAAGGCGACATCGAACCACTCTGACTATTACACAGCAGAGGAGATGCGTTGAGGAAGAGGCGCGTTTAGGAAGAGGTGCGTTGAGGAAGAGGTGCGTTTAGGAGGTGAGGTGCTCTGAGGAGGCGAGGGAGGTGCGCTGAGGAAGCTGCTGTCTTGGTTCTTACAGTGCTATGTCACCGTGTTTGTTCCGTTGTTGTCTGCCACGTCATACGCACACCTGGAAAACAGACAACTTACTGTTACTATGGAAACCACCTGTACACTCTTCCAGTACCAACACACCTTTTAACAAAGACCATTGAGAGAAGAAGGTAAGATATCGTTGCTGTTGGGCAGAAACCTCTTATCTCCATATCTTAACGTTTTCGTAAATTAATTAACGCCCCTACTTGGTCTACAGCGTCAGACAAAAGCATCAAAAAGTAGCAGATCTACAAGCTTGAAACGGGGCGCAAAAGCAGTGTTTTTGAAAAGTAACTTGTTTGGACATACGAGGTTTCCACCCGGCTGAGACGATAGTAGTAACACATTAGCCACTTTCAACCTGAAGTTCCTATTTTGGGCCTGTCATAGCAGGAGAAATAGCCAATCTACAAGCTCACAATGTGAGCTTGTGGATCGGTTATTTCAGAGAATTTGTAAAAAAAAAAAAAAAAGCACAGTGCTTAAGTGGTTAAACTGGCAATTTGTGTCAGAGAAGAGACAACAAAAAAGCCAAACATCCAATCAGCTAGTATCAATACAACATAAATGAACAGTGTAGCAACTGAAAATGTAATAACGGTTCCTAATGTAATAACTAGTTAATAATGTAATGTAGGAATATAGGATAGGATTTAGGTTATTATATTATGAGCCGTTATTGCATTATGAGTTGTTGCTACAGCGGATACATCAACCGTCCATTAGGTTGAATGTAAAAAACAGACTAATTTACTTATTTATTACTTCTGGATGGATCTGTTCAGTCAGAATAAAAATAATGCTCTCGTTAGACTCAATAATAATCCAAATCTATCTTGTAGATCTGCTTTTCTTTTGTGGAAAACTTGTGAAATGGGACATTCTGCATAGTGAGTACTTTTACTTTTGGTACTTTAAGTACATTTCTTATGCCAATACTTTTGTACTTTTACTCCCCTATACTCTCCCCGGACTTTTACTTGTAATGGAGTATTTCTACATCACAGTATTGATACTTTTACTTATAAGTACAACATTTGAGTACTTTTTCCACCACTGACACACACACACACACACACACACACACACACACAGGCGTTATCTACATTCCTCATTCCATGTACTTCTTGTACCCATTTCTTTCATAGATTGATTGATTGAATACTTTATTAGAAGTTTGAAGAAAAAAGCACATGACAGTTCAATACAAGGTCAGCTAATAGGATTTAAAACCTAGGCTAGGCTTTGACTTTTACAGGGGCCAGTTTAGAATTGCAGCCACCTGTAGGTATATTCTTTTAGGGCGGTTTTGAAGGAGATGCTAGTCGTTACATGTATGCTAGTTACTTGTTCGCATGTTATATGTGATATTTATATATTGATAGATGTGCACAGAAGTTAAGGATGTATTACATGTTGTTTTAGACAGTTAAGTTACTTAGAAGCAATTTATGTCGTTTGTTGACAAGGGTTCATGTAATTTACTCTAATGTTGCCCTTTGTAAGTCACTCTGGATAAAAGTTATTCCGCTAAATAACTACATTATAACACAATAGTAAATGATACTTTGTAGAAAAAGGACAGAGACACTCACGTAAACAACGAGGCAGCGTGGAAGTGTTTGTTTACTTCCTGTATTCTACAGCGCATGCGTTAACTTACAAACTGGTTAGCTTAACCCTGCTGTTGCCACCTGCTGGTCGGAGGGTGTAATTACTACATGTTAAGGTTATGTGTTGCGCTCCTAAAGCAGACTACCAGTGGTGGAAAAAGTACTCCAAGGTTTTACACAAGTAAAGTATCAATACTGTGATGTAGAAATACTCTGTTACAAGTAAATCTGTAATTCAAAATGTACTACAAAAGTAGCCTATTGGTATCATTATGGTATGGTATGACAGACAGTCCCATTTCACAAGTTTTCAAAATGTAAAATATTTGCAAGTCTTTTGAAAACAGATGTGACGCATTTGGAGCATGTAGATCTTCTATTTTCAAATGGCCCAAATCTACAAAGTAACTAGTAACTAAAGTTTTCAAATAATTGTAGTGGAGAAAAAGTACAATATTTGCCTCTGAAATGTAGTGGCGTAGAAGTAAAAGTACTGAAAACTGGAAATACTCCAGTAAAGTAAAAATACCTCAAAATTGTACTTAAGTACAGTACTTGAGTAAATGTACTTACAGTTACTTTACACCACTGCAGGAATGTGTTTTTAGTTGTAATGTATTTTTTGTTTGTTTTTCCCACGCAATTTAAAAGTTGTCTTCAGTGACTTGTCATTTGTTTAGCGTCTGGTTTCCATAGCAACAACAAAGGAGGTCCGAGCAGCAGCAGCAGCAGCAGCAGCAGAGCTACAGGTAGAGTTTAACTGATAAACTGATAAACTAGCCCACATCTAATTATCACTTAATTCAGTTTGGAGTTGTAGGTAAACAAGAGCAAATTATTGCTTAATGAGTCATTAGGCTATACTCTTTCTGAGCTGTCCAGATGTTTGAGGTTACTAAAACGCGAGTTCCAAAACAAACTAAAAGCTAAACTGAAATGCTGCCCATTGCTACCAAGACTAGATGTATTTTATCTATTTTGATAATATGCAAATATCAAGACCGATAAAATACATCTATGATAGTCTTGATCCAAAGCTATTCCGTGTTTTTTGTGTTAATTTTGTATTGTATCTATCATCATACTCGCACCATCAGTACTCGTTTAAATTAGTAGCTAGCAGGCTATAGTTAGAAGTAACGTACTGATTGATTGATTGATTGATTGATTGATTGATTGATTGATTGATTGATTGATTGAATACTTTATTAACAGTTTGCAAATTGTACAGTGGTATGATATTACAATGATGCTAAAAGGATAACACAAAAAGCCCTGATAGGGCTTGTTTCCATTCCACATAGGCTATTAGTAGTAATGGAGCAATTTCTACTCACTCACTGTTGCAATGATTTAAATCTAAACTAGATGAATAGAGTAGACAGTAGAGGGATATGTTTTGTGACGTTTTTGTCCTGAACAAAGTTTTGATTGATTGATTGATTGATTGATTGATTGATTGATTGATTGATTGATTGATTGATTGGATAGATGGATGGATCATGGATGGATGGATGCATGCATTCACATCAATGAATGGATTACAGATGGCCTGGAAAGGAAGGTTTATGAAAGAAAGAAGCAGCTTTAGGATGACAGATAATAGGCCTATTGATAATAATATTCTTCTCTTCATCAGAGAGGGGAGATGCATTCAGCTCATGTTGGCACCGTCAGAGATTCCATGCTGAACAATCCACTGCTGATCAGGGTAAGAACTAATTAACTAAACTGAACTAAACTAAACCAAACTAGTGGTTATTACACTAGTCTATAGAGCATTGGTTCTCAAAGTGGGGTCCGGGGACCCCCAGGGGTCCTTGAGGGAATTCCAGGGGATCCCCAGCTAAATGATGGATAGTTAGGGACCAAATGGACCCTTATGGTCTGTAACTCTGAGTTGGTTCCATTTGTACACTCTCAGAGTTAAATTAACATTGATTTTACAATGTAAATTGGGGTCCCAGAGAGAGAAATGCAATTACATGGGGGTCCGTAGCCTAATGCATGTCAAACTGGGGGTCCTTGAAATGAAAATGGTTGACAATCACTGCTAGAGCCGTAAAAATCTTCTCGTATGGGGGTCCCTGCCTGGCATATCTTTTCAAATGGGGGTCCGCGGGCTAATAAGTGTCAAGTTGGGAGTCCTTGACATGAAAAAGTTTGAGAACCACCAGGTCTACTCGAGTCAGTGACTGCTTGACAGCTAAATAAATTATAATTCAGTGACCACCCCTTTCTAAGTACAGTAACTCTTTTAAATAGCCTCAATGAATGTATCCATAACTGATATATTTAACACATCTCCACTCAGAACGAGGGACAACTTCAATCCCATTATATTTTGTCATCATCTTGCTTTTCAAGTTTCCACTAGATGGCAGTGTGAAACTGTGTTGAACAGTGTTAGACCCCATTCAACTGTGTAAAACTGTGTTAAACAGTTAGACCACATTAAACTGTGTTAAATAGTGTTAAACAGAGTATAGGGCCCTATTTTGCTCGTCTTCATTTAGGACCTGGAGGCGTGGCCCATGCTGTTTCGCTATTTTGAGGACGGTTTGTATGTCTTGATGAATTGAATACGTAGGACCACAATGGAAACAAGCCCTCAGGGCTTTTTGTGTGATCCTTTTAGCATCATTGTATAATCGTACCGCTGTGCCCTTTGCCAACTGTTAAAAAAAGTAGTCACACCATGGTGCCATGACTAATTCAGGTATTTTTTACCGTTCTCGAAATAGGAAACACCGTTGGCCACCTCTCCAGGTCTTAAATTAAGACATAAGACCTGGTAATGAAGAATCTGAATCCTAAGAATTTTATGTCTTAACTTAAGACCTTCCAGCGTGGCCGATGCTCTAAGGGCCCTATTTTGCACATCTTAATTTAAGGGGTGGGGTCATTCAGGGTCACCCTATGTTCCCTCAGTCCTATGTTCCCTCAGTCCTATGTTCCCTCGGTTTGGGGGCTGGGGTTAAGATAGGGATTGGGTTAAGTTGTTTCAGGGAGCACATGGCGGAGGGAACATACTGTGGGTATATGCTCCCCCTTGTCTATGTAGCTTAAGATGCTACAAGTGAGTTACTGTAGTAGCGCATTTTGTTCTCATTTGCATCCCACAGTAATCCCATGGGGTTATATTCTGTTCTGTTGTTTGTGTCATGGCTGTCTAATGTGGAACTTGAATCGTTATCTCAGTGTAGTGTTGATAAGGAAAGGCCTTGTATGTGATGTTGTGTTAAACTATAGGGGATATGTACCGTAAAGAGATGTCACACCAACCACACAATCAATATCCATTAATAATACACACAACTCCACAGACTGTCACATGAAAGGTTTACAACAGTATAAAAATGGAAATGTAAGATGTTGATGTCTCTGTCTGCAGTCATCTCTGGGTCAGAGTCGGTCCAGAGGTCTGGTCTGTCCTGATACGGGATTCACTTATGGAATCAGAACCATTGGATCTGATGGAGGAGTGGCACAGGGTAAGGATGGATGGATGGATGGATGGATGGACAGATAGATAGATCTAGCTCTAGAGTGTTTTATTTATTGTTGTACGGCCTGGCCTGTATTTGTTGTAATGTATTGTTTGTCTCAGACCAAGGACCACAACGGAAATAAGTCTCACGACTTTGTTGCTGTGTTTATATCCTTGACGTTTCTCTGATAAACATGTAGCATGTGTTTTTTATTTGTGACGTCTAATAAATCAAATCAAATTAAATAGATAGATGGATGGATCACACACGCACACGCACACGCACACACACACACACACACACACACACACACACACACACACACACACACACAATAGTAACTGTAGAAATAACATAGTTGTCAACTTGCCACACAAACACATAACATCAGCACTAGATTGGAGAAGTAACCTCTACCTCTCCCTCTCTCCCTCTCCCTCTCCCCCTCTCTCTCTCTCTCTCTCTCTCTCTCTCTCTCTCTCTCTCTCTCTCTCTCTCTCTCTCTCTCTCTCTCTCTCTCTCTCTCTCTCTCTCCCAGCTATCTCTAGTTGGAAGGTTCAGTCAGATGGCGGAGGCAGTGTGGCTGAAGGTGAGACAGACTGGGTGAGGTTGAACAGGGAAGCTGTGATGTCGGGCGTAGCAACAACCAGAGAGCTGTCTGTGTACCGAGCACAGCGACTCTCCCAGGGGAGCGCTCCCTCCACCTGCCCCCCCCGGCCACACCCCCAGCCCCGCTCACACAGGAGCGGCCAAGGGAACCCCGACGGCCGTGGGACCTCCGACAGGATATATGGCATCGCCACACGGTCAGTACAATGGAACACAACACACCGACCGCACCACAGTATGGCACACTATGGCAACATAACACAGTGGTTCTCAGCCTTTTCAGGCCGCAACCCCTTCAAATAATCATATTTGAACTGGGGACTCCCCACCCTGACAAGCACTTGGAATTGTAGGAATTGAGGCATTACATTTAGTTTGACTCGGTTCCACAGATAAATATTGTAAAAATAGACGATCTACAAGCTCACAACGCCTCGCAACAACGTTTGCCTCTTTCTTATATTATTTGACAATTTGGCCAATGTCAACACAGTGACACACCACGCCGCGCCACAACACGGTGTCACACCACTCCACACCACAATGGCACAACACAGTGATACACCACGCCGCAATGCCACAATACAACGGCACAATATGGCGGCACGACGTGCCACAATGGTACAACACAGAGACACACCACACTAACACACCTCACTACACTACACCATGCCGACTCACAAATGCCAGTCAACAACACAAAGACATTATATACTGTATAATTCAATACAGGAATATATAATATAATAATGTATGTTTGTATGTCTATCTCTGTCTTTGTCTATCTCTCTGTCCGTCAGGGCGTCATCTCCTATTTCAGACTTGATATCTCATCAGTATGCTGAACGTTGGCTGGAGGAACAGCGAGAAAGAAGCAACACACAAAGTCTACAGAACAAACACAAGGTAGGACTACAAAGAACCAACACGCAAAGTCTATAGAACAAACACAAGGTAGTACTATAAAGAACAAACACACCAAGTCTACAAAACAAACACAAGGTAGGACTCGAAGGGGACACTCAGTGGAGCCGCATAACTCCACCAGGCCGGGTGGCCTACCCTATTGATATCACTCTTGCCCAAATATGGAGATCCACACAGCACCAGACTGGCTATCAAGTACCGACGTCATCAATAGTTCCAGACTGGCCATAGCCTGGAGGGACGGTGGGTCTGGGGTTATGAATTCATAAAAAATAACAGTTGTCAGTGGGCGACGTAAAACATATTCTGGGATTGAGTTCCTTGCCTGCTGGCAGCACGCAAGAATTTGATGCTGATTGGTATAGTTGTTTGTTTGCAAGATTATCCGTGGAGACAGACAGACAGACAGACAGACAGACAGACAGACAGACAGACAGACACGCCCAGCAAAACATAATCTCCACCCCTGACAGAGATAAAACTACCACCTAGTCTCTCAAGACAGTTGACTCTTCCGCAATCTCTGAATGCTACAGAGAATCTGTAATTCCGCCCATAAAAGTTGAGAACAGGAAGCTGTCATCTCATCTGCTCTTCAGACCAGAAGGGTATTTATTTGACCAATCATGACACAGTGTTTTAAAATGTTATTTCAAAATATCTTTACAATAATTTGTATTTTTGAATTTCCCTTTCTGCCATGCAGCAAGCTTGCTAGGCTTCAACTTATTTTCTAGGAGTTATTTATGCGACTGCACAGGCGTCTGTCTTGAAGGACTTACGTAGTGATGGGTCAAACATGCGGAGCAGACAAAGATGGAGGCACAGGCGAATACTGGCGGCATATGCAAGGAAATGTTCTCTGATTTTTACGTATTCTCACAGGAAATCCGTGGGGCGGCGTATGCCAGAGAACATTCTTGGATTCTTTACGTATTTCCACGGGAAATCCGTGGGGCAGCTGTTGCGAACGTTCAGGGAATACTTGCCAGCAGTAGCCCGATATAGAGATCCCCATAAATGGAGACGATCGACCTACGAAGTCTGACAGCATAGAATCTCTAGAAAGGGAGATTCCTAAACGTACCTAGCTCTGACATCAGAACACCCCTCCTGGGAACTCCATATATGGAGATAACCGAAACATCCAGGACTGACATCATAGTCCCAGATTTGGGCATAACTGACATAGCCTGCTCCATATATGGATATGTCTGACACTACCTGACATCACCGTAGTGACATTAAGGGCCACCTCCAACAGTATAAAGCACCCTGGATGCCATGGTTAGCTAGTGTCCTCAGCGACACTCGAAGATCATCTTAACTCTCTCCAGAGTACCAGGACGATTAGCTTAACCAGTTAATCACGGATCGCATATACAAGGACGAGAAGCATAGAAGAGAATACAGTAATAGTTGGTTAGCACAGCCTAAAGCATATTCTCGCAGTGGCTTTGGATCTGGTTAACGAGTCAGCCGATTATCAGTGTACAGTAGGTTGGGTTAGCCTAGGTTAGGCCCTAACCAAACCTCACCATGACAACCCTATTCTAACCCTACATCACCATGATGACGCAAACCTAACTTTACTTAAACACGATGACAACTTAGTTAGGTCGAACAGTGCGGACACGCTGGTTGTGATGTTAACATGGCTGTGATCATAGTTTGGCTTGGTGGGAATTCTCTCGAATCCTAAAGTTGTCAGCTATTTTATTACAATATTATTACAATTTCAAAACCTGAAAGAGAGTTATTCGAACGCTGCTGAAATGGGGAAAAAGGACAAAGGAGATCGAGACAAGAAGTCCAGAAAGCGTATCTATGAGGAGGATGATGAGGAGGCAATGGGCAGTGAGTCTGAGGAGACCATACCTGCAGCTGCAGGGAAACAGGTGGACGAGTCCGCTATCAAACTAGATGAGTATGGGGCCAAAGACTACCGCGCCCAGATGCTCCTGAAGAATGATCACTCCGCACGTCCCCTCTGGGTGGCTCCAGATGGACACATTTTCCTCGAGGCCTTCTCACCCGTTTATAAATATGCGCAAGATTTCTTAGTGGCGATTGCGGAGCCTGTGTGCAGGCCCACCCATGTCCATGAATACAAGCTGACAGCTTATTCCCTCTATGCAGCTGTCAGTGTAGGACTGCAGACCTCCGACATTGTGGAATACCTGCAGAAACTCAGCAAAACATCTGTGCCTGATGGCATCGTGCAGTTCATCAAGCTTTGTACAATGAGCTATGGCAAAGTGAAATTGGTGCTCAAGCACAACAGGTACTTTGTTGAAAGTGCCTTCCCTGACGTGATTCAGCGCATCCTGCAGGACAACGTGATCCGCGAATGCCGTCTCCGTACTGTAGAGGGAGGGGACACTGAGCTCATCACTGAGGTTATCCACAGTAAATCTGCGATCTCTAAGTCCATACACGACAAGGGAGGGGCATCCACTTCCCAGCCGACGGCTGAAGGTCAAAGTTCAACACCTCAGGTTCCCGAGGACATTTTCAGCTACTACGAGCAGATGGATAAGGAAGACGAGGAGGAAGAGGAGACTCAGACCGTGTCCTTTGAAATTCGACAGGAGATGATTGAAGAGCTGCAGAAGCGTTGCATCCAGCTTGAGTACCCTCTTCTGGCCGAGTATGACTTTCGTAACGATACGGTCAACCCAGACATAAACATGGACCTGAAGCCCACCGCAGTGTTACGGCCCTACCAAGAGAAGAGCCTGCGCAAGATGTTCGGCAATGGCCGCGCTCGCTCTGGAGTCATCGTGCTGCCTTGCGGAGCGGGCAAGTCTCTGGTGGGCGTGACGGCTGCGTGCACAGTGCGTAAACGCTGCCTGGTGCTTGGCAACTCCTCTGTGTCAGTAGAGCAATGGAAGTCCCAGTTCAAGTTGTGGTCCACCATTAGCGACTCGCAGATCTGCAGATTTACGTCAGACGCCAAAGACAAGCCCATCGGTTGCTCTGTGGCTATCAGCACCTACTCCATGCTGGGCCACACGACCAAGAGATCCTGGGAGGCGGAGAGGGTTATGGAGTGGATGCGTAGTCAGGAGTGGGGACTAATTATCCTGGATGAGGTTCACACCATCCCTGCCAAGATGTTCCGTCGTGTTCTGACCATCGTTCAGGCCCACTGCAAGCTGGGTCTCACCGCCACACTGGTCAGGGAAGATGACAAAATTGTGGACCTCAACTTCCTGATTGGGCCAAAGTTGTTTGAAGCCAACTGGATGGAGTTGCAGAACAACGGCTATATTGCCAAGGTCCAATGTGCTGAGGTGTGGTGCCCCATGTCTCCCGAGTTTTACAGAGAATACTTGGCCATTAAGACCAAGAAACGTATCTTGCTCTACACCATGAACCCCAACAAGTTCCGTGCCTGTCAGTATCTTATTCGCTACCATGAGCGACGCAATGACAAGATCATCGTCTTTGCCGATAATGTCTTTGCCCTGAAGGAATATGCCATCCGTCTAAAGAAGCCTTATATCTATGGCCCCACGTCCCAGGGGGAACGTATGCAGATCTTGCAGAACTTCAAACACAACCCCAAGATCAACACCATCTTCATCTCCAAGGTTGGAGACACTTCGTTTGACTTGCCAGAGGCTAATGTTCTGATTCAGATTTCATCTCACGGTGGATCCCGCAGACAAGAGGCCCAGAGGCTTGGCAGAGTGCTCAGGGCCAAGAAATCAATGGTTGCAGAGGAGTACAATGCCAACTTCTATTCCCTGGTGTCCCAGGACACCCAAGAAATGGCTTACTCCACCAAGAGGCAGAGGTTCCTGGTAGACCAAGGCTATAGCTTCAAGGTGATCACTAAGATGGCAGGCATGGAGGAGGTAGACCTTATGTTTTCTTCCAGAGAAGAGCAGTATGAACTACTACAGAAGGTATTGGCTGCTTCAGACCTGGACGCTGAGGAGGAAGTGGAGACCGGGGAGGTGGGCGTGCGGCCGCAGTTCTCGAGGCGACTAGGCACCATGAGCTCCTTATCGGGTGCAGATGACACAGTCTACATGGAGTACCACCACGGTCGGAGTAGCAAAGCCTCCCTGGCAAGCAAGAACATCCATCCGCTCTTTAAGCGTTTCCGCAAGTAGATGCACAGGCACATCTCGAAGGGCTGGAGCCTTCAAGATAATGGTGATGCTTTCATCTAAACGTGATTGCTCTTAAATTGACACGCTCTGCATTCCATGAGCTTGATGTCCTGTAACTGCTGTTTGTAATAATATTCACACACACATAGTCAGTGGATCTAGGGCTGGTATAAATAACCTTGTTAATTAATGAAACTATGATATTAGTGTACCACTGTTCTATATACTTATAAGTATTTAACTTTTAGTTTTACTAAGAACAAAGAATAACTAAAAGTTAAGTACTTCTAAGTATATAGAACAGTGGTTCTCAAAGTGGGGTCCAGGGACTCTCTGTGTTCCTTGAGGGGGTTCCAAATGGACACTCTTACAGTGTAGAAATGGAACTAAAGGGACCCGTAACAACTGGAACATAATATTATGTTCAGTACGCTTGTTTTTTATTTTTATTATGGAAGTCAATGGGGCTCGGATTCTCCAAATGGAGTAATCGGCTAGCCTCTTTCAGAGCCAGAGGCCGTATATAAGAGTAAGAGATTGGGGCTTAAACCTTTACCCAAATATGGAGTCATGCGTCATAGATATGTCATAGACGACTGTCATCATAGACTACATGTCTGATATCATCTCTGTCAGGTGGAAACCTCATTACGTCCAAAATTGTTACTTTTCAGGATTCAAATTCAAAAATAGAAAAAATTGCAGATCTACAAGCTCAAAACAAGTCGCTTCGCCGCATTTCCACCAGATCTGCTGTTTTTGATATTTTTGTGTGTGACGTTGTATGATCAAGTAGGGCATTAATTTACGGGGAAAAAAACACAGAGTTAAAATATGGAGATAAGAGGTTTCTGCCTGACAGCAACGATAACCAATGGCCACATGAAGCCCCACGCTGTTATTGGTCCCAGTATGGTTTTTGTGTAAAAGCATTCTTTCATGAATGCTTGTTGAGATGAGTTTTATAACCATTTAGGGTTTTTCCACAGGATGTGAAACTGACAGACTAACGCTTTTGCAAGTGTCTAAGCATCTGTGTACAAAAATGAAAGCAGCTGTACCAAATAATATTGATTGAATACTTTTTGCAAAAAGTACAGAGGTACAGTTATACAATAATGCTAAAAAGGATAACACTACTCACTCAGAGATAGGTCTAAAGGTCAGCAACAGCACAACTGGAATGTTTCCTAGCTCTAACCAGAACGTTTTTGTTATCTTACCCGTGTGTGTGTGTGTGTGTGTGTGTGTGTGTGTGTGTGTGTGTGTGTGTGTGTGTGTGTGTGTGTGTGTGTGTGTGTGTGTGTGTGTGTGTGTGTGTGTGTGTGCGCACGCACGCATGTGTGTACGCATGTATGTAGTCTAAGCTAGGTCACATTTCAGAGACAAGGACCAGTCTGCTGAGGAAGAGTAGACCTCTGCCACACACACCCGCACTGTGGAAGATGCCACAATTCACACAGGTATGCACACACACACACACACACACACACACACACACACACACACACACACACACACACACACACACACACACACACACACACACACACACACACACACACACACACACACACACACACACACACACACACACACACACACACACACACACACAGTACACTGAAACCGCTGAAACCCACACACTGCAGACATAGCGCTCATTACTCACTTGGTGACTTTGAATATTCTGAGGAGTCGAAGGGCCCTCAAGACACTGATCCCGAATGAGGCCCCTGGTTTGATGGCTGCCCAGACCACCTAAAAATTACTGCCGATTATCACCTGCAAAACACAATTTACAATTGATTTAGCAGATGCTCCTATCCAGAGCAAGTGTTTATTGAACTCTAGTCAATAAACACACACACACACACACACACACACACACACACACACACACACACACACACACACACACACACACAAACTGTCCAGTTTAATGTAAAATGGTATTTGGAAATCGATGAGATGTTTTCTAAAAGCAACACAATACAAAAAATAAAAAATAAAGCTTACATTTTAATTGGGTGTGGCAATGGACCTGGATATTGGATAGGGGGCACTGGCCCCAAAAAGGTTTAGAAACACTGACGTAGGCCTACAACTCCGCCTAAGAATGCCCCTTAGCTGTTCTAAAATCACTGTAAACCACTGCCTGGCTAATTGCTTTAACCACTTGAACCCTAGCACTTGAACCCTAGCATCCCTATTTGTGGGGGAACATAAGCTGAAAAAAATCCCATTAAACAAGTGAAATTGGAAGTGATGACACTAAGAAATGAGCAGGCAAAATTGGAACTGGAACACTATAAAAATGAAGCTTAAAAATTGGTACTTTCTCCTGATTGGCTGAGATTTTGACACCTACCAAAAAAATCTATTTTCTGTTTATTAAAGAGCTGGAGAGACGGGGAGACTCCTGTTACTGAACAAACACTCTATAGCAATGATTACGATCAGAATATAGTGCTTTAACCTTTTAACAAAATACTTTTTGTTTTAACCAAAAAATATCACTTACCCTACCTTTAATTTAAGTGGTTTTAAGGTACCATCTCTATAAGCCGCAGTGTGAACATTGTGAGATTAATCTCATAACGTTCACACATTGCAGATGGTTCTTTAAGATTCTT
The DNA here is from genome assembly GCF_963280865.1 of Gymnoscopelus braueri. Taxonomy (NCBI): domain Eukaryota; kingdom Metazoa; phylum Chordata; class Actinopteri; order Myctophiformes; family Myctophidae; genus Gymnoscopelus; species Gymnoscopelus braueri. Next base: position 14,306,896 of record NC_137608.1, on the reverse strand, counting down.
TTTCTTTTGATATAATTTCTCATTTCTCTTCGCCGTCTCGTATATCCTCTATTTCAAAGTAAGGCTTGTACCTCGCCATAGCTACATGATTTTCAGCTGCTATGTTTTTCATTCAGACATATAGAACAGTTTCTTTCTCATCTTACTGTCCATAAATACTGTCTACTGCCAAAACAAACAGAAAAACAAAACAAAAAAGTCAAAATGAGCGTTAAGCGTTTTCCTCTCCATAGAAACCTGTTATAGGTAAACAGCTTATCATGGCTTAACGTTCTAAAACTCTGACCTGAGAACACACGCTTTCTCTCGCTCATCTTTACTGTTCATAAACACTGTTTTCTGTCAAAATGTGTGTGTGTGTGTGTGTGTGTGTGTGTGTGTGTGTGTGTGTGTGTGTGTGTGTGTGTGTGTGTGTGTGTGTGTGTGTGTGTGAGAGAGAGAGAGAGAGAGTTCGCATAGCGTTATAGCCTCATGAAACATTTATCAGTTCATTATCCCAGGGAGGTATGCTCTCCTCTTCTCCTCTCCTCCTTTCATGTGCTCATCATTTTGTTTGTTTATCTTGTCATCTCTCCCTCTCATCCTTGTTTCTCTTCGTCCTGAAACACAACAAACACAGAGCAGAGTCCAGCGGCACGCCGCGCACGCTTCCTGCTCGCTCCAAGAACTCTCTTCTATCACCGTTTCTGTGTGTCTGTCTGTCTGTCTGTCTGTGTGTGTCTGTCTGTCCTGTTATCTCAGATGTATGTGTACTGTATGTTCTCAGAGCTGTCTGTAGTAATCTCTCAAGATTTTATTATTTTTTAAGGGTTCCCGGATTGAGTCTGTAGTAACATCTTGTCTACTATATACTGGGAATCTGAACAGCTTCCAGATCAGTTCACACAGATAAACTACAATATGCTGTCTATTGGACGGACAGACAGACAGATAGACAGAATTCTATAGAAAGAACGTGATCAGGAGAGAATTATGTACAGGTATATTTACCACACTTTCTGTCTCTATCTCTCTCCCTCTATCATCTCCCTTTCTCTCTTTCTATCTCCCTCTGTCTCCATCTCCCCCTCTCTGTCCTCCAGGTTGGTCCAGCATTGGACACCTTCAGGAATAAAGACATTCATCTCAGATCCACCGGAGAGGAACAAACCTAAATGAGGAGAGAGAATCATTCATATATATATGAGTCCAGAATGTTCTTCTTTGTCTGTTGTAGATGCAGCATCATAGCGTGCACATGAATGTGCCTCATTACACAGAATAAACAGCACATAGACATGTTGACACCCAGTGTATCTTATTTACTGCGCTCTATACTGTCTTTCAATTGTCTCCTCAACTCAATAAAAACAGACCTGAGTACAACTGGAGTCAAAAACACTTTTACATTCTTTCAGACAGTACTATCAGTCTGTCTGTGTGTCTGTGTGTCTGTGTGTCTGTGTGTCTGTCTGTGTGTCTGTCTGTGTGTCTGTCTGTCTGTCTGTCTGTCTGTCTGTCTGTCTGTCTGTCTGTCTGTCTGTCTGTCTGTCTGTCTCAGAGTTGGGATCAGAGGTCAGCCCTGAAGAATTTAATCTCAATTCAATACATTTGTAGCTAATTTAAATTAGTTTCATTTGCATCAAATATTACACATATTTGTTGCTATAAAACAAGACAATAGAAAATAAAAACATAACAAAAACAACAAAAAAACAACAAAACAAAACTAACAATTAATGCATTAAAATGAATCTTATCAGAATGAATTGTTATCGGATAATATGTTTACATTTTAAATCATGTATCTAATTAGTGTGGACATGTCCTGGGTTTGACCAGCTGGTGTTATTGATATAAACAGCTGCTACAACACACTCAGTTTCCAGGATATAAAGTTTGTTGTCAGGAAAGAGTTTATCAAAGAGGAGGAGAGAACGGGAGACTTGCACTATAATAGACTTGCACTATAATAGAGAGAAATTAACTGAATCCAAATGAACAGTGTAAAACAAACAGGTCAATGTGTCAGTAATTATTGTACTTATACTGAAAATATCTAGTGTGCGCGTGTGTGTGCGTGCATGCGTGCGTCTGCGTGTGGTGTGTGGTGTGTGTGTGTGTGTGTGTGTGTGTGTGTCTCTGTCTGTCTGTCTGTCTGTCTGTCTGTCTGTCTGTCTGTCTGTCTGTCTGCCTGCCTGCCTGCCTGCCTGCCTGCCTGCCTGCCTGCCTGCGTGCGTGTGTTTCACGTGGTGTTTCCTCAGAAGCTGCGCGAGACCGTCTCTATCCGTGGTGCTGAAAACAGCTCGACTCCACCTGATCAATGGATTATCTTTTTCGTTCATGATATGTAATAGTATTAATAGTAGCAGGCTAATAATAACAACAATAATGCTAATAATTAAAACGGTCAGGATACATATTAGCTAAATGTTCTAAATGTTTTCCAGCCTATAGCCTACTTTTCTGTTTTGTTTCTGAAGTTTCTTTCGAATTCAGAAACAAAACCTAATTTGGGAACTTTTTCATAAAATTTCATCAACGTGTTTTTCTTTAGTTGTTTTTTTCATGACACAAACTGGGTAAAAGTTTCAAAAGAATCATTTGCATTTCGGAGGACATTTTGAACTTTCGGGACTCTGTATGATATCATAAAAAACATTCATAATTTGAGTGGTAATCCTCTGGTCCATCCATGGAGGTGTCCGTCTCCCGGTTTGGTATCGACACCCTCCTGTCCCACCGGCCGGCCAGCCCGCTCCTCTCCCGGGGCAGCTCCGCCGGGGAGACCCGCTCCCCTCCGGAGCTCAGCCCGCGGTCAGACACGGACAGCAGCGGCTGCTCGTCGCCTCCTTCCCCGCGGAGAGACGCTGTTCTCCGGCTGGTCCACCAGGTCCAACAGCCCCGGGCCCCCCTCGCCCCGTCCTTTCTGATCCGGGATATCTTAGCGGACTGTCGGCGGCCTCTGGTGGCCTGCGGGCCGTATTGTGACCCGGGACAACAACCCGAGGCAGAGCCGTACCGGTCCAGACTGACGGAGGATTACATGGAGAGAAATGACACCAGCTCCTCATCTGACACAGAGTCCAGAGGTAATGTGATCTGATTTAAAAGTTGGATTTGTTTGTAAATGATTAAATCACAGTTGCCTGATGCCTAATTAAAAATTGTCCTAATAAATTAATACATAAATAAAATAAAATAAATTGGATACATATTTTGCATTTAAAAGTAGATTGACTGAGAAAGGCTCTTTGATATAAATGTTCACTTTTTTTTTCATTTTAGAGAAACCAAAATGGAATGTAAAGTTAGATTACTACTACCACTATAATATATATAATAATATATATTGATAAACAATATCACTTTTGATTGATTGATTGATTGCTTTATTGATTAATAACTATAAAAACATATTTTCAGGAAACAAAGTTCTGTTGTGTTTCATTCAACCCTCATGAACTCAATAATCAGTTGTTTGATAGATGTGTGTCCTGGCATGGGGAGGTGTGGCTGTGGAGGCCATGTGGTGACTGCGTGCTAACAATAATTAAAATGTTTCATTAATTATTAATGAAAAGAATCAACCACATCAAAGACAATATCAGTGTCAAATCCCACAAAGTATTATTAAATAACATTAATACATTAATGTGTATTTATGTATACACATAAATACACTAAGTATGGCATACTGCCATACTTAATGGCAGTATGTATATAATGCCATTAAATACAATTAATATGAATATAATGCCATTAAATAAAATGTTTATTTATATAATGTAATTAACCATCAATGTAAATACTGTAGCCTATATGTAAACATAATTCAATTGCATTTATATATATTATGTGTGTTATACACTTGGTCAATATCACAAGATATTTTTAGGAGATGCATTTAGGCTATGTTAAATATTGAAGCCTCACTATGTAACTTTTTTTATGAATACATTTGAATTTTGTCCAATCTGTTTTGTAGAGGTTAACACATTTTTCAAACACAAATCTTCTCTTTTGGGGGTCCCTGGCACAAACTATTTTCAGATGGGGGGTTCCGCGGCCAAATACATATCATTTTGGGGGTCCTTGGCATAAAGGAGTTTGAGAACTACTGATTTTAGAAGGCATTTGTGTAGAATCAGCCTCAGGACAGGTCTTAATGGGTTAATACAATATAACTTATACAATTGGGGTGGTTGTATTTAATAATGAGGAAAAAAACGTTATTTGTATAGCACATTTCATGACATGAAATGCAGCTCAATGTGCTTACAGAAAAAGTACAAATAATTTTACAATAAAGCAAAAAGCATAAAACAACGTAGCAAAAAAGGCAGTGAATCTAGTTTATATAGTCTACCTTTTGAGACATTTAGATCATGTCAAAGGTCATGTCTCACCTAGACACAGGCTCTGACACAAATTTTTAATTGATGGTCAAGATTAAATGTATCCCCTGAGCAAGCAGGCAGGCTATATTAGCTCAACGGTAAACATTTCAGCACTTGCGCAGGAAACCGGGTTCAAATCCGGGGTAGAAGAGGAAAGTTACATACAGCTTTAAGTGTGAATTGAGGGTGTAAATAGAAACATTTACCAACATAGAAAAGTTCATGAAGACAAAGGTTTAGTTCCAACTTCATCTGTCTGTCTGTCTGTCTGTCTGTCTGTCTGTGTCATGTGATTTGAACTAATTTGTCTGGTTTGATAAATCAGTTTAGATGCTGGTTTGATCTCAGAGCTGTCTCGTTAACGAGTCCCTGATGACTCAATTAATCAGATTAACAAGTCTGGTAGCAAAGAAGAACACACATCACACACGCAGACTCGCACACACCACACACACACACACACACACACGCGCAATTATAGTATTTTTTTAATGAAATATAACATATCATATATCGTGGTATTCATATCAGTGATCTTATCTCATCTTAAACTCTTGAACCCCAGCAGCATCCATATCCTGGGGGAACATTATATAGCCAAAAATAGCAGATCTATTACAGGCTCTATTACGGCTATTTTTGGCTAAGAGATTTGGTGTACAGGGGAAAAAAGCGGTCCATGTACAGATCTAACACGGGTCCAATTTACTATGTCTAGAGCAGGGGTAGGCAACCATATAGGCACGCACGAGAGTAATCACTGGCACACTGGCATAAGTGTGATTTTTGGTTTAAAATGCTTTTTTTTTTAAATGTAGTCAATTAAATGAAGTCCTCTCACATCTGTAAGCACATAGTTCTACATTCATTCAAACTCTGAACTCTGACTGGGGAGGGAGTCTAGGAGATAGGTGGGGTATTGTTCTAATACTCGATACAATGTGCTGATGTGAAAGAAAATGTTTCAAAAGAAGGAGGAATCTTTTTTATATTTACGGACAATCAAAATCTGCTGGAAATATTTTATTTTGATGTGGTCTCATAAAACAAACTTAATGTTGATATGGCAAACACTGACTATCTAGAAAATAAAAACTTGGCACTTCATTTCAAAAAGGTCACTGACCCCTGGTCTAGAGCAGTGGTTCTGAAACCTTTTCATGTCAAGGACCCCCAAAATGATATGTACCCCCATCTCAAAATATTTTGTTCCAGGGACCCCCAGAAGCAAAGAGTTGAGTTAAAATTTTTCGCTTAAAAATATATATATTCAAAGATTTGCACAAATGTTCAAGATTTTTCTAAAATAGCAGATCTACAAGCTCATAGCGCGGCACTCGGTGCCGCGCTATTGAGATTGTACATCTGCTATTTTTGAATAGCCAAAGTATAAAATATGGTTTAAGTGTTTAAAATGATTGTGACGCTATATTAACTCATTTTGCTGGGGACCCCCTGGTACCCCCCGCAAGGAACCCTGGGGGTCCCCGGACCCCACTTTGAGAACCAATGCCATAATATAATGGATCTGTTTCTTACCTGATGATGAAGATGATGATGATGATGTTGTGTTTGGGCTCCAGTCAGGGATGAAGATCAGGGCACGGGGGGTTCGAGGATGAAGAAGCCTCGCAAAGCCCGGACGGCGTTTACGGACCACCAGCTGGCTCAGCTGGAGAGGAGCTTTGAGCGGCAGAAATACCTGTCTGTCCAGGACCGCATGGAGCTGGCTGCATCACTGAGCCTCACTGACACACAGGTCAAAACCTGGTACCAGAACCGCAGGTAAACCAACTCAACCCTCAAAACTGTTACTTTTCAGGATTCAAATATAAAAAGTATCCAAAATAGCAGATCTACAAGCTCAAAATGTTTTGCCTCGGTTACGATTAATCAAATTAATTTAATACAACTAGTGGAAATATCAGATCTACAAGCTCTGCTTTTTAAAATATCTCTGGACGCCACCATACAATGGTGGCAAGTATAATACAGGATTAAGTGGATAATCAGACTAATCCTTTAGTCAGTTATTTAAAAAAAATAAGATTTATTTCCGTTTTTAAGAAATGTAAAAAAAAAAAACCTTGCTTCTCAATTATTCAATTAACGTACAGTTAATAGTCGATTTTATAGCATATTTAACCGACTGTGAGGATTTTGACTGTTTATGTTACAAGGCTGTGTGTTTTTAGATCAAACTAAATTAAAGTACACATTCTATTGTTTTGATTAAGACAGATTGATTATAAGAAATCAAATCATGTGAATCTCACGATCCACACGGGAACGGCATGGCTTCAACGTGGATCTCTGACTTCATGTGGGGAGCCTGTGTCAGTCATAGATGTAAGAATTCAGAATCTCAAAAAGACGCTGGTGTCTTAAAAAACGTTAACAAGAAGAGGAGAAAACAGTGAAATCAGCTGGGATAGTCCGGGCGGGGCATCAAGGCCACTGTGGCCGCAGGGCATACAATCTTTTGAGGGTCATAAGGCCAAACTGAGGGGACACGGCGGCCATGGCCTTCATGGCCTCCGTGATATTCCTGCCCTGGTCACTCACAATACAATATTATCATCCCAATATCGATATCGAGGTATTTTGTCCCAAAAAAAATCACAATACTGTATTTGATTCTGTCCATCATTTGACCAGTGCAACTGTCGTTCTATCTCTCCCTCTCTCCATTGCTCCACCTCTCCATTACTCCATCTTTCCATCTCTCCCATTTGTATCATAATGTAGAAAATTACGCGCGAGACATTTGCGCATGAATAATGGAGCACGTGGTGAAGGTGATCAATAATTCACGGCGCGTGCTGTAATTACACAACCGACTCTCTAATGATCAATAATTTAACCCCTATCATAATGATCAATAATTTAATGTGGTCAGCTGTCAGATGCTCCATAAACACAAATAAAAAGCTTTTAGTGTTGAACACATATTACAAACACAACACGTTTTATAGATTTCACTCAACGTACATATTTTGTCCTGAAGGTTAGAAGGAGCACTGCAACTGTTGTATGGCTGTTTATTATTATGTCTATTTTATTGTTATAGTTGTTGTCGTACTGCTTGTTAAAGCACTTTAAGGCAAAACATGAATAAATAACTGCACTATAAAATGTAGCCATTTCAAATCTCTGCACGTTGATTTTCATACTGAAATGAATGGAATCAAACAAACCATACTGTGCTCTGGAAATTCAATGAACTAATGACAAACCAACTTGGCATGGTCCTTTATAAACTATGTGGTAATTAGGTACTAACTGGGTCCGTTTTTATTTTTTAACACACTGTATATTTATCTGTCCAACCTGCCAGGACCAAATGGAAGCGTCAGACGGCCGTGGGTCTGGAGCTGTTAGCGGAGGCAGGGAGTTATTCTGCTTTGCAGAGGATGTTCACATCCCAGCCGTATTTCTATCCTCACCCTTCTGCTTTCCCCAGCGTGGACCCAGCCTCGGGACTTTACCTTTACCAGGGCCCTTCGGCTTCACAGCCCACCCAAAGGCCCCTGATTCCTCGGGTACTGGTCCACAGCGAGACCGGGATGGGTTCAATACCCTGGGAGGTCCATCCTGGACCGGGGAAAATAACAAACGGACATTAGTCAACAGAAGGATAGGACTTGAACAGAGAAGTGATTTTGTGGGCATGAACAGACTTTTACGACCAAGTGATGCACCATTCAAAGCATTTTCTAAATAAAGAGCCTAAACACGACGTTTACATGGTCTTAAGGGTTGAGTTTGAGTGCATCTGACATTTTGGGGTACATTTCAGAATCTGTGCGTGTTGATATGTTTCGTAGACACTGCTGGAACATACAGTGACATAAGTTACAGTTCCTTTGTTCTTACATAGACAGCACCACACAGCACCATGGAAAGTCTGCGAGTAGATCCTATATTTAACTGAATAAAACGGTGAGATATTTAGTACTAAACCACATGCCTGTAGTTCTGTATGTTTGAACTGTGGAAGAAGCCTTCACGTTTTAGTTTTAGTACAACTGAAGTTTGCCTGGTCTACCTCGGTAAAGTCCATGGTCGTACAGTATGTTTTGTTAAAATGCTAAAAATCATTGTGTATAATTTTAAAACACCACAAGAGCATCTGGTCAGTCAACTCAATTGTATTTATTTATGTTGTTATCAGGTTCTCCGTCTGATATTGTACTCCTCACTATTGTAATGATGTTGAAACAGAGCATGATTCTATTGGTAGACTCGTCTTTCCGTGTAAGAGAAGAGATGAGTCAACTTTAAAGGAATCATGCATCTCCATCCACGGAGGAGAGAAGCCATATTGTTCTGAATTACCACCTTGGCACCTGCCAATCAAGCCAAATCAAGTGCTATACACTAAAAGCAAGGCCTATCCTCTGTGTGTGTGTGTGTGTGTGTGTGTGTGTGTGTGTGTGTGTGTGTGTGTGTGTGTGTGTGTGTGTGTGTGTGTGTGTGTGTGTGTGTGTGTGTGTGTGTGTGTGTGTGTGTGTGTGTGTGTGTGTGTGTGTGTGTGTGTGTGTGTGGACTGCATATTGTTATTCTATATCATGATTTCAGAATTTGCTAATAAAAGACAAGTCATGGTGTCATATACCCATTATTTTATTATTGCTTTAGGACTGACAAACTATATGGACCATTAGATAGAAGAATAGAAATATCATGATTGACTAACCTGAGTGGACTGCCGGGTGCATTAAAACTGGGATGAAAGAAAGAAAGGAGTTGATCAGGCAAATGTGTTTTGATTTTGCTCAACATGTTTAACACTATTGACTACATCGAAAAAGACATCTGTGATGTTTGGCAGCCCCCCCGAGGGGGGGGCTTGACCCCAGCTTGGGAAACACTATAGGGCATATCAGTCATTCATTGTTTCATTTATGGGTCGTTATGATTAGGTTGCATATTTCATGACAATTATTCACGGTTAGTGATTCCTTTCTTATTAGACGTAGAGATCTGGAGACAGTAGGACAGACAGCTGAGATACAGACAGAAGGACAGAGACAGACAGTGTACAGTATAATATAAGTCATCAGTGCAACCAAAGGGAGATTACTATTCCATGATTCTATTCCTGTCATTTAAAGAAAACAAACACTACCTTAATCTACAATGTCACTCTATGTGCTGTGGACATTTTGCCCATAAAAAACAGCAGACATAAAACTGTGGACAATGGAATATTTAATTGTCAACCATAGACTTACCAAAAGATTAGATGATAAAATATGAAACATTATTTATTTATCACATAAAATATTAACACAGTTAAAAGGAGAGATTATACATTAGAATGAGCAAATGTTCACTATCCATCTCCTTAAGTGGAGGAGAGGGGAGAGGGGGGAGTAGAGGAGAGAGGGTAGAGAGGAGAGGAGGGGAGGTTTTGAGCTGAGGACATCAGTTCTTAACCCATTAAGACCTGAGGCCGATTCAAAAAATGTCTTCTAAATCCTAACAGTTGTCTATATGCTAACATGTTTCTATATCAGTGGTGCTCAAACTGTTTCATGTCAAGGACCCCCAAAATGATATGTATTTGGCCGCGGACCCCCATCTCAAAATATTTTGTTCCAGAGAGTGGAACTTGAGTTAAAAATCTTTGCTTGGCCCGGCCAGTTGGCGTAACAGTCTGGGCACCTAGGCTGGTAATCCTGATGACATTTGCTGCGTGTCACCCCCATCTCTCTCCCCATTCTCTGTCAGTCTACTGTTCCTATCAATAAAGGCAGAAAAATGCCCCAAAAAATATCTAGAAAAAGAGAATGTGAAAATGATGCGAAAAATGTTCGCTTGAAAATAATATTATTCAAAGATTTGCACAAATTGTCACGATTTCTTTTTAATTGCAGATTTACAAGCTTGTAGCACGGCACAAAGTGATGCGCTATGAGCTTGTATATCTGCTATTTTTGAATAACCAAAGTATAAAGTAATGCTTTTTAGCTCAAATCTAAAATGACACATGCTTTCCTGCTTTTGTTAAAGTCCAGGGGCTGGGCATGTTACTTTCAATTATGTTCATTGACTGTGTTAAGTTGTTGACTGTGTTAACTTGATAATAACATTGCTAATAGCAGGGCTCCAGACAAACCATTTTCACCACTGTTCCAGAACCGGTCCAACCACCCACGGAATGTAAAGTTCTAAACTGTCCCCAAAAATCTAAATGTTACGTTTCTTCACTTTGGTTTCATTGTCTATTGTTATTGCCATAAAAAATTTGATTCAAATGACTAGGAAATAAATAATTGCATTTTTATTTGAAATTATTATTTATTATAAGAATAGGCACATTAACCATTAAGTAACCATTTACTCATCTTTCTTATTTTATCGTCAGACTTGTGTGGTGTGTGTGTGTGTGTGTGTGTGTGTGTGTGTGTGTGTGTGTGCGTGTGCGTGTGCGTGTGCGTGTGCGTGTGCGTGTGCGTGTGTGTGTGTGTGTGTGTGTGTGTGTGTACCTGCCTGCACAAATATTCAGACGCTCGTTGCTATTCGAACATACAGTAATTTGAATATTCAGATGCATCATTTTTTATATTTTAATCATTGCACAGACACTTGTGCAGGCGAAGCTGACCATCCCATCATATTGCCAAGATGAAATACAGAAGCAACTAGAAAAAGTGCTCCTCGGAGCACAGGTCTCCGCCAGGTCAGGTAGGTTATTGTGGGGCAGCAATGTTCGGAATTAGCCAATCAGGATGGAATATGAAAAATTGGATGGAACCATCTTAATCACTTGACTATATGTGTACCGATTTGCATGATGTTTGAATTTGTAGGAGTAATATAAAAAAGAAAAGTGTTGCAAAATTGGCCTCATGGTGGCGCTATAATAGGGCAATGTTAAAAGGGTGGCATTTGTTCTTCAATGTAGTGCGAATGTGCGTGCAAAGTGTCGCAATCGGACGCTGCATTCATGATTTGTGGCATTTTGTTCAAAACGGGCCACTCCTGCAAACTTTAGATGTCAATGTTAGCCAATCAGGATGGAATATGAAAATTTTAAAAGATCCATCGTGATCACATCATCGTGATCACATGACTATAGAGATCAAGTGTACCGATGTGCGTGAAATTTGGATAAATTCTGAAGGCTTAATATCAAAGAATGTGTTTTACATAAGTCGGCCTCCTGGTGGCGCTATGAAAGGCAAATGTGAAAAATGCAGGTCAGTTGTTTTTCTTTGGCCTCTAGGGAGTGTGCGTGCAAAGTTTCATGCAGATCGGTGCAGTTATAGGTAAAAACATAAATCGTCCATTTATAGCGCCACCATGAGGCTGATTTGAACATTTTCAAGTGGCATTTCTTCCTCGGCCTAGTGGGAATGTGCGTGTGAAATCTCACGGAAATCGCAAGCTGCGTTCATGATTTGAGGCATTTTGTTGAAAACGGAGCAATCCTGCAAACTTTGGAAGCCAACCTTAGCCAATCAGGATGAAATATGGAAAATTGGACAGATCCGTGTTGATCACATGACTATAGAGATACTGTGTACTGATTTGCGTGATGTTTGGATAAAATCTGTAGGAGTACTGTCAAGAAGTGTGTTTTGCAAAAAGCGGCCTCCTGGTGGCGCTATAAAAGGCTAATTTGAAAAATTTGGGGCAGAGGTTCTGCTCTGTCATCCAGGGAGTGTGTGTGCACAGTTTCGTTGCGATCAAGCCAACGGTGCCGGAGATTAGCTGTACACAAAATGACAGAATGACGGACACACGGACACACACACACACACACGGACGGACGGACAGGGGGCAAAACATACTCTCTCGCCATGCCTTTCGGCCTGGCGGAGACAATAACTTCACAAGTTTCCTTACCCTGTATTAAACTGAATAACCCCAAGCCTCCAAGTCTTTCCCCAAACACTCAAATGCAGGCTTTAGGCCAAAAGAAAGGCCGCAAGCTGGTCACCCCTTTTATGGCCGCCTCTTTAAGGAGTATTGCTACATAAATGTCTTACCTCTATGAACAAAAATGCTTTAAATCTTTTCAACCTTAATTGAAGCCAGTTTGTCCAGCAGTTGTCCAATTGTCTTCAAACTTGCCACAAAAATCGCTCATGGCTCTGGCATGACAACCATTTACTTTTCCACCTTTACATGTCTCCACTTCTAATAATCAATTAATGCTTACACTTTTCTCCCACATTTCAACCTGTAGGCGGCTTGCCGGAAGTGCACTGACGCGATATGCGTCATACTTTGGGTTTTCAAAGCTCTGGTTTATAAAATGTGTAGATGTTTACTGCTGGTTTTCTGTCCTTACCTTGCCCTGATTGATTGATTGAATATTTTATTAGGCAAAACATGTAAACATCACAATTACATTTATAATACTTTGTCTAAAAGGACAGACCTTTTAGACAAAGTATTATAAATGTAATTGTGATGTTTAATTTTTTTGCCCAATAAAATATTAAATTAATCAATCAGGGCAAGGTAAGTGTATTTATGACAGCAGGTGAATACAGTGATCTTCACAGTAGCACAGAAACCCAGCAGTACTGGCTCCTTAAATAATGAGTTGAAGATCACTAATATTTTACAAAGCATAATTCATGAGTTTAGCTTAGTTTGGATCAAATCGTTAAGGAACATTCACCCCATTTTCAACCATATCTTCATCAATTGGTCCTCACTAATGCTCATAAGATGGTACGATATCTGTGCCACAGAGGAGTACACTTCAACTGCCTACCAGTGACATCATCAATGCTATTATCAAACATATTTCAATTTTTTTGAAGGGTGGGAAGGCTTTCATTTCTGCAATGAATTCAACATGATTTCAACAATAATGTTGCATTCATGATAATTTGTATTTTAACCAAAAAAGAAGAAAAAAAGATCCCATCACACAAATATTTGCCAGCCCCTCTGTAGTATCTCTGAGGATCCCCTGGGGGTCACAGACCCCATGTTGAAGACCCATGCTTTATAGGTTTCTTCTTCCATTCTCCAAGTAAAGAAAAATAATGGGGGGAAAATATGTGCAATGATAATTTTATGTTTTATGTATTATACATTTTCTTCCCCGATTCTCCATCAGCTATGGCTGCCACTTGGCACCTGATGCCATTGTCACTTGTCAGCCATGGCTGCCAGTTCCCACCTGATGTTGTGTGGGAGTTCTGACTGCTCCAGACCGTACTGAATAACTGCTAGCAGGCACAACGTCTTCAGACTAGGACTGAAGTCAAAGACGAACAGATCACCATTGCGTGTGTCTTCTCCAAATCCACCAAATAGGATGACACGATCTCCCACCATGCAACAGCAGCTCATACTCATCCAAAATGAGTCATTCCCATTGGGCTTAACCTCCTTCCGGGAAAGGGTCTCTGGAATACATTTCCACATGTCGATCTCATTTACCGACTCATAACCCCCAAATATGTACAACTCTCCATTGTAGGCAAAGGCTGCATGAAGCCTGCGTTCTTCTCGAAGAAGCTGTGCAGAAGGAATGTTCAGCCAGCTGTTGGTTTCGGTGTCAAACACTCTGATGATGCTGTAGCACGCCCCGGGATCCCCTTCTACTCCAAATACAAACATCTTTGTCCCGATGATGGTGGCAGAGTGCCATGCTGAATCAGGTGATGGGATACCTCTGGTGTTGATTAAAGACCAGACCATTGTGGCGGTGTCCAACTTGTTGATGTCATTAGCGCATGCAAGTTGTAAAACTCCTCCATAGACATACATGACCTTCCCCAAGACACAGGCTGAGTGGCCCCACCTCGCCTCTGGAACAGTCCCAGAAACCTCAGAATTGAGCCATCTATGGGTGGCGACATCAAATGCATAAAGCATGTTGTTGTTGAACTCTACGTCCAGATTATTTCCCCCCCATATGTAGACGATATCTTCAATCAGCACACCAGTGTGGTAGATGCGCAGGCAGGGAACTTCAGGGGGACGTTTTCCTCTTGTAGTTGTCACTGGGGGAATCTTCATGCATGTCAGAGACACTGTATTGAAGACGTACACATTGAGCTGGTTCTTTTGGCTTCTTGGCTTACCTCCAAAGTAGTACACTTTCTGTCCCACGGCAACAGCAACATGAATGTGGCCATTATTTGGGTCTCCTCGCATCTTCACTGTACAGCGCAACATTTGACAATCCAGCACCACAATGCATTAAGAAGGTAATTTGCCATCTTGGTCCGTAAAGGGAAGAGTCTTATTGTGTGTGTGCACTACTGCTTATATTGGAGGCCAGTCTATGACGTACATTGAAGTCAGTAGTGTCATGTTATAGAATATCTATATTTGGGCAAAGTTTCAACCCAAATATGGAGCTCAAAAATTATGTTTCCAATGTAAAATATACGTTCTAAAAAGAGCAATATTATAGTTATTCTAAATTATTTATAGTGGCTCTGGCTCATAGGAATAGACTAGGTGACAACCAGGCCTAACAAACCCACGGTGAAGCCTTTTAGGAGGGCCTTTCAGGCAAGCTGCAAGTGGAGCCTGCAGTACAACCACAGCCCAAGACACCATCACGCCGGAGTGAAATGTTTGGAGCGGGGGAGTCTGGTGCAACACTCAGGTCCTGGACCTGGTGAGACGAAGGAAGGGCCCGGACAGGAGGCCATCCGAAGAGCCTAGTCCCTCCACGTGCCAGAGCCTCCCCTCCCCCGGTCCCGGCAGAGTAGTTCCGGAGAAGCGGACTGAGGGGCAGACATATTGCTGAGAGCTGGAATTGTACCTGGGACCTCCGGAGGTCCTAGGCGGGCTCACTAACCATTGGCCGCCCCAAATTTCCTGGTTTTACACAGACAGAACATGCACCGTTTGCCAGTGACAGTGATTTTACACATTGACAGTCAGCTCAGTTGATTTCTGTTCATCCCAAATGTTATCGTCCCGACCCCTGGACGGTGTTAGTATCAAGCCATTTTATTAGACTTCAATGGCCAGCAGCCAGAGGGGTTTACTGTTATCGATGTATTCTACCATGGCCATGAAGAATACTTGATGCTGATTGGCCAAAGGGTGTGCAATATTTTTCAGATAACCACACATCAATTGAGGAAAGAGACTGATTGCTGTTGTTGTAAATTCATGTGCATAATAAGAAAGAAAACATGATTTTCAAAGTAATGCTCAACCTTTAGGAAACAAATGTGTTCTTAGTTTGTGGGTAAAAGACAACATGACTCTTATATCTTGCCAGCTGACTTTTCTTGATTTTCTGGAGTAGAGCATATTTTCTCAAAATATGAATAAACACTAAATTGTTGGTAAGTGCCAATGGTAAAAGCTGGATAATTGTCCATGAGCCTTGCTAAACAAACGGCTTATCGTTAATCATTACCTGCGTTTCCTTATGATCCGTTTCTTGCTGAAATGTCCTTTGTTTATTCTTATTCTGAGATGGGCGATACAGATGAAATGAAATGTCACAATATTTATGACCAAATAACTCGATATCATAAGTAAGAGATATGTATTGAAGATAATATCATCTTGTAAAGAAATATCAATTTGAAAATACCCTCCCCCCCGCCCCTTCCGAACTTTCAGCCAAGAGTCAACCTGCAAGCTCATAAAGCTTGTAGATCAGCTATTTTGGAGGGGGGGAGGGGGGGAGTGTATGACATGTATGCCATATCATGATATTACAATATCCAAAGTCCCAGACCAAATCTAGTCTCATATCACAATAATAATTATGATATATTGCCCAGACCTATTCTGAGAGCTCATACATTAACAAAAGGAAAACCACAAATAGCACGAAAACATTTGGAACCAACAGAATAGTTACAATGTGAATTGTTTATTGCAATAGATAAGATTATTGTGCACGCCACTACAGTGAATGCTGTGAGTTATTCTCTGCAGTGAGAAGATGTTGATAGTGGGACATTGATTGATCATCATGCCATGAGACAAGTCTTGGTGGTTTTGTAACCACCACACTATTGCAATATATATACAAATACTGTATACAAAGTTATGAATTGTTTTTAAATGTACTACATCAGAACACTGTGCAGACTCATTTCCCAATACAGAAACACATTCTATAACCTAAAAAATATAATAATACATTGAAACCACTTTCAACTCATTATCTTGGTCATGTCATTTATTTATTTGTATTTAAATGTTTTCCCCACAAAATTCGGAAAATTGCGAAAATAGACAATCTACAAGCGCACAACGTACTGCAACGCGATCTGAGCTTGTAGATTGGCTATTTTTGCTATGAATAAAGGTGTGGTGTGAGATTTTGACGTGGTGTGCGTTGGGCACAAGAAGTATGAAAACCCCTGAGTTACAGTATTTTTACAACAGTCCACCACGTATAGTATTCAGATATGCACACGAAAACAAACCCCAAAGAGAGTAAGACCTTCATTGGGTTTTGCTGAAGATGATTTCATAAGTCAGATATCGGGTAACAGAGAAAGATCATCAGCATATTCATGTGCATGAACACTGTGCTGTGGATGGGAACTCTCACTCCACCTCCTCAGGCTCCACCTGACCTCCTGTCTTCTTCTTATTCCTTCTCTTCTTCTTGGAGTCCGTCATCCCACTGGAGAACTCAGAATGCATCAGACTGGAGACTCTCTGTTTTACTGACCTGAAGACAAGAGACAAGGTTTTCAACGGCAGTTCACATTTAAACACTTGATTCTGTTGAAAAAGAAAAGAAATCCGAAGGTGGACAGACAGACAGACATTCAGAGTAACAGACAGACAGACTAACATTACATTACACTTAGTCTCACGCCAGACAACTATTCCACACTCTCTGAATGTCTGGAAATACACCTCCCGAAATCTGAGACAGGAAGCGGTCATCTGTTCGTCATTTCCGTTCACAAAAATATATCTTAATATATCTTTACATAAAAATAAAAAAATGTATTTCCATTTCTGTTCAGCAGCAAGCTAGATGTGCTCAGATAATTTTTATTTATATTCGGATAAATTTGCACGACTGTAAAGGCGAAACGGAAGTGGGGAGGAGGCGTCACCGCTTGATCATTTTCAGAGCTTCCGTGCTCCAGACTGTAAGACGGAAGCATTTAAAAGTTGTAGGAGACAACATTCTGGCTCGCGAGACTACATATTCTGGCTTGGATCAATGGAACTAACATAGTATATCTATCTATTAGTTTATTTATTTATCTCAATGTTTTGCCAATTGTTTGGGGGCCACTTGCAATATCCTACTAGTGGGCCCCGGACCATAGAATCACTGCACTACACCATCACAGCAGACAGTGTGTGTGTGTGTGTGTGTGTGTGTGTGTGTGTGTGTGTGTGTGTGTGTGTGTGTGTTCAGTCAGTGTATTGATTACTTAACGACTGTCAAGGGAGAGCCATTTTCTGCACGTGTATCTTTCTCTGTGTGCACACGCGTGTGAAAAGGTAAAAGGGAGTATTTACTGGCCTCCGCAGCAGGGGAAATTACTTTTGCTTCTTCACCCAGCAGATGTCTGCTATGTGAAAGCTCAGATGAGCACATGGGGGGGGGGCTGTTAGAGGTTAAGTGTCTTGCTGAGGGACACTTCACCGGGCGAGCCGAGGGGGTCGAACCGGCAATCTTCCGATTCCCAGACGGCCTCTGTACCCACTCAGCTACGACCCATTTAACTAGTCTTTCTGCTCCCATCACTGCAGGGAGCCATGTTCAACCAACTGATCAACACACACACACACACACACACACACACACACACACACACACACACACACACACAGCCCTGGGGCAGAGTAGACAGATTGAGGGTTCAGCTCCCAGGGGGACATTTTACTTTACATCTTTATTGATCGATGGCATCAACAAACCTCATTTATCTGTATCCCATATGTTACTGTATGTACGTACTGTATATGTTATGTACATCATACTGTATTAATGTACGTACATAATTTGGTTCCTGCATGTCAATCTTCCTTCATTTTGACAGTGACATATGACCACCTTGTGGCCTCTTTGACAACTGCAACCAGCAGTAGTTACCGCCCCGACTTTTATGGACGTGTACACTCTAAAATACCTATTGTTTATCTAAAACGTTTGGGAGTGTGTAGGAATAAAGTGTAGGAATGGAACCAAATGGACCTGTAAGGTATACACATTAATCCATTAAAACCGGGAAAGAATCTGTGTCATTTTATACTTTGGCTATTCAAAAATAGCAGATGTACAAGCTCAGGAGCTTGTACATCTGCTATTTCTGAAATATTGTTTACATTTGTGCAAATCTTTGCACAAATTAAGCAAACATTTTCAACTCAAATCTTTGCTTCTGGTGGTCCCTGGAGCAACATATTTTGAGATGGGGGGTCTGCGGCCAATATAGTTTTGGGGGTCCTTGACTTGAAAAGGTTTTGAGCACCACTGATATAGCAACATAAGTTTTTTCAGAAAACCAGGTCTAAACAAACAGGTCCAGCAGATACAGATCACATTAATGCCAGGTGCAAACTAGTCAGTGTGATGTATTAGTCTATGAACCAGAGCACTGCTGTCTCCACGTCAACCACATCCACACCTCCATATACACAAGGAAGTCAATAGAGACTTCATTATAGGTGTGTGTGTGTGTGTGTGTGTGTGTGTGTGTGTGTGTGTGTGTGTGTGTGTGTGTGTGTGTGTGTGTGTGTGTGAGAGAGAGAGAGAGAGAGAGAGCGAGAGAGAGTGTGTGGTCAAATAACCTTGTCCAGACAGGCCCACTGTGAAAAGCTGTTTACCACAAGCTTCACCCAACATACACACTCTCTCTCTCTAGTCAGTCAACAGTGTGTAAATATGGATGTGTGTCAAGGGAGTCACACTCATAATTGACTGTATAAATAAGGTTGTGTGTGTGCATGTGCCAGTCAACTCAGCAGGGGTTCTCTGTTAATGAGCAGGGTCAGGAACATGTGTCAGACACTCAGACGTGCGCGCGCGCTCGCGTGCACACACACACACACACACACACACACACACACACACACACACACACACACACACACACACACACACACACACACACACACACACACACACACACACACACACACACACACACACACACACACACACACACACACACACGTGTGTGTGTTTATGTCGCTGTACTTTAAGTATAAGCCATCTTAGTCATTGTAAACCACATATACGTTCTTATATACACTAGACTAGTATGTTAACCATCTTTGTCATTATAAAACTATATGTCCAAAACAGTTCCTTTATTATTATTGTTACAAAAAAATAATAAATAGCAGCAATGCTTTCATTCATTCACGAAAGAAAACCTAAAAAGTTGAAATATGGAGATATGAGGTTTCTGCTGGACAGCAACGATACGTTCTTTCTTATACACCATGAATATAAACAATCCTACTCAATATAAAACTACATGTTCTTATACACCATGTATACACTATATACAATCTTAGTAATTATAAACCTATATGTTCTTATATACACAATTTGTATAAGTATATATACAATTTGAGTGTATAAGACCATACAAGATTAATAGGAAATCAACATTTAATATACTCAGATCAATAAGATTCCTAAGATTCTTTCAGTCTGAAAATGAATGGTGCCATAAGTTGGCTGCATATTTTACATATAAAAAAAAACATATATATAACGTATCTGCATTAGATTAAAAGAACCAGTGCTTGAAATGCATAGTTTACTGGGGGGACGTACAGGCATCAATACCCATTCAAAGATGTTTTGTTTGTTTATCCCCATTCAATTATGCTGGCTGGCGCATAGGGCAGCAGCAAAGTCTCTCCACTTCCATCTGTCATACCCATTCAAAGACAATGTATAAATCTATGTAATGTATAATATTATCTACGTGCCCAGACCACAGGGATCTCCATATACGGGAAAAATCAAGGCACAAACAGGCCACAGACCCCCCCATTTGATAAAATGTTTTATCTCGGGGAACCCCAAACTGCATTGTAATATCCTCTGAGTTTATTTAACTCTGAGAGTGTTCAAATGGACCTGCACAGTCTCCCTCTCAGCTGTCCTACCGTCAGTCTCTCCTACACTGTCTCTCTTTCTCAGCTGTCCTACTGTCTGTCTCTCCTACACGGTCTAGTAGCTAACACTCCTTATTAAAAAATTACAGACAGACAGAAACACATATATAATGTAGATTAAACAAACCCACCTCTGCGTCTTTCCTTTGTCCTGGTTTTTGGTCTGCTTTCTGCCGGTGTCTTTCTGTCCAGCAGCAGACAGGCCTTGTGGAGCGTCTCTGAGGCCAAAGCTCTTGGCAGCGTGTCCCAGGTGGAGGCCGCGTATGTGGAAGATGTGTTTGAGAGAGGAAGGGTAGGCTGCATAGGACCTCAAGAACGACTGTAGGGCTAGATAACACAGGGGTGAAACTGTTAATGAAACTGATCGATTTAGTTGATTATAATAAATCATCAATAACAGATCAATAAAATAATCAATTCATAATCAATCCCTGTTTTGGGGTGCCATTTTTGGATGACACCGTAAATTACAAAGTAAAAAAAAAAACGCTTGATTATTTGATTAAAGATCGGGTAAATGATATATTTTAATTAAAACAAAAGTTTTTTTTTATAAAGGTTAACGCACTATATTCTGATAATACTCATTGCTATAGTGTTTGTTAAGTAACAGGGGGTCTCCCCGTCTCTCCAGCTCTTTAATAAACAGAAAAGAAAATTCAGGTGGGTTGCCAATTTCAGCCAATCAGGAAAGAGTACTCATTTAGCAACTGCAATTTTATAGTGTTCCAATTCCAATTTTGTCTGCTCACTTCATAATAGTCATCACTTCCAATTTCACTTGTTTAATCTGTGTTCTGTGAGAATTCTCTCTCCTGATTGGATAATAATGTATTTTCTGTTTACTAAAGAGCTGGAGAGGCAGAGAGACTTGTGTTATTGAACAAACACTCTATAGCAATGAGCACTGTGCAATTTCTGTTTACGAAGCTTAAAAGGCTAACAGAAATGTAATTTGTATTCATATGTTCCAATGCTCAGCACCAAAAAACACAATTAAATCGTTAATGGCCTAGATACAGACCCTGCTTTTAAATCAGGACCTCTGACACCACCTCCTCTGCTCTCACCTTTCTTAGCGTTCTGTACGTTCTGTGGGTTGGAGTGAACAACGTTCTCAAACTCTGTCTGCAGGACCGTCGCTCTCTCTCTGATCTCCTGTTCTAAAGCCTTGGAGGAGGTCTGAGGAGAGACACAGGACACGATGCACACTGTTCACTGCTGTGTGTCCGTTACAGTGGTGTAAAAAGTACTAAAATGTTTTACTCAACGAAAAGTATCAATACGGCAATGTAGAAATACTCTGTGGCAAGTAAAAGTCCGGAATTAAAAATGTACTTGAGTAAAAGTACAAACGTATTGGTACCAAAATAAATTAAAAAAAAGTACAAAAGTAAAAGTACTCATCATGCGGAATGCAGACGTTTTCAATATAAAATTTATAAAACTCTTTTGAAAATAGTGTCTGTCTCTACCATACCTGACTGTGGTACTTGCCCCGCCCCTTGTATGTGTCATCCAGCATCAGATTGGACAGAATGTCCAACAGCTTGATCTCCGATAGGCTGGAAAAAACAACCACCCCCGCCCACGCCACAACAAGTTAATGATTGGTAGAGTTAAATGATTGGCTGTTGAAACAGTCACAGATACGTCCAATAATGACTGTTCTGAATTCTGACAGGTTTTAGCTGCTCAAAATGCGTTGCTTCGCGCCGCGTTTGGAGCTTGTAGATCTGCTATTTTGGATATTAAATGAATTCAATTTACGGGAAAAAAAACCCACAAAAAGTACTAAGAGGCTTCTGCCCGACAGCAACAATATATATTTTTCATTCTTAAATTTATTTTCTCCAGAAAGGTTAGATCAGGATTTTGAAGGCGTCCTTAGAATCCACCTCAGGTCTAAATCACTTTATCATAATTGAACTAACCTTCACGGCTTTGAAGTGCAGTCAAAACACAGACACAAACTCAAGTTCAAGAACTCTGTAGTCTTTAGAAAACGTTCCTCAAACTTTTGTTTTGAAAAGCCAATAATAGGCTTTCTAATCAGTTTGTGTACCATCAATCAACACACCTGATGCTGTGATTGGCCAGGTCTGTGATGAAGCCGGCCTCGGCAGGCGTGAGGAAGAGGAGGCAACTTCCTCGCGTTCCGATGCGAGCCGTCCTCCCGACACGATGGACATACTCTGTTACACTGGTAGGAGGATTGTACTGATGCACACACACACACACACACACACACACAAAGACATCACACACACACACAGGCAAACACATTACACACACACAAACACATGACATTGCATATGCACACACATTGCAAGTATAAAAACAGAACAGCAGCAGGCTTGATGAAATGTTATTGTTGGATTGTGAAGCTCTTCTTATGGAAGTAATTTAAATGATTAATAATAACAAAACGTTTTCAATTCGATAAAAAGTCAATAAAAGACCTTACCTGGATTATCCAGGTCACCTGCGGCAGATCTAGACCTCTCGCTGCGACATCCTATCACACACACACACACACACACACACACACACACACACACACAATTAACAACTTTCAAGAAGAACGGTACACAGTAGAATAGAATAGATAGAATACGTACGGTACACAATAGAATAGAATAGAATACGTACGGTACACAGTAGAATAGAATAGATAGAATACGTACGGTACACAGTAGAATAGAATAGATAGAATACGTACGGTACACAGTAGAATAGAATAGATAGAATACGTACGGTACACAGTAGAATAGAATAGAATAGATAGAATACGTACGGTACACAGTAGGACTCCAGTCTTACAGACAGAAAACTCCTTAAACGCTTCAGTTCTCTCCTGGAGACACAACACATGATTACTACTACTACTACTATCAACACACTAAGTTATTAAACTATATCATTAAATACATTATTTGTATTAATAATAATAAAAGAGCGATCATTCTAGGCACTATAATACTACGGTTTATTATTATCATTATTACTCAATAAATCAACAACACAGTGATTCAGTTACAGAACATGGGGATGGGAATCATGGTTATTATGGGATGTTGGGGGGGGGGGGACCACTCACCTCCTGCTTCATGTTGCCATGGAGACGCAGGAAGTTGACGGGATGCTTCTGATTGGCTGCAGGCCGGCAGAGAACGGAGGTAAAGAGTGACAGGAGAAACTCCACAGCCTCACAGCTCGATATGAAAACGATTAGCTTATTACCCTGCAGACAGACAGACAGACAGACAGACAGACAGTTATAACAATACAGAATTGTGTGGAGTAGTAGTAGAGTAAATTATGTGTAGGGCTGTCACCATCATGAAATTGTTTGTGGAACACTGGAACATATAAATAAAAATGACATTTATATGTCAGGCAGATATGACAAATAACTTCAAAATACAAAGAAATGACTGACAATGACCGGTACCAATAATCAAAATGAACAATGTACTATGGAAAAATAGGCCATATTCAATCATTTTACATCCATGCCTGAGGAAGGTCTACCCAACTGAAACGTTACTCCAATATTAAATACCTCCTCTCGAACGTGCAAGTGGCAGTGTGTGGGTATATCTTTTATTGTTGATTTCATCTAATGTTTTCGCCTGCTTTTACACATATCTGGGTATGTGGAATTTCTTCTTCAACCAAAACACTCAGAAGGTAGCACATCCAAAACAATGGAGGACAAAGTACTCACATTTCTACTAATTTCCACTTTTTTCATTGGCACACACCAATATGTAACACGTTTCGGCCAAGAGCCTTCATTCTGACTTGAAGATTGGGATGTGCTACCTTTTGAGTGTTTTTGAGGCACAACCTTTTCCTCTAACTTCCACATTTTATACTTTCCCAAAATATTTAAATAGTGGAAATAGACAATGTACAAGCTCACGGAGCAATTTAGACTGATTAATGTAAACGATGATGCTATATAATTGCGATTATCTAAAATAATTGCGATCAGGCGACTATGTAAAAAATGTGACAGGCCTAGTCATGTGTAAGTAACGTAGAGTATTATTAGTAGTACTAGAGTATTATGGGATGTTTTCCTACCTTGCATTTGTCCAGTATGAAGGCGGCCAGGCAGACCAGACGCAGTTTAGAGGGAACCATGACAACGTTCTGCTGCAGAGCCTCCGGTACAGAGAAGCTCTCCAATTGGCCAGCTGAGCCTGGGTCAGGGGTAACGGCGGTGGTGATGTCATCGGAGGAGGCGGGGTCAGACGCGTTGATACGGACAGGGTTGTTCATACACACGTCAGCCAATCGAGACAAATCTAGAGCGCGCGCGCACACACACACACACACACACAAAGTTAGTCTTGCCTGCCTGACTGAACCATCTAAACGGTCTAAACCTTGAACTCAACACCGAACGCACACACTAGAGATGACGATATGTAATTTACATATCCCGATTATTGTGGCAATTTTTTTGTGATTAACGATATTAACGCAATATCAAAATATGCTTAAAACTTAAAATGGCACTTTTGTTAACCACTTGAACACCCAGCATCCCTATTCTAGGGGGAACGTTCGCCAAAACGAGCAGATCTACAAGCTCACAACGCGTTATTTGGTTCCATTTGTACACTCTCAGAGTTATAGCACTGTAAGGGTCCATTTGGAACCCCCTATAGGAATGGTTAAAGGGAACCGTTAAGGAATCGTTAAGAAAACCGGAATCGTTCAAATCCAAAAGGATCCCAACCCCCCCCCCACACACACACACACACACACACACACACACACACACAAGTACCTTGAGTCATGGTGGCAGACAGTAGGACGTTGGTTCTGTCATCTGCAGCAGAGTTCACGGCATTCAGAATCACTGTGAGATCCTTCTCAAAACCCAGGTCTAACGTTCTGCAAACGCACAAATATATATACACACATACTGTATTACTTATTTATTGCTATTCCGTGTGTCCTTGTTGTTGTTCTGTTGTTTTTCTTTTGTTGTGGACCAATTAGTCTACAATAAGGACTCAATTGATTGAAATTGAATATACGCACATATAGACACACACGTATCACACTCAAATGTCTCACACACACACACACACACACAAAAGAGAGACAAGAAGATAAGAAAAGGTGGAGGGAAATAACCCCTTAAAAATCGGGGAAAGCATCCGTGTCATTCTATGTGTAATTTTTTTGCGTTGGCTATTGAAAAATAGCAGATATACAAGCTCGCAGCGCGGCACGAAGTTCTGATCTGCTATTTTTTAACATTTTGGAAAAATCTTCAAAGCGTTTGAAAATGTTTGAATATTTTTTTATTACGAAATAGTTTGAGAACTACTGGTTTAGAAGGCATTTATAGAATCGGCCTAAGGTATTAATTTGGTTAAGACGAGTAGAAGGACAAGGAGCAGAAAGAGAAGAAGTAGGTATGGAAAATGAAGAGCAGTAGGAGGAGGAGGTGAAGACCTGTCTGCCTCGTCCAGGACCAGCCAGCGAATGGAGGTGAAGGAGATGTTCAGGGTGTGTTTGATATGATCCACAAGACGTCCAGGAGTGCACACCAGGATGTTTATACCTTTACGCAGTCTGAGAGAGGGGCGAGAGATGCCAAGAACACAATTAAATCGTTATATCGCAATTCTATGTGACAATTAATCGTCAACTTAACTTAAGTAATCATGACAGATCGCCCTACACATTCCCACCCTCTGCCACACAGGTTGTTGAAGTGTGCATCGCTGCATGCCTGGCTGACATCTCACAGTGGTTGTCTTTCCACCACCTCAAGCTCAACATGCACAAAACTGAGCTTCTCTTCCAAAGCTATTTAAATGAATAGCCTCTGCAAATCAACCATGTGATAACATGCAATGGAGTGTCTATAGGGCCTACTGGGCCTTAACACATTGCGTGCCAATCGCGTAGATCCACGCGAACCTAAATAATTGCGCACCGTGCCAGTCCATAGATCTACACAAAGTGGTCTTTTTTTTTCTCGCAAGTTCACATTTCATTGTAGGCCTCGTTCGCAGTGACACATTTCATTGTAGCACACCCGGATATGGAAATATCCGTATCCGGAGATTTTCGTTCCCACCCGCGTCCGCTCTAAATCTTCCCCTAATCCTCCATTATCTCTGAGTTTTTTTTCTCCTCGCTGATCGCTGTTTAACATAAACCGCGACAACTTCAAAATGGACGATCGCCGATTGAAACGGTCTTCTCTGGGCCACTCACACAGCTACCCTGTGTGTCTACAAACAGTTTAACGCGATCTTAAGGTATTTAGCAAGGTCTGTGGCGACGTGAAAAAAACAACAATAAATCGCTGGCACTGGTGAGTACATTATGATATTAAACTCTGGCGTGGAATGTGTTAAAGCAATCAATAAATACCTAAGTCATTAAGCATATATAACATACTGTACATAGACATACAGACAGACATATTTATTACCTGGCTTTCTCAGCCTTCCTTTTCTCTCCTCCCATCAGAACTCCGGGAACAATCCAGGTAAATGGCTGAGGAGAGGGGTCAAAGGTCATCATTAGATTGTCCTTCAGAACACAAACGACACTGTCTCTCCTAACAGAGACAAACAACACCGACTGTCCCACAGAGAAAGACAACACTGACTGTCCTAGAGACAAACGACACAGACTGTCCTAGTGAGACAAAACTTTCACAAACGGACTAACCTTTACTAATTTCTGGAAGGTTTGAAAACTCTGCAGGGCCAACTGGAGAGAGAGAGAGAGAGTTAAGATAATCACACACATATCGTCTCTGTCGGGGTGGAAACCTCATAGTGTATGTCCAAAAACCGAAACTGTTACTTTTTTTCAGGATTCAAATTCAAAAGCATAAAATCTGCAAGCTTGAAACGCGTCACTTCGCGCCACATTTCGAGCTTGTGCATCTCCTACTTTTGATGCTTTTGTGACGCTGTAGTATGTATGATCAAATAGGGCGTTAATTTACGGGAAAAAACACAAAACGGTTAAAATATGGAGATAAGAGGTTTCAGCCCGACAGCAACAATATACAGCATATATACGGTAACTCTAGCAGCGTACCAGTATGTAGTAAATAGACAATACCTCTCTGGTTGGTACTATGATCAGTGCTAGTGGCCCGTCCGCTCGCTGGATTTTAGGCTCGACTGCCTGGAGTGACTGGACTATAGGAATGCCATAGGCCAGAGTCTTACCTGCACAGACACACACACACGCACGCACACACACATACACACACACAGAGTTAGTGACTGGAGTGTGGCGTTGCTACTCTACATGTTTGCGAACATGAACATCCAGGTTTTTCTTCTCACCAGAACCAGTCTGAGATCTGACAACAGCGTCTCTTCCTGACAGGAGAACTGGGATGGTCTGTTTCTGGACACTACACACACACACACACGCACACACACACACACATTAGAGACATTATAAACGGTGGTAGTGGTAGTGTATTTGCAATAGAAGTACAGTGTTAACACAAATAATTGATTACCCTGCTTGCAGCAATGCGTAGCAGACTCTGGGCCCTATCTCGCCTTAAGCCCTTAAGCCTAAAGTATTAGGCAGTTTTTTTTACTATTTTGAAAACCTTTTTTTAATGTTTCAAATACAAGCTCACAACGTGTCGATGTTGTGACGTGTCGATCGGCTAGTTTCACTATTTAAAAATGACAAGATAGGGCCCAGATAGCGTCAAACTCCACAGATGGCTCGATTTATAGGAAATGTGGTGGTAATATAATACACTATGCTGCCCCGGAGTCCCGGACAAATAAATGATCATGAGGTGGAAAATGTCTAAACGTCATGGTCAAAATGAAATGATCGATCATATCTCAGAAATGTGAATATGTAGAAAGATGAGGTTTGGTGAGTCAGATGTAACATTGCTCTAGAACTAGAACTTACTAACTTTTATAACTAACTTTAAATAACTGTCTTGGTGTGTGTGTGTGTGTGTGCGCGTGCGTGCGTGTGTGTGTGTATACCTGGTCATGGTGCTGATATTCAGAACCTTGTTGAGAGTCGCCACCTGACAGACAGACAAACCAACCAACCAACCAATCAGAACATAGGATACTCAGCACACACAAGTTACAACCACCATCACATGGGAGACTCTCCGTGGAGAAATCTGATGAAACCACGTGATGAAGACGAAGGTGGCCGAAGGTCGACTCAGCTGACTTCTCAGATCAGTCAGCTGCTAATAAAGCATCGCCCCACGTGGTTGTTCTGTTTTTTTATGTTTCGTTGTAAATTAATGCCCTACTTCATCATACAAGAGAGTCGCAAACAAGTACTGAAAATAGCAGATCTACAAGCTACAGTACAAATTACAGATATGGTCACATGGTAT
Source organism: Gymnoscopelus braueri (assembly GCF_963280865.1). NCBI lineage: Eukaryota > Metazoa > Chordata > Actinopteri > Myctophiformes > Myctophidae > Gymnoscopelus > Gymnoscopelus braueri. Next base: position 14,278,051 of record NC_137608.1, on the reverse strand, counting down.
CATCAGACCGGACAACGACAACTCTCTGTGTGTGTGTGTGTGTGTGTGTGTGTGTGTGTGTGTGTGTGTGTGTGTGTGTGTGTGTGTGTGTGTGTGTGTGTGTGTGTGTGTGTGTGTGTGTGTGTGTGTGTGTGTGTGTGTTAGACTGACCAGGTGTGGATGGAGGTCGGTGTCTGCAAATGAGTCCGTGGAGAAAACCTTCTCCTTCAATTGGGACACATTTGGCCTGGCAAATGAGAGAGTGAGAGAGAGAAAAAGAGAGAAGAGAACTGTGGATTTTCTTTTACGTTTAAAGACCTAAAGCATGTTTAAAGTAATCCCCCCCACCCCCCCAGCACTAAACTACCGCTCTGTCGTTAATTCCCACTTACAGTATGTCAGAAGGTTCAAGTTGTTTATCGTAAAATACACACATCGGTTTTGTAAATATGAAGCTAAAGATGCTTTCAGTGGATTTATTGCACGTATAAAAAAACACATGCCAACAATGCAAAACTAGATTTTAAGACACAGTGACCAGTCAGAAAGAGGGGGTGATAGTGATACCTGTCTATGTCTGGGATGTCAGGGTTGTGTTTGAACAGGGAGGAGGTCTTAACGCCTCCTTTTACTCCGTGTCGCTCTCTCTTCTCTCCATTGGTCTGGTGTACCTCTTTCATCCTCTTCTGCTTCTTCTGACTGGGTGGAGTCAAGGCCTGGGAACAGGAAGACACTTTTCTTATTATAATTTTACAGTCTATAACAGGGGGTCTGGGACTCAATAGATACTGCAGGGGGGCCACCAAATCTTTGTGTGATAGGGACTTTATTTTTGTATTTGTACATCAACCACTTGAACCCTCGCATCCCTATTATGGGGGGAACATTAGCCAAAAATAGCTGATCTACTAGCTCACAACACATCGCAGACACGTTTGACTATTTGACCAATTTGGTATTAAAAAGGTCTTAAAAGGATCCCTGGCTAATAAGCCAAATTATTTCTGAATCCATTTAGACCTGAGGCCAATTCTAAAAACGCCTTCTAAATCCTGATATATATATTTGAAGTTTTCTGAAAAACTTCAAATATTTATTCAAAGGTTATGTATGTTGCTATATACTGTACATGGAACAGTATAGCAACAGGAACCCCAAAATGAATACAACAGGAACCCCAAAAGGGGTTCCCGGGCTGAAGGATAGTTACAAATAGGGGTTCCCGCCCAAAATGGGTTAATACATTATAATTGCCCTCTATAACTAAAATAAAAAATGCCTGTCGCAAGTTGATGTCATTTATCCATGTGTGGTCTAGCCCTAAAAAACATATTTAAAATATAGTTTTGATGCTCATATTAAAGTAATACTAGGTAACGTTTTCAACAAAACTAAAGTTAAATTGTATATCTTTTGTCAGTGGCAAAAGTTTCACAACACCCACTCCATGAATTTCACCCCCGGAAGCCTTTTATTTATATATTTTCTATTGAACGGTGAAGGGGGGGACTTTCCCGGGAAAATGACGTTCCTGGCCAACGTCATGACGTCGTGGCCGACGTCCCCAGGAACTACCGCAACGGTTTCCTGTTTGGCCAGGAACTACCGCGGTAATAGCAAAAAGGAACCTCACGCTGATGTTAAGAGAATGTAGGATTAGAAGATCGAAAAAGAACAGAAAAAGAAAGCACAGCTCATGGTAACTAATGCTCCACTGGCTAAGAGAAACGATCCGTAGATAGTATAAAACAATTAAAAGATCGCTTTTTGAAACGCTTCCGGCTTCCGGTGAAAACGAATGGAATTCTGGGTAATCGAGGATTACGGAAATTGTATGCAGTGACGGTAGTGACCAGCAGAGGTTGCTAAAAATCGTTATTTGGGATTCTGCATTGTACAACTTTAACCTTAGGAAGTATTAAGTTGATTTTTAAGTGCACATGCATTCCATAAATTCCATAGGGCTAGACCACACAAGGACAAATTACACCATCAACGTTCGACGGGCATTGTCCCGCTTGAGTAAAAAATTCAATATTTAAAGTGTTTTTAATTTTAGTTATAGAGGGCAATTATAATTTATTAAGGCATATAAGGCTTATTATTAGCCAAGGATCCTTTTTAAAGTCATTAAATCGTAACTTTAGAAATGTGGGACCCCCAGTTTGGGAACCGCTGGATTAGATCATATTATGTGTTAAAGCTGTGAAAGTGTGAGTATGTGATACAGTGACCTGCTGCTCTGTGGCTTTGTCCTGGGGTTTGTCATCCTCTCTCCTCCTCTGTTTGGAAGGAGGTTTCTCTGATGATGTCTTCTGAGGAGGTTTCTCCTGTTTGGAAGGAGGTGTCTCTGATGATGGCGTCTTCTGAGGAGGTTTCTCCTGTTTGGAAAGAGTTGTCTCTGATGATGACGACTTCTGAGTAGGTTTCTCCTTTTTGGAAGGAGGCGTCTCTGATGAAGGCGGCGTCTGAGGAGGTTTTTCCTCCTCTCTCCTCTGTTTGGAAGGAGGTGGTCCCTCCGACGGTGAAATCAGAGGAGGCTTTTTCTCCCCTCTCCTCTTTTTGGAAGGAGATCTATCTGATGATATCTTCCTCTTGTCTGCTTTCATTTTTTTCTGCAAAAACAACGGAACATGATTCTAGATCAAAGATTGTAACCGATATATTGTATCTGTCGGGTGGAAACCTCATATGTCCAAAACTGTTACTTTTAAGGATTCAAATAAAAAGATAGCAAAAGTAGCGGATCAACAAGCTCAAAACACGTCGCTTCGCGCCGCGTTTCGAGCTTGTAGATCTGCTACTTTTAATACTTTTGTGTGACACTGTAGTATGATCAAGTAGGGCGTTAATTACGAAAAAACACAAAAAGTTAGAATATGGAGCGTTTTTTGCCAGACAGCAACAATAGATATTAAGTTTTAGTGTGTGTATTTCAGGGACAGGTTATGTATATGAAATGGTACCTACCCACTGTCGTGAGCCAAGGTTGGGTATAAAAGATAGTACCTACCCACTGTCGTGAGCCAAGGTTAATGGGTATAAAATAGTACCTACCCACTGTCGTGAGCCACGGTTGGGTATATAAAATAGTACCTACCCACTGTCGTAAGCCAAGGCTGGGTATATAAAATAGTACCTACCCACTGCCGTGAATGAGGGGCCTTCTTCTTCCGACAGGGGGTGAAGGAGGAGGGGACGGTAAAGTTGACACATAGCTGGCCCTCAGTTGATGACATTGCGACGTCAAACCTTACAACTTCCTAAGAAATAAGACATGACAATGGATATGTTACACACTGGATAAGAGTGTCTGCTCAGCGGACCCACAGGGGTCCTTGACGACGGGGTCCCCCACTCCCCAGTAAAATGAGGAATGCAGTTCACCAACTTCACGATTATTTCACCAGCTGAACTTAGCCCAATGAGAGAATGTATGAGAATGACTGTTCAGAGCATAGGTTTCACTCCACTGTCATCTCCCCACCTAAGTAGCCTTGGATCAAGACTATCACAGACGTATTTTATGGAGTCTGACTTTTGGTTTCTTATCTATGATTGAATACTTTATTAGCAGTTTGCAAAAAAAAGCACAGGAAAGTACAGTTCAATACAAGGTCTGCTAAGAGTATCTTAAACCCAAGAAAGCCTATGGCTTGTTTCCATTGGGGTCTATGATACGAAAGCAAAAGTCAAACTCTGTAAAATGCGTCTATGGCAGTCTTGATCCAAGGCTACTACAGTATAATTAAGAGTATAAACAAAACAACTGTACTAAATATAACCTAACAGCAATAATGTTCTTCATCATCTTCTCTTAAGGTCTTATATGGGGTCCTTGACATGAAACTGTATGAGAACCACTGTGCTAAATGACATTATGAGTGGAGGGGATGGGAGGGCTAACTGTAAACACACTGAAGAATATGCTCTAGAATATCCTCTATGAGATGCGTGTAAATTAACATCAACTGGAGGTGGTTTCAGTGTCATCTATCACACACACACACACACACACACACACACACACACACACACACACACACACACACACACACACACACACACACACACACACACACACACACACACACACACACACACACACACACACACACACACACACACACACACACAACATGACAACACAACTAAACTGATGTAGTTACCAAGAGTTCTTCTGTTACCTTGACAACGTGGTCTCACAGACACACACGTGTTGACACTTCTTCCAGGTTTATCTGTCAGCGTAGCGGCTAGTAACCATAGAAACACAGGTGTTTCATATAAATAAATACTACTAAATTCTTATTTAATCTAAATTAAAGTACAGACAACTTAAATCTGTCCTCTGTGGCTGGTCCACTGCGTTGTGTTCAGCAACACGTAGTGTAGGAAGGAAGTCACATCAACACACAACAACACACGAGGGATACTTCCTGATACGTCACACACAAGCCCCGCCTCCTTCTATGGATTCACTGCTTGGACATGCGCGCCTCTCTCTCACTCTCTCCCTCCCCTTCTCTTTCCCTCTCTCCTTCTGTCTCACCCTCTCTCTTTGTGTCTGTCTCTCTCTCTCCCTCTATCTCTTTATATACAGTATATAAAAGACACACCTGAAAAGAGGAGACATCAACTGACACGTTACCTGCTTAATTATTTGTGACTCAGCAACACTAAAATATGTAACTGAAAAGTGAAATATTAAACTTTATGAATGCTCTCTCTGAAGCCAGAATGTCTAAAAATATAGCATAGAAGTGTCGTTAGATAGTCAATTTTTTGGACGTCACGTCATTTGGAATAAGGTTCTAGTTATTTTGCATTTTTCGCCTGATGGAACTTGGACTACCTTCATTTGGAAATTTAGCAAAGCAAGGTTCTACCGAGACTTGAACTCGGATCGCTGGATTCAAAGTCCAAAGTGCTAACCATTACACCATAGAACCGAACGGGAATATTTGAAACCCCATTCATTATATAACTGTGATGAATCCTTTATCATGAAGTCATGGAAACATAAACTGGTTGACGGAGTTTTCCTGGGCAGGAAACACAATTCATTTTGTAGCAAAGATGGTTGATTTAGAAAAATAGACCGTCCCAATTAGAGCCACAAGAGGCAAAATGGTACACAAATCCTGCAAATGGTCTCCTAAGTGGGCGCCGGCAGATCTCGCGAACGTTCTATGTTTACTAGTGCAAGATCCCGCAAGAGTGTGTTGCTGGGACAGAGAGAGAAGGGTCGATAATAAAATAGATTTTCTCCTCAGTTGTCTCTCTGAAAAAAGCCATTTTAGTATGAAAATCTTGGGAATTGGGTGTAGCTGCAGTGACCACGGGGCTCCATCTGCTCTAGCCCTGCCTACATCTGCTCCTAAAAAGGTGGCCACCTACAGGAAGTAAAGATTGCATGTCTTTCTTCTTTTTGTCTTGGGTTGTAGTTTGTCATGCATGTTTTTATAAGCACAACATATGCAACCGATCTGCGCATAATGTATCTCTCGGCGATGTAGATTTGACAAAAATTAAGGTCCTACCGAGACTTGAACTCGGATCGCAGGATTCAGAGTCCTGAGTGCTAACCATTACACCATAGAACCTTCCGTAATTCGTACCATTTTGAGGTATTTGTGTCATAAAGAAACCTTCTATCATTAAGTTATTGTTAAAAAGACAATTTACCAGTGAACTTCACTGGTCACTGTCGAACTATTACGATTATTTACATAGTTGGGAACGATGCAAAAAGGGAACGCATGTCTGTCTGTCTGTAATCTCTCAAGACAGATACAGCTTTTTTTTTTTTACTCCCAGATTGGTCTGTCTCTGTCTGTGTCCCTTTTGTGCTCATGGCGATCTCTGTATCTGTCTGTCTGCCTTGTCCCTTTTATGCCCATATATGGAGATCCCTGATGTTCTCTGTATATGGCCATATGGGCCCATATATAGGCATATCGGGGATCGGTGGTTCTGGAAAGTCCTTGTTTTAGCTTCCCTCCGGTTGACATATATGCTCACAAGGTGTAGGCCTATACGATGTACCTTTTCTTTTACAGACATGTATTAAATGCCGTGATAACTGAATAAATAAACATAAATACAGTATACATAAATTATTTTCTCAAACAGAACAAAAACATACAAAACAATACATACAAACAAATACAATGGCCACTGGCAACTATGTTTACCTCATTGGCCGCATCAAATATGGGGGAAACAATCTTGAACTCTTCTTCTTAAACTTAAACAGCATCCACAACATGATATCCTCTGATTGTTGCATGCTCTACTGCTCTGTACCGAATGACTGCCTCTGCTCTGGTAATTAACCATGATCTAATTCACCCTTGCTGATTGATTGATTGATCTGATTCAGCTGCCAGAGGTCAGTGTGACCCTAGTCAGCACCAGGAAACACAAAGAAACTCAATATACAGCAAAAACAAAGAGAATCTAAAACATGAATTGACCAAAACAAAAACATTATGAACTTCTTAACTTATTTATAATAAAATATTTTTTTAATCATGATGGCAGCTACACTTGTGCAGTGGTAAACATCTGAGGAGAATGTGTGGAGAATGTCTGAAGAGTGCAAACTGTGACTGTGGAAAGTAGACCGATTATAAAGACCAAAGGCGACTGGTTATCTAAACCTGAGCAAGACCCGCTGCAATAGACCATATTCACACGGCGGCCATATTGGAATTTAACATTGAAAGTGCCGCCACCCGGGGTGGCTACTTTCATTGACTTCATAGAAACATGGCCACCGTGTGAATATGGTCTATGGTGTCCAAGCAGGACTTAAACCGACCCGTTCAACCCAAGTAGTTCACAAGGTGACGGGGTACTATAGATGATGAAAGAGAATCAGTGAGAGAGGGGCTCTGTAGCCACCCGAGGTTTGAGGATCAGCTAGGGGTCATAATGGGACATAATCATAAATATGCTTATTACAGCATGGAGAGAATGTATACTTCGTAGTAATCAAAAAACCCTTCTGGTGATTATCAGGCGGCTGACAGCCTTCAGTCAGAGGAAGACGTTATTAAAGCAATGTACTAATGAACACCAGCCAGGAGGTTTGATGACAGTAGATGATACACTTCTATTTCTATTTTCACTTCAAACTGTTTATTCATATTAGACAGACAGACAGACAGACAGACAGACAGACAGACAGACAGACAGACAGACAGACAGACAGATGACAGCCTCAGTGATGATTTTACCAAATGATGGTAATTAATAGTTGAGTGTTTTAATCCTTTGGGGTGGGGTGGGGCTGTCAAGGATGGAGTTTGACTGACAGCGTTATTATCCTTTCTTCCTGTCAAGATGGGAAGTTGAGCAGGAAGTAAATGAGTTGTGACAGGAGCTGATGGGATGACAGACAGCCTGTCCCTGTCTTCTCATTCTATCTCTACCTTCTTCTCTTGTTCACTCCCTCCCCCCTCATCCATCCATCCATCCTTCATCCCTCCAAGGAAACCACCAGTAGAAGACTGTGGTTGTACTGGTCGAGTAGGGGAGTAGAAGAGTAGAGGAGAGTAGAGGAGTGACGAACAGTAGAAGACTGTGGTTGTACTGGTCAGCTCCCAGTGACCGCCAGTAGAAGAAAAAGTAACAATACCTTCATCTTCTCTTTTCTTGACAAGGGCAGGATTCATTTTGGCCTGATGGCCTTCAAAAGTGAGATGTCCTGTAGCCCCAGTAGCCCCGCCTTGCACTACCCCAGATTATTTAACCACATGAACCCTAGCCTCCGCGTTATGTACTATCTATTTACCGCACCTTACCTCAGGTACTTACCACACCGGATAGATATACTATGTGTAAATATGTAGATTTTTTGTTCGTTTGTTTGTTTTTTCTCTCTCTCTCTCTCTCTCTCTCTCTCTCTCTCTCTCTCTCTCTCTCTCTCTCTCTCTCTCTCTCTCTCTCTCTCTCTCTCTCTCTCTTCCCCTTGCCCCCCTTCTTCTTCCCTTTCTATTTTATGGAAATAACAAAACAATGGAGCTTGCATAAAAACACATTTCTCCCACAGTTTCACACCTGTAAACTTGTGATGTGACAATAAAGTAAATTCTGATAATAGCAGAACATTCGCTGAAAATATCTCAGCATTTGGGAAAACAGCCGATCTACAAGCTCACAACGCGTTGCAACGTGTTGCGTTGTGAGCTTGTAGATCTGCTATTTTCGGTGAAGAGATTTAAATGGAGGGGGCCAAGTACAGAGCCCTGGAGGACCATAGTCAATAAAGTTTTAACTAGTTAACCGTTTTCTCCTCTGCCTCTTTCCTATCAATATGTCTTTTAGACACTAGTGAATTCGTATTGTGTGTGCATGTGTGCACAAATTAACAACATTTGTACTAATACATTATTTTGTGAAATAGACAGCTTTATTTATTTATGTATTTATTCCACTCATTGAACATTGATAATGGAACTGGTCTTCTCCTCTTTAGCTCCTCTGCACTCTAGTAGAGAGGAGGTTCGTCTGTCCAGCAGTCTGCCCTCTAAACTCTCAAACACAGAGTGAGGCTCCTGGTCAGCATTCACAGACACTGCATCTACATACAGAGACTACACACATACAGTACACGTACACACACACAAATACATACACACACAGATTAGTTCTGCAGGCATCTATTATTATATTATACAGACTGTCCTATGGGAAGTTTCTGCTCCACCATATTTGTCTCACTACTAAAATACAGTAAATATCACAAGCAAGGTACTGCATCATTTCTTTCATCAGATACCGCAAAAAAAGAGAAGAAGATAAAAATAAATACTTGGTTGACAAAGCGGATAAACACAGCTTCAGGCTGACAACTAACTTTACCGTCAACAAGCAATAGCACGCTCCCAAAAGCAAACTGTAATATGTACAATTTGTGTAAGAACTCGTATAGGCCTAGGCCCTAGAGTAGTAGTCCCACTAGTTCCTGACTGTGTCACTAGGTCTGGTCCTTGTGTAGTTTTAGTTTTTGCCACTAGATGCCCCTTTTCCCCTATCCGTTGGTCTCTCATGCCAGTGGTTCTCAAACATTTTCATGTCAAGGACCTCCAAGTGAATATCGTCACTGTCAGGCTCCTCTTATTTCCATATTTTAACTTTGTGTTTTTTTTCCGTAAATTAACGCCCCTACTTGATCATACCACAGCGTCACACAAAATCAGCAGAAGTAGCTACACTCACACTAGTCTTGTGTGGCCAGACTGTTGCCTCCCACAATTTACAAATGTTTCCGGCATACAGTCTGGGACTCGGAAGCTCTGATCATGCTTAATGGGAAAGCGGAAGCCCCTCCCCTACCCACTTCCGTTTTAGCATTGTGCAGTGGCGCAAAGGAGTCCGACTGGAATCAAAACAACAAGTGTTGAAGATGGCTAGTTCGTTAGCAGCAATGGAGATTTCAAAAGCTCTTTTCGAGTCAACGCTCTCTGAACTTTGTCTAATCCACAGTGTTAATAATGTATATAGCATTCAGAGATTGTGGAATAGTTGTCTGGTGACGCGAGACTAGTTTCCACTGGGACTACAGGTCCGCGGGCACCGCGTCGTGATTGGTCGAATGTCTTTCCGGTCTGAGTAGCATAGAACAACTTCCGTTAAGCAGATTTCGGGAAGTGGAGTTCCAGACTCTATATAGCATTCAGAGATTGGGGAATAGTTGGAATAGTGTCCACACACACACACACACACACACACACACACACACACACACACACACACACACACACACACACACACACACACACACACACACACACACACACACACACACACACACACACACACACACACACACACACACACACACACACACACACCTTCAGTGGAGCAGTGTTTGTCCAGTAGTCTGTCAGTCTGTCTCTGACCACTTCAAGTGTGTCTTTAGGGCTGGTCTGGAGTCTGTCCTGAACCTCTGGAGGAGCTGGATGATACACAGAGTGGTACCTGACGAAGACAGGGGCTAGTTTAGTTTAGATTAGATTTGTTTAGTCGCGTTTCTTCTAATCTAGTTTTGATTTCACACTATATAAATAAGCATACTTAGTTTTTATCAGAGTATGCTTATTTATATAGTGTGAATTCCTGTTTTTAGGACTTTTTATTCAGGTCGATATTGTATGTTTCTGCACTGTTTGTTTTTATTCTTTTATGAATTCTGCTGTCTCCTACTGGGAGAAACATAATTTCGTTTGTTTTTCTAGCACTGCTTGCAGATGTAAAACAAATGACAAATAAAGCAATCTTGAATCTTGAATCTTGATTTAGTTTTACTAAGTTAAC
>NC_137608.1:14260246-14262746 GCF_963280865.1 Gymnoscopelus braueri | reverse complement strand
TGGACCAAACTGTGAAGGATTTGTCATTGCTTTGACACAAAACACATTCTAATGAAAACAACTCACAAATTGTTTTCTGGCTCAAACTCAACCACCCGCAAAACTGAATGCAACTACAGCTCATTATGGTCTTTTCGAAACAGTTAAACTGAAGTTCAAAGCGTTTCAAGTGGATAGCAATTTGCTGCATCACAAATACCATATAGAAATATTCAAAATCCCCCCCAAAAGTAGATATTATTGTTATAGAGACAAAGCTGTTGTTTGAAGTTTTGTAAATGAGACCAACCACAGTTGGAGACCTATACAGTATCCTGGTGATTTCCATTTTATTTCCATCCAAGGGCTTTTGATCATACATTTACTTTTAGACAATATTTGCTTCAACAGGAACAGACGTCTGCCATTCAGTTTAGACACATGATGATTTGTTCAATGTATAGTATTAGAAGATAGTGCACATCCAATTTGGATGTCAGGTCAGGATAATATACATATCAAAGCAAACATAAATGATCAGATAAGCCAAGGTAGATCAAAGCTAATTTTTTAATATTGAGACCCTTTTTGATAATTAAGTAAGTAGGTCGGAGAGGCTTATTGTCGGTATCAGCCAGTGCGTGGGAGTCTATCACAATGCGCTAGACATCTGGGAGATAGATTGCTGTGGTGGAGCGCAACACCTACCATCAGCTCCCAGTACTTACCACATGACTTGCCGCACCCAAGCCGTGCTACTCATACGGTGAGTTGTTGGTGCCTGGGGTCGAAACCCATGACCTTATGGTCAAGTGCTCTACCGACTGAGCTACCCGATATTTGATAATTAAATCAGCTTTTTCGATGAGTTGAGTACAAAGGACCCCAATGGAAACAAGCCATTGGCTTTCTTGGGTTTAAAATCCTCTTAGCAGACCTTGTATTGAACTGTACTTTCCTGTGCAATCTTTTTGCAAACTGCTAATAAAGTATTAAATTAATCAATCAACTGTGCCGCTCTACCTCCTGAGCCACTGCCACGCCCCAGCAAGTACGATGCTTGTAGAGGTCAGTATTTGCATGTGTGTGTGTGTGTGTGTGTGTGTGTGTGTGTGTGTGTGTGTGTGTGTGTGTGTGTGTGTGTGTGCGTGCGTGTGTGTGTGTGTACCTTGCTGGTAAACGTCTGCGTGTGGTTGGTCAGCATTGACTGCTTTCAGGACCTGCCGGTAGGCGGAGATTAGACCTGTGACCTCACGCCGGTACCGTTGAAGTTCCACCAATCGCTTCTCCTCTGACTGGCCACGCCCCTTCTCTAGTCGCTCAGCTACCGATTGGTCAGACGGCCAGATGAATGTCTGGTGGTACACATCTATACAGGAACAAATTAGCTCAGAGTCTCAGACATGTTACTACAGTGTCACTGACCTAAGGAGAATGTTAAAATTCTTATAAACATTGAAATGCTATAAATGATTAAGAATTGTCATTCGTTTAATAATTTGTACTGACTATTCAGATCCACTGAGCCGCGGTATGTGCGTGCGTGTGTGTGTGTGTCGTGAGCATGTGTGTGTGTATGTGTGTGTGTGTGTGCGTGTGTGTGTGTGTGTGTGTGTGTGTGTGCGCGTGCACGTGTGTGGACTGACCTCCAGTCACAGGGTCTAGCATTCTGCCCTGACTCCGCTCTAGCAATACGTCATCTGGTGCCTCTAAAATCACTACACACACACACACACACACACACACACACACACACACACACACACACACACCCACACAAACACACACACACACACACACACACACACACACACACACACACACACACACACACACACACACACACACACACACACACACACACACACACACACACACACACACACACACATTATTTGCGTTCACATTTAACAAGAAATTCTTGAACACATACAACGGTAGATGCACAAACTTGGGACACAATAAATGTTTCAGGATACAGATCACGGATACAGGAAGCATTGTCTCCTCCATACGTGGCGACTGCCAATTATCACAGACATCGAACAGAATGTATTCAATGCCTTAACTCTTGGCTTGGGCATTCCTGCAATCTGCAGGCCTCTCCCAACAAATGTATGAATATTAACGAGGCTTCCAAATATAAACACGACCAGTTTACATTTGTAACCAAGCTGTATAATAGCATCCTTAAGACGTTGGTACTTCAGCACCTTGGTAAGGAATGCCTCTTCCAGACTGTGGTCGAATGTACAACCCACTTCCAAATGGTCACTTCTCTACTGTCCTCATCAACAACAACAACATCTAGTGTGTTAGTGTTCAGCATACATAAACAACATACAGTATAATGTACAGTAGAACAGTTATTATTCGTTTGGTGTCAGGCAGAAACCTCTTATCTCCATATGCCAACTTTTGGTGTTTTTTTCGTATATTAATGCCCGTCTTGATCATACTACAGCGCCACACAAAAGTATCAAAAGTAGCAGATCTGCAAGCTCTAAATGCGTCACTTTTT
>NC_137608.1:14180246-14255246 GCF_963280865.1 Gymnoscopelus braueri | reverse complement strand
GTATCAAATACGTTAACAATATATTATACAAAATACTTTAAAGGAGTAGTTCACCCAAAAAATTACTTATTATCTATCAATTACACACCTCATGAAGCCTTGAATTCATGGATATTATTTAGTTTTAGTTTTGGTTTAGGAATGCGACAAAAACAAAAAAAAATCGATGCATTCAAGGCTTCATGGGGTGTGTAATTGATAGAAAATACGATTTTTTTTTTGTGAACTACTTCTTTAATAATGCATGTGTGTGTGTGTGTGTGTGTGTGTGTGTGTGTGTGTGTGTGTGTGTGTGTGTGTGTGTGTGTGTGTGTGTGTGTGTGTGTGTGTGTGTGTGTGTGTGTGTGTGTGTGTGTGTGTGTGTACCTGCTGGGTGTGTGTATTTTGAAGGCCAGCGTCCCTCAACAAACTGTCAGTCGTCACATGAACCATTCCCAGCTGACAGCACAGCTTCATCGCCTAGAATTCATCATCATCATCATCATCATCATTATCATCGTCATCAATCTATCTATCTATCTATCTATCTATCTATCTATCTGTCTGTCTGTCTGTCTGTCTGTCTGTCTGTCTGTCTGTCTGTCTGTCTGTCTGTCTGTCTGTCTGTCTGTCTATCTATCTATCTATCTATCTATCTATCTATCAATCTATCAATCTATCAATCTATCTATCTATCGGGACCCATGTTTGGGTCGCGGACCAATTTTTATGGGTCGCAAATAAATACCCGTTTTGCTTGTGTCTTCCATAAGATTTAAAAAAGGTCATCAAATGAAAATAAAAATCACAGCTTCATCAATTAAATGAATTCCAACATATTTCAAAAGTATTTCATAAATACATTAATTAAATGTAAATACAAATAATTAAAAATAAATGATAATAATAAAAATAAAAACGTAGTGAAAATAGCAGATCTACAAGCTCACAATGCGGGGCGAAGCAACACGTTGTGAGCTTGTAGATCTTCTATTTTCACTAGTTTGTGTCCTGGGCAAACTTCTAATAAATCTTTTGGGTCTTGAGCTAAAAGGTTAGGGAACCAGTGATCCATACAACTCACTATAGTTGTCTTCCCAGAAGCAGGTGCACCCAGAATTATGATTCTCGGCACTGAAAGAAAGAAAGAGAAAGAAAGAAAGAAAGAAAGAAAGAAAGAAAGAAAGAAAGACAGAAGCATGTTAGAGCAGTCTAGTCAGTTCTATAATTCAGAGACTGTAAAGGTTGTAATGTAGAACTACAGCTCCACCTAGTGGTCATAACAAATTAGAAATGATCTGATCAAAACAATCCTGGCAGTGACAGAAGTCATTTGGGGTCAGACGGTCAGTTGATGTTGCTTATCTGTTATGGGGATGTTTCAGGAAGAGGACAGTGTCTCTGAGGACTACATTACCCACCATCCACCCTGTCTCTCCTCAGCAGTGAGATCAGGTAGGAGATTGGCTCCTCTGGTTTATCTATTATCAGACTGCTCACCATGGTCTGAAAAAACAACAAAATTACTATTATTATTACCCTTATTATTACCCTTATTATTATTATTATTATTATTATTATTATTATTATTATTATTGCATCATGTCCGACTTGAGTTACTAACTGTAAAATGGAAGATTGATAACCTACTACACTAAAGTTAATTAAATCAGGATGCATGATGTGATTGTGAGCACATTATAGCACAGTCTGCAGAGTCCAGTATTGGAAAGTAATTAAGTACATGTACTCAAGTACTGTGCTTATAATACATTTAGATTTTTTTTATGTATAGTATACAGTATTTAATTGTTTCTGTACTTTTACTCCACTATATCTCAGAGTCAAATATTGTACTTTTTACTACAATTATTTGAAAACTTTAGTTACTTACCAGTTTATTTGTAGATTTGGATTATTATTACAAGTCATACATTACCCACTTCAGCTCTACTTTAAACTATTTGAAAATAGTCGATCTACAAGCTCACAAGATCTGCTATTTTCAAAAGATTTTTATACATTTGAAACCTGTGAAATGGGACATTCTGCATAATGGGTACTTTTACTTTTGGTACTTTAAGTATATTTTGATGCCAATACTTTTGAACTTTTTCTCAAGTAAATTTAGAATTCTGGACTTTTTTTTGGACTGCAACAGAGTATTTCTGCATTGCAGTAATGATACTTTTATTTAAGTAAAACAATTGAGTACTTTTACCACCACTGTCTGCAAGCTGACATCTTGAATACAAAAATATATACATTTTTTACCTGAACCAAATCAAATATCTCATGTCTCTCTGCGTAAACAGATATTTGTGGAGGAATCCTCAGAGGTTTGACCGTTTCGTCCATGATCATCAACGTCTTCTTGATTGATTGAAAACTTTATAAGCAGTTTGCAAAAAAAAAAAAAAGAAAGCACAGGAAAGTACAGTTCAATAGAAGGTCTGGTAAAAGGATTTTAAACCCAAGAAATTGTTCCCATTGGGGTCCTTTGTACTCAATTCATACTCAATTCATAGAAATAAAGATTTTCCTCCCCGTCGGGGAATTGAACCCCGGTCTCCCGCGTGACAGGCGGGGATACTGACCACTATACTAACGAGGAATTAATCACAATGTTTCAAATTTCAAATCTTCTACTACTACTACTTATCTACTACTACTTATCTGCTCCAAAGAGAAGTCAAAACATGTTTAATCGTTCTGCTCACAGGATGTTAATTCATGATGAACCCGGTTCTTCCACACATTGTAACAATTAACTACATGTAAGAATCAAAAGTAGAAACACAAGTTAATAGGATTTTAGCGTAAGATTAACCAGACATCTTACCTTTTACCAGTTTACCAACCGTCCACTTGTTGCTATGGATAACGTCATCCGCGTGCGCCGTACGTTTGTATACACGTGCGTTGCCTAGCAATACTGTTCTAAAGTTTGTGATAAGTGCATTTGAGTAAAATAAAAACCAATTATCCAAATGACGTAGGTAGGCTACGTCTATCAATCCACCGCCAACAAATCGCTCATCTATCTCAATTATTATTATTATTGTATTATTGTATGGTGAAAATACAGCACAATAAATACCTGGTATTATAATTAGGGTACTGTTGGAGTACAGGATCTGCAATGGCTAACTGTCTCCTGTAGGAGGAGCCAGATGCTACAGTTTGATTTTGAAACATGGTTCAGAATGAGATTATTTCATCAGGAGGCTACAGGTTCAAGGCTGTATTTTATTGTCACAATCTTGTGCACATGAGTAAAACTTGTTTTTTTGAACAGTACAGTATCCTTCCCAATATATGGGCATTTAATGTATACACCAACTTGGCATCACCGAATTATCTTGTCACTTTTATTTCAAGATATCCGTACCCCTTACAGTGGTGGAAAGTAAACTAAGTACATTTACTCAAGTACTGTACTTTTTGAGGTACTTTTACTTTACTGGACTATTACTAATTATCTACACTTTTACTTCTACTCCACTACATCTGAGGCAAATATTGTACTTTCACTCCACTACAATTATTTGAAAACTTTAGTTACAAGTTACTTTTCAGATATAACTTATTACATTATAAAACATACATTAACCACTTTAGCCCCATTTTATACCTAGGCTATTAAATAGCCAATCTACAGCTCTATTTTCAAACATTTTAGTACTTGATGCCAATACTTATGTACTTTTACTCAAGTTAATTTTGAATTTTACTCTTTTACTTGTAACAGTATTTCTATATTGCAGTATTGTTACTTTAGTAAAGAATTCGAGTACTTTTTCCACCACTGCAGAAGCCTAACCCTAACCCTTGAAGGCATTTATCCAGTGATAAATGGGTTCTCTGTACAAGTGACCATTCCATTAGATGGGAATGGTACAGTGCAATGGAAAAGATTAGCGTTTAGGATCCAGTAATCCTGGAACCGTCCTCACACCCATGGCTGTAGTCACAAAATATTTAAGACTTTACCCACCTTGCTTGTATGCTTGATAAAAATTCTGAATCTGGGGTAAATATTAGTGTGCCAGTAGGCCTAGACTTAAATCATGAACATTTCAACCTGCAAGTTTAGCTCAAGCTGTCAGTACTTTCGCTCTCTCACATCACCTACTACATACAGCACCAGCAGGGGTTCTCAATCTTTTATAAACCAAGGCCCACCTGGGTGTCAAGATGGTCAAGGCCCATATTCTGAAATAAAGCGTTGCCGTCAGGCAGAAACCGCTTATCTCCATATACCAACTGTTTTTTTTCGTAAATGAATGCCCTAGCCAGTAGCCTAGTACTTGATCAACTACAGCATCACACGAAAGAATCAAAGTTGAGTGTTTCCAGTTTTCCACAGTCTGCAAATCAGTTTGAAATCTTGCACATTTGTGCAACATTTAATTAAGCTATCACAGTAATTTGTCTGCAAAATTGAAGTGTAAAACAGACCAGACTTTAATCTGTAACAGTATTTCTACATAGTGGTATTGGTACTTGTACAAAATGTGATGAGAGTTCTTCTTCCACCACTGCGTAGTGCTATCATTTGTGTCCACACCAGATCCAGCCAGCAAATATATTACAAACTTTACATGAACTTCCAACATAACTTCCTTGAGTATTGAAGTAAACATGCCTAAACAAACCACCAGTTATTTATATTGTTCAAATTCTCTTTATTATATAGGAGAAAATACAAAATTTAAAATACATTCAAAGGCCAATTTTTTTACAAAATAACCCAAAGTGGCTTATAATTTTTACGATTGCGCTGCAGAGCCCTTGGAGCTTATCAGCTTCTCCACCATCTGCTTGGCGTAACGCATCCTTATGGCCAGCTCCTTGCTGCAGCCAAACTCCTCCAGCAAGGACAGTTTGTAGGTGCGGAAGACTTGCTTCTCATCGATGTAAGTCACGGCAGCCATCAGGGGGCAGAGGATCAGCTTGACGTGGTCCTGGAGGCGATGAAAACAATGTCATTTGTGCAATCTGTGATACAGCGTGGAAGGAGCCCCCACACTGGCGCAAAAGTTTGAAATAATTGGACATCAATTTGAAGTCATAGCAAATTGAAGTCAGCCCTACCTGAAAATACAACAGAATTGTGCTGGGTCTTGGTCCAACTATCAACTCTTTAACACTCCCAACTACTAGGTGTGTTGAGCATGTCGTTGGTCTGACATTACTCTTCGGATGCGGTGAAGTTAATGTTGTTGGTCTGACATTACTCTTTGGATGCAGTGAAGTTTACCAACCTGGAAGAAGTTAATCTGGACTGTGCCGTTAGACAGGTGCAGCACGATGGCACTCTTGGTCCTGAACCAGTGGGAGAGGTAGGGCAGGCGTGCCAGCTCGTCACCGTCTCTACGTGCCATGTTGGCACCGGCCTTGAGAAGGTGCTCGCTCAGGTGCTCGCTCATGTAGTTACGGAAGTATTTGAGCAAGGTAATCTGCAAGAGAGGCGATAAACAAAACGGGTTTGATTAACATAAAAGGGAGACAGTGAGATAGAAAAGTGTTAAGAGACCTCCATAGATCAAGCTGTAATGCTACGACTACGCCCAGAGATCAGGATCACATGAGATCTCAGGTATAAAAGTTGCTCCAAGCATGGAGAATAACTATACCATACTGGGCGAATACATGAATGAACTCCTTTCCCACTGCCAGTAGACGAGTATATCTTATCATTTTGGGTCCTAGTGTACTTTCAAGCCAGGTCATACTACATTTGATTTATAATGCACTTTAGTCGTGAAAATCTCAAAGTGCTACATAGGCAGTTGCATAAAAAAGAAACATCGCATCATTAAAATCATCAACTGAAACAAGACATTTTAAAACATGAGTGCATAAAGCCTAGAGGTACAGTAAGACCAGTGTAGCAAAAAAAAAATCTTAGCCAAAAAAAATAATAATCTTAATATGGGCACAACTCAGGAGCTTATATCCAGTATCCGCCAATACAAATAAAATGATCGATCATCTGATGTTTCACCAAATAAGTGTCTCTCCACTACAGACCCACTTCCGGCCACACACACACTCACTCAGGTTGGTTTGAAGCTTTACTTGCTGTGGCCCAAATAGCAAACTATCCGTTTAGTTTTCACAACCCCTTCAAGACATCTGGCTCCCCGTTTTTGGCTCCATGCCCACCAATAGCTGAGTTAGTAGCATCTTAAACGTTTAGAAGAACTAGTGCTGAGACAGAGACAACTACTGACCTTCTTGGTGAGCTGCCATTTCTCGTACCCTGCCACAGGGTACGAGTGTACACTCATGTAGCTCTCTGCATTGGTTTTGTCAATGTACTGCAGGCTTTCTCCATCGGTGTACATCAGCAACCGTGTGTAGTCGTTGAAGAGCACACCCACGCTGTTGTCACACAGCTGGTAGCCTGGAACAAAAAAAAAATCTACTTTTAAAATACACAATCTTTACAACACACAAAGCAAGGAAGAAATAGCAGAAGGCATTTCTACATAGACACTGCACATTATTGTAGTACTGTAGTCGCGACTAGTTATTCTACCCCTGCAAACAGTTGCATACAAATTCTCTGTTGCAAGAGGCTTTAACTGATATACATGTGAAAGCAGAATAAAACATTTAGAAAATAAATATTTCCCCAAAATGCAGAGGTGTGTCTTACATAGCCCGAATTTCTGAGAAGAGTCAACCCACTTGCTGATCCAGAAGATGGGGATGCACGCAGGGTCTTCTGCCTCTTCTGAAAGATCACACACAAAATGATCGTCAGTGTCAGAGGTGGCTTCAGTAAAAGTAACAATACCACAATGTATAAATACTGAGTCCATTACAAGTAAATACCTGCATTTCAAACAGTTTGACAAAAACATTTATAAATTGTTCCGATCTACAAGCTCACAACACGTCGGTGTTGAGAACTTTTATATGAACCATTTTAAAATACCAAAAGACGATGTATAAACTTAAGTGTTTTTTTATCATTGAAATCCAAAAAGTAACTTGTAAGGGTGAGGTCACACCAAACTTCATTCTGCCTATGCAGCGGATTCTGCCAATGCTTTTCAATGGGAACGGAGTGGTTTGTTGCCAGTCGCAGAATACTGTAGAAAAGAAAAGACTCAGTTCCTGCTGAAACGCATGGCAGAATCTGACGCATAGGCAGAATTAAAGTTCGGTGTGACTGAACCCCAACTCAAGTTTTTAAATAATTGTGGAATAAAAAGTTCCAATATTTTCCTCTGCAAGGTAGTAGAGTAGAAATATCAAGTATTGTAAAATATGTATATATATATATACTCAAGTAAAGTAAAAGTACCTCAAAACAGTACTACTGTGTATATATATAGTAAATATACTTCAGTTTCCACCACTGGTCAGCATTCACAATGTTATCACAATTCACAAAGATAAGTTCAGTGATCAGGAGAGACACAAGGCCAGTCGCAGCTTGGGGTGGAATCTGAACACAGACATTTGAGAGGACCTGACAAAGCGTTTGCTCTCAACCTTCGCGTACGAGCCGTCCTCCCAGACGGCTTTTTCCCAAAAAAGCTGCGATTTGCTGCAACATGTCAGTCAGGTTGCAGTCTGGTCCCTCTGGTACAGCCCTGCCCGCACCGTCCCTGTGAATACAGGACCAGAACTCACTTGTCAAATCAATCTGTACTGGACGCTGTCCAAAAACCAATGGAGAAAACCCCTCAACATATCGTTGCCGTCAGGTGGAAACCTCTCATCTCCATATTTTAACTTGTGGGTGTTTTTTTCGTAAATGAATGCCCTACTTGATCATACTACAGCCTCACATAAAAGCATTGAAGTTGCAGATCCACAAGCTCGAAACGGCATGTTTTGAGCTTGTAGCTCTGCAACTTAAGAAAAGTAACAGTTTTGGACATGTGAGGTTTCCACCCAACAAACCATATTAAAAGCAAAACCCTCCCATCTACGCTGACAAAAGTCACGTTTATTCTGAAATGGCACATGTTGACCACTCAATATTCAGAACTTATAAAGAATAAACACCACAGGGCAGATACCGAGAGACCACCCTCTACTACAGCGCCATCCCAATCTAATTTAGCACATTATGCTTGAAGGCAATTGCTGTGGGAGTTATAGTTAATAGAATTATACTTAAAACCGTTAACCCCCTCATGTAGGAAAAATATCCCATTTCGATGTGTTGTTTCACGCTACTGTTAGTAATTTAGCCCATTACTTTCCTGGTGGTAAGTATGTTGGCAGATGCAGAAACATGAATTATCCTACTAGTCAAGTCGTTTTTTCTGTTTCGTTTCTTCTCTTGGATAATCTAGCCTAATTGTAGGCTGTAGTAAATAAAGAACAGTGATGTATCACCTTGGTGCAGGCTCATCTTTCACCTCCACCTTTTCTGAACCTCCGGGAAAAATAAGAAAACAGTGGTCAGGACCAACCTTTCTCTAGCACATGACTAGTAGTACTTTGTTCCATGATGTGTTGTTGAGTACAGTTTCTACCATTGAGGGGGGGAAAAGAATACCTTTGTTGAGCACGGTGAGCAGCCATCTCATCTCCGCTGCTGTGGAAGGGGCGATGGAGAAACGCGGGGGTAAAGTGAGGCACGTGGTCGGCAGGTGCGTGGGGACATAGCCCTGCGTGAAGAACTCGTCTGTCTGAAGCTGTGCAACGGTGGGCCTCTGGGAGGGATCAGCACGCAGCATCCGCTTGATGACCGAGGCTGCTAATGGGTTCATGTGCTGCAGAGGAGAGTTTACAGGTGAGGCCGGAGCAGAGCAAAGGTGATCACACACAAAATTGTGGGGAAAGTGAGGAAAGGCGGTACGTTAAATGGAGGTCATAGTTAAAACAACATGGGCAAAGTTTACATGGCGTGGAAATTAATTGTGCTTTAATACGCGTTTAAAATGGGCTCTACGCGGGTTCGATTCCCGAGCCCCATGACCTTGGCTGTGTGTCACTCCCCGTCTCGCTCTACTGTGGTGTGCCAACTTACCACGGGGATGGTATAGTCGTTCTTCTTGATCCGGTTGTATGTCTCCTTCAGAGTGGAGGCTTCAAATGGAGGCTTACCCACCAACAGAGTGTATCTGGGAAGACGACAGGAGGAACGAGGGGTCAATAATCTGAGTGTGCAGGATATACAGCTTGAAATAGAATAACTGGTACCATTTGTTTTAATTAAACCTTTTTCTATTATTGCTTATACATTTTCAATCTTTTTATTTATCCATCTTCTTTCATTACCGTTCCCTGAGGGGTTCCATATTATGTGATTGGTGATCTACAAAGAAAAGGAAAAAAATGCAGTGACAACGTACAGGATGCACCCGAGTGACCAGACGTCCACCTCAAAGCTGTGGCCCTTCTTGCAAAGCACTTCAGGGGTGATGTAGTTGGGTGCTCCACACAAAGTCTTCTTCCTCTCGCCATCGTACTCGATCTTAGCTGCCAGGCCAAAGTCCCCTTGTGGAGAGAGATAAAGATTCCCGTTAGGTTTCATTCAAATAAGTCCATGTTTACAACTTTATTAGTAGTATTGGAAACCATTCCTGTCGCGAGTTGGTGCATGCCGTGGTCCGTTAGAGGACAAACAGGCTTGTTGTGCATGTGGCATGATTTTGCTACGGTTTGTGGTTGTGCCATTACGAAAAAGGTTAGCTTTGCACATCCCCACAGTTCTTTGAACACTGTGCTGGACCAAATATTCAAGTGATATTCACAGATATATTCTGTGAATGTCTGCACACGATATACTGCTTTCCCATATTTTGTTTCGCCCATACAAGGGCTTCGTCAGCAACCCGATGAAGGCTGTGCATGGGAGAAACAGTGTTCTTGTCGTTTAAATAAAATATGGGAGCGCAGTATATCGTGTTGTCTCATTAGTTAACAATCTGTCTGTGTGTGTCTGTGTGTAACGTACCTATTTTGACCATCATATCATCGCTTAGGAAGATGTTCCCCAGTTTCAGATCTCTATGGATGACTCTGTTGTTGTGGAGATACCGGCAGCCGTTCAGCAGTTGCAGCATGAAGTAACGTGCCTCCGGTTCTGTCACCATCCTTCGACGCTTGTGTAGTTCCAGCAGAGACTGTAGATAGAACACAAGACAATGTTGGCATCATCATTATAACCCTAAAACCCAATAAAGATTGGTTTGGTTAGTTAAGTGAAGCCATTTTAAAACAGTCAGTAGGCTTTAAATATAAAATACAGTAGGCTACATCAAGGGTTCTCAAGGTGGGTTCCCCAGATAAAGGATTTGCTAGTTAGGAACCAAATGGACCCTTTATGGGTCCATTGGTACACTCTCAAGAGTTAAGGTGGTGCACTGTCCAATGCAGGGGTTCTCAAAGTGGGGTCTGGGGACCAGTGTTGCTATGCTCATTTGGGAAGTGCTTGCACTGTATTTTAATGACGCGCACGTCGCTTAACACCTACACTATAGGGCACACAATGGACAATTGATATGCATCTAGGCTAATTCCTATGTTAATGTACCTGGCGTGAGTCGGGAGCCTTGTAAACTTCGTTGAAGTGTGAATTTAAAGTAGTTTTAAATCTATGCGTGTGCCTGCGCTTGCTCAAATCGGTTCAGTCACGCCGTGCAAGGCCGTCCAGTGAGCATTGCACCCCTGCCAGGGACCCCCAGGGCCATATATGCACATCCGCTTCTCTTTTTTATCTTGAATTTCTTTGAAAATGTTTGAATATTTTTGACATTTTTAATGTCTGGGGTCCTAGGCACTAACTAAGTCTATTCAGATCGACCAGGCTAACACTGATTAACTTGATATAGCCTTGGATGAAGACTATCATAGATGTATTTTAGATTCTGACATTTGCAGATATGAAAGTAAAAGTCAGACTGGATAAAATACATTGATCAAAGGCTAAACTTTATACAAACCATGAGCCTATAGGTAATGCATGATGTTATTGGGGCAATAATTTAAACAGACAGGAAATGACTATAAACGGCAGCCGAGCAGGACAACAGTAACAAAGCAGAGACAAATGACAATGCAATAGCCTTCAAGCTCCTAGAAGAGTGATTGTTACTTACATATAAAATTAGCCTTGGATCAAGACTAGCTGTAGTATACAACCCTCGTAGACGTATTTATGATTCTGACGTCTTCAATCAAAGACGTCAGAAGAATCATAAATACGTCTACGAGGGTTGTATACTACAGCTAGATCAAGACCATCATAGATGTATTTTATGGATTTCGACATTTGCATATCTATGATAAAAGTCAGACTCGATAAAAATAAATAAAAAAAAGTCTAAAAACAACAAATGCATACCCTCCGTCTGCAGATCTCCAGCACCACGAACACGAAGTCGTCATCCTCGAAGAAGCCGTGGAAGCCCACGACGTGCGGGTTGTCCAGGGTTTTGTGGATGGTGATCTCCGAGGTCATCTTCTCCCTCTGGTGCGGCTTCAGGATCATGGTCTTGGCCACGATCTTACCCGCAAACACCTGCTTGGTCTCCATGTCCGTGATCTCGAAGCACTTGGCGAAGCCCCCCTTGCCCAGGAAGCGGCCCCGCTGGTACCGCTTCTTGGTGCGGGGGTCCACCAGCACGTCTGGGATCTCCTTCAGGGGGGCCGAGGAGGAGGCCGAGGGCTTCACAACGGCCGCGCACATCGTTGTTGGAAAAGTTAAAGTTTGTGTTTAAGAGAACCTTCTACTTGAACTATTAAGTTTAATGACGTTTTCTCAATTTGAAAAATCCTTAAATAACAACAACTTGTGGTGGGCTGCTCCTCTCTCTCTCTGTGTGCAATCCTCGGGTTAAAATAACAAATTTACGATCTAAACTGACGGCAAAATCATTTAAACGTCAGTTTAAATGTATAAAAGTAATGCAGTCCGCAGAAGTAAAATAGAATATTCGCGTTAACAAACACAGTAAAAGCAGCCCAGTAACCTCTGTAATGCTGCTGTTTCCCTCTCTGCTCTCGCTCTCTCTTCTCGTGACAGATCCACTAAAATCGGATAGAAGGTGCGCTGGTTTAATACTGGTACCAATCAGCCCACTGATGAGTGGGCGGAGTATGGGCCGTAGGTAGCCCCTACGGAACCTCTCCCTCCGCTGCTCCAAGATGAGGTTCCTCGTTTGTCTTTTCCGTTTGAGGTCGACATTGTCGCACATTTTCCACTTTACATGTTTCTTACCCATTTCTGCACATCGTATCCAAAAAGTAAAGCATTTCCGCCACTCTCTTAGATGTTTTAAGTTCTAGCGCACCATAAAAGCTACCCAACGAGTTGAAGAAAGTATTTAATTTGCATCGGTCTTCATCCGGTTACATGTTTTTAAGACATTGCGCAAGAGTTGCGCCCGTAGAGATAACATTACTGATTCCCCTACTGGTCAAATGTTGAATTGCATCTTCTAATGCAAAATATTATGGAGCTATACAGCGGAGGGAGAGGTTCCGTCGGAGCTAGGCCGTAGGTAGCCCTGAAACATGACTGTCATATCATGACAGTCATGGCGCTACTTGTTCCTGTTTTTTGAAATTTCTATATTTACAACCCGTACATCTACATAAACGTTTAGCCCCTACGGAACCTCTCCCTCCGCTAGCGGAGGGAGAGGTTCCGTAGGGGCTACATAAACGTTCAGATTTCAAATATAGAGTGCTGACCCCACGGCCACGGATGTAACACGTTAAAACCCCTGGGTCTAAGTACTCGTATCTTCCGTACTGTTCAATCAAATGCATTTTACTCCTATCGGCGGCCATTTCTTTTATAGAGTTATAATGTATCAGAGTACAGTACACCTCCCAACCGATAGGGTCGCGTAGTTGAAAAGCATGAGGAGAAAATTCTGAATGTGCTTGCCATGAAATGCGTTGCATTCCATCCCTAGAGGCAATTAGTCTCATATGCTGGGTATGTGTTCTGATGTTTTCTCTCTCTTTTTTTTTTGGTTTGTTTTTTCTGCAGGGAGATGGAATTGTTGAACCTGATTCCAGTACATCTTCACCATTCCCTGACCTATGGTCAGACAAGATGTGGAAAGAAAGAAAGGACAACTACCGACTGTAAAGATGGGAAGTTGGGCTGCAAAGTGTTCTCATCCATTACGGACTTCTCTGTCTTCAGAGAACCCAAGGTTCACGATTGTCAACAGAATGGACTAACTACGAAATCACACACAATGGAAGGCAAATACTCAAGTTAAAGGGATACTTCACTCTCGGGACGGGGACACATTTAAAAAATATATTAAAAATAAATGAAAAAAGTAATGGAAAATTCATGGCCCCCTCACGCATTAGAGTGTCCTACTAATGTGTGAGGGGGCCTTTATTTTGCCATAACTTCTTTCATTTTTTTTTAATATATATTTTTAATGTTTATTTTATGTGAAAGTGAAGTATCCCTTTAAGTAAAAGTACCTGAAAATTGTACTTAAGTACAGTACTTGAGTAAGTGTAATTAGTTACTTTCCACCACTGCACAAAAGTGGAGTTTATTATATAGCAGTGACATTATACCAATAGACCTATAATTTATTTCTGGTTTGAAGTCATCATATTCATGATGTTGACATTTAAAATATAAGCCGATTCATATAGCTGCTCGATTTCTCTGGGACACAATGAGGGGCCGGAGAGACTTTGAAGATTTAGAAATCTTTATTTCTCTTGTTCACAGTTTAACATTCGTCTCCTCGGGGTGGTGATACAAAGGGCAGAATGCACACGGGCAACATTCATCGTTACACACACAGCCACATCAAACATTATTGTGTCATTCAGAGTTATGTGCAGTAGGTGGTTGTGTTTCTGTCATCATTTGGTTGCTGGAACATTCTAAAAAAGAATGGTGTAGTTTGTTGGCAGTCACCAAACAACCTGGACATCTGAAAACACAGCTTCATAATGTCATACAGGGACAAACAATACTGTCTGTCCGATAAGAGACAATCAATGTATGAAAAATCACTTTTAAATGATATCTGCTGTGCTAACAGATTAGGCAGTTCATATTTTAGTTGTATATTTAATATTATTAATGATAACAGGACAGAATGGGACCATCATTCAATCATCCTTCAGTTCAGAGATCCGTCACTTTCACATCAATTGATCCTCTTAAGTTGAATTACTTCAAAACTCAAACACTGGAGATAAGTTTCCGTCACTATCATCAACATTTGGGGATTTGTTTGATAAAGAAGAAACGACAGACATATAAATAGCCATGAGGATAGCGCGTTCAATTCTCATTTTGAATTCAGTGAACTGATGTCAATCCTGCCTCTGTGAAACATTGTTACATTCAAACATAGCATGCTGGAGCAAGATCACCTCAAATAAAAACCTTTTATCAAAATCCTGCTGATTGGATTCATTTGGGACAGGGAGGTGACTGCAGCAGACAGGAAGTATCCAGTACAGTACATATAGTTACATCCACTACTGAGAAGCATAAAGTCCACCGGTTATTATTCCATATTCATCTGGTTCACTGCATAACTAACTCTGGTCTCCATTATTTATTACTATAATCCAGGTTCTATCAGCGGCACAGAACCTCCCTGCTTTACACACCACACTAACACTGATTTACCCCAAACCCAGTTTAAAAAGGAGTAGTTCACCCCCCAAAAAATATTTTCTATCAATTACACATGCCATGAAGCCTTGAATCATCATCATCTTGTTTCATTTTGAGATCATTTTGTTTTTGTCGCATTCCTAAGCCAATAATTCGATGACCAGGTGGCTGCTCAGTAGGAGACTCTTCCGAGTCTTCGAGTCGAGCAGCAACCGTTCCATTGGCAACAAGCCCTCTGCCCTCTGCGGTCATCAAATTATTGGCTTAGGAATGCGACAAAAACTAAAAAATCTCCATGAATTCAAGGCTTCATCGGGTGTGTAATTGATAGAAAATAGGTCATTTTTTAGGGTGAACTACTCCTTTAACCCGGGTCAACCAAACCCAAACAAATTATCACCTGAATCCCACTGAGAAATAATTTTTATTTTAATTTCTTTTATGTTTTAATGAATAGCTGGATTTGTTTGACCTCGAACTCAAACTTTTTTCATTTCAAGGACTTCCCCTGTTTGGCATGCGTTAGGGCTGAAGTCCCCCATAACTCTCAGAGTTTAGACCGGTAAGGGTCCATTTGATTCGTAACTATCGATTATTAAGCTGTGGACCCCCTGGAACCCTGGGGGTCCCCAAGCCCCACTTTGAGAACCAGTATTCTATAGCAGTGGTTCTCAAAGGGGGGTCCGAGGACCCCCAGGGGCTCTTGAGCGGGTTCTAGGGGTCCCCAGTTAAAAAAGGAACGCTATTGTATTTTTCGCCCATTTTCGATGTTTCGATATAAATGTTGACAAATATTCTTATACACAAAATATTTTCAGAGGGGGGGTGGGGCTCCGCAGCCATTGAGAACCAGAATTCTATAGAACCAGATGTGTTAGGTCACATGTTCACTAACTTTGGTAAAACTTTTATGGAGGAAAGGCACCAGGTGTTTCCTTCCTGGGTCAGCAGGACAGGTTGTCTCACTGCCCCACCAGTCAGACCAGTGAAAAGACAACAGTGTGTCCAAGACAAAACGGGAGCTTTCACGCCTCCAAGCTATAGGAGGAAAAACAAGGAGTGGGCAGTGACGTCACCAACACAGCCTCAACCAGTGACATCACTGTCCTCTCCATCGCATCCTCATCGCGGTCTGTGCGCTAACTAACATCACCTCTTGACAGCCAATCAGAAACTGCCCTGACAGTTATAAACATCCATAAAGGCACTAATTAACCAGTAAAATACAAACGTGTTAATGAGCAAATTTCACCCCTCTGAGCAAGGATGCAATGCCGTGTGTCTAATTAAATGGTGATCCAGCCAATTATTCAAACAAATTAACTTGGAAACAGCAGCAGCGTCATAAACACAAATAAACAACAAAAACTGTTTTAAACTGAAGCTTTTGACCCACAGCAGCTAGCAGTACGGCTGCTAGCGCGGTACGGCTAACCAGTGGTACGGCTTTGACCCAGCTGTACGGCTTTAGCCCTGCTCTTCTATTGGCTTGGTTGTCTCCTGTCTTCAATGATCATTTCAAATGTTGTTTTTTTTCAGTGAAAAACTGGGTCAGTACACACACAGAGGAGAGAGAGAGAGAGAGAGAGAGAGAGAGAGAGAGAGAGAGAGAGAGAGAGAGAGAGAGAGAGAGAGAGAGAGAGAGAGAGACAAACACGCACGCACGCACGCACGCACACACACACACACACACACACACACACACACACACACACAGAGAGATAGAAACAAAAGTGTGTGTGTGTGTGTGTGTGTGTGTGTGTGTGTGTATGTGTGTGTGTATATGTGGTGTAAAATAGGAGTTGGAACACTGACTTCAGATCAGTCTGGCGGATACTCTGTTGATAACTCAAGCTGATAATACGTAGTTGTGTCTGGTGGTATAAACCTGATTCTACCTGAGAGCATAAACCTCTGAGCTGTGTGGTGACTGTGGTTTGAGATACAACAACATATCACACCCTCAGCCAATTAGCACCGTTCTGGTTGATGTAGTGAAGACGTTAATGACTGGTGGTGGGTGAGACACATCCACACAGAGAGAGGAAAGCCGTGATGTAAACAATAGAGTACCAAAGAGTCCTGACGTCACTCCCACTACCCCTGGGTAGAAAAAAAAATAGAGAAATCTTAGATTACGTCATATGAGAACTGTGTTCCAAAAATAAACAAACCACCTGGGAGATTTTGTCTCTGTGTCTCTGTCATTTTTACTTTTTCACCATCAGTTGATGCTTCATATCCATATGAGTAACATCACCAGGCTGATTTGTTTATTTCTGGAACACAGTTCTTATATGACGCAATCTAAGATTCCCCTATGAGATTTATAAGAGGAAAGAATTACGCTATGACCCAGGGGGATATAGCGCCCTCTAGCGACAGTGATGTCAGACTTGGGTGCTCTATTTCAAGTAAATCGACTCTGCTCCCTCCAGACTTGAACCGCTTTTAAAACATTAAGCCCTGATTTATACTCGGGTGCGTGCCAGTGTTGCGCACCGAAAACAGCAGATCTACAAGATCACAACGCTTGTGACACGTTGTGAGCTTGTGGATTATACTAAGGAGAAATCACCCTTTATTTTAAGTATTTATACTTGCAGGCATGCAAACAGCCCCGAGGTGAAAAAGGTGACAACATGTTGTTTTCTTTCGGGTCAGGTGTCACACAATTGCCCTATTTGGGTTCAAAAAGGTGACTGTAGCTGAAAAGTGACACTTTTGCATGTCTGTACTTGTATTGAATGTGACTGGTGGTGACATTTCTAGTGAATTGGTTCTAAAGCCTTTCTTATTTCCGTTTCTTTCTTCCTCTATTTCTCCTATCACTATCCACCCTTTTCTCTCTCTCTCCATTCATTGCTCACATCAGAGCCATCAATGTTGTACCCAGTCTCGCCATTCATCCCACCATCTCTCAACATGGTTCAGGCACTGTTTTCTTGTTGTGTTTCTCTCTCTCATTTATCTATCTACCCATCCATCTACCCATTCACCCATCCATCCATCCATCTCCCAGTATTCAGACAACGTTTCTCTCTCTCTCTCCTTTTCTTTCTGGTCTGTTACTCTGGCAGGGTTTCGTTGTAGTCCATGATACTGAGTTCATATCTCCTCTGTCGGACCGCCTCAGTTAGGCTGGGGGCCCTCTGGACTACTGGGACAGAGGCCGGGGGCATGGGGGCGTCTCTAGGAGGGGCATCTCTGGGCAGGGTATCTCTAAGCAGGGCGTCTCTGGGCAGGGCGTCTCCGGGCAGAGTTTCTCTAGGCAGGGTGTCTCTGGAAAGGGTCTGTCTGGGTGGGGTGTCAGTAGGTAGGGCGTCCCTTGGCAGGGTGTCTTGGGGGAGCGGGCTCCCTGGCGGCGGATGGACCTCCTCCTGACCCCTGGCCTCCTGCTCTTCCCGTCTCTCCCACTGCGCCTCCTTCTCCTCCTCCTGGCCGTGAGGAGGAGGTCTGAACAGCTCCCTGGCTCTCTGGTCCAGGAAGGAGCCCTCCATAGGGTAGGAGCCCGCGGCCAGAGGAGCGTCGATGGGGGAGGTGGAGAGGAGGTTGAGGGGGAGGGGGGAGGCGGAGAGCGGGTGAAGGGGGGAGGTGGAGAGGGCGTGAAGAGGGGACGAGAGGATGGCTTCCACACCTCCGTTGAGGATGCTGAAGGACGCAGAGGGCTTGTTGCCAATGGAACGGTTGCTGTGAGAGGTTGGGATGACAATGTTGCTGCCATTGGGTCTGATGGAGACAAACCGGAGATTAGAGCAGTCTGCTTCAGCATTTCACACTACAATTCGGTATATCAGACTTGTCATTAGCCTATATCAGACTATACAGTATGAGCAATTATATCTAATTAATATTGTTATGACATAAATACTAACATACAGTATACATATATTTACAGAACTTTTAACACAATTCGTCTGCATTTAACCAACGTTAGGTAACCTTAGCAACCCAAATAATGAAAGATGGCTTGGTAATTTCCTGTACCAGGCTTCAAAATAAGACCCAAGTTGATATTATGTTACATGGTCTGTGATTAACACATTAACCGCCAAGAACGTAGTCCTACGGTCCGTTAAATCCAACTGTTAAGCGCCGAGACCGTAGCCCTACGGGCTGCGGTCTTTTCGCGCATGCGCGGTCCGGGTGCACTTTCGGAATTTTTTTGATCCACTTCCGTTTCCGGTTTGATGACAGGAAATAGAATTATTTGGGATCCGGTTTTGACGATCACGCCCGCTCCCATTCGACAGACGAAACTGAAACTCAATTCTCTTCCTGTAGTTTTTTCTCCTCGCATTTCACTGTTTAACGTAATCCGCTCTAACTCAAACATGGATGCCCTGTTTGACACGTGGTTTTCACTGGGAGATACAGGGAGATCTCGCGGATGTAAACAGACCGTGTAGAGCTCAATCTTAAGGATTTTAACAAGATCTATGGCGACATGAAAAAAACAAAAAAACAACAAAAACACCTTGGCACTGGTGAGTACATTATGAGATTAACCTCTGGCGGTCGATGTGTTAATAACAATGAAAAATGTGCAGGTGCAGCTGTTATTTGGAATATGTGGTAAACAGAAATACAAGTTTATTTTGCTACAAGTCTATTCACGCTCACTCATTACCTGCTGGTGATGAATCCTTCAGGCGGGCTGGCAGGTTCCTGGGGCTGGGTGTGTGTGTGTGAGCGTGCGTACGTGTGCGCATCCAGGTCTATCTGGCTGTAGAGCTGTAGCATCTCAGTCTGCAGAACCTGAGTGACTCTCTTCAGAGCGACATACCGACTTTCACACGCCGACAGCTGGCCGCTGAAAAGGGAAGCAACCAATGAATGACCAAATCCTGCACTTGAACAGAGCCGCATAATTACCATTGATCACAAAATTGACTACAAACAGGAAGCATTGCCAAAGTATGCATGACTCCACCAGGAAGTGGATCACTGGGTTAAACTCAATCACCAATTAGTTGCGTAGTAAAAGGTTCCATTTACAGTGCAGTACCCGTGTTGTTTTGTGCTATTTTAGTTGTCTAGTTAGTACATTGGAAATTGTATGAATGTATAATTTAATATTGATGTCTCTGCTACAAAAGAACGTAACGAGTTTTGTCACAAAGAGCCAAAACGCTCAAAGAGCTGTGTACCCTGATAAAGGCTCTATGAGTTGAAATGCGTTGGGTACTTGTGTGTTCTTTTTCCATCTTTGCCAGCCATGCTACAATAAAGGCTTTTTTTTTTTTTTTTTCAACTGAACGGTGTCCTTGGATCTTTTTTAAGTCCATGTGAGGTACTTGATACAGTGATTCTACAAAGGAAAGGAATTTAAACCTGTATATCTTATTAACTTTTCTATTTTTAATCATGAAGGGGATTGGCTAGGTACAGGCAAACAGCAGCTTAGTCCACAAGAATAATCTGGAGCAGAGCTGTTCCCATTAGTGACTGGAGTAGCAGCTGGACTTATAAACCCGCAAGTTCGTACAGATACTGTATGCATTATAGGGCATAGCAGACATTTCCGAAAATATTGATAAATTATAAACTATAAATTATTTTAAGCCTCGAACCAAGCCATCCAGGCTCCTGGTGAACCATGGGCATAAAACATTAGATTCTATGTATTTAATATAGTATATCGTCAGTGTCCAGCCGGGACCAGCTAACTCCTTTTTCAGTTTTTTTTTTTTTTTTCATAAATCAACGCTATTGAACCCCCTCTACATCTGTGTAATTTTTTTTAAAATAATAACATATGAAAAGTATTAAAAAGCGCCTCTGACGAAAACTCCTAACTCCATTGGACCCTCAAACTGTCCGTCAAAAACAAACAACTCCCCCCTCCTCTCAGGCTCTCGAGAAGCTCTGCTCTGTATGAGGCAGACAGGGAGAAGATTTTTCAATGCTTTTGGGAGAACATAAACTGGGAAGAGAAGAGAATGTATGTGCAAGGTTTGATAGATGTCACCCCAGTAAAGAGGAGAAGGGTGTCTTCACAAAGGTCATCTGCTCGTGTTTTCTTTTTAAATGTTAATGGACAGAGAACGAGTGTGTGCAGGAGTTTGTTTCAAACATCTCCAAGAGCTCAAGGAGATCATGCCAAAAGACTTTCACAGCTTTTATGACAATCTAAAGCACTAAGAAACACCCACCACACACACGCAACACACAACAGTGTGATAATAAAATGTTGATAGGTATATGATAGGTAAATTCAACTGTGGTTGTTATTGTTAGTGCAGTAGGCTACAGATTTGATAGGCTAAAGATTCTATTTTTCATGAATGTATTTTGTATTTATATGCCATTTTTTTATTGTTGGTGTGCCATGATCGCTTTTGTTAAATACATGATTGAGTATTGAGGCAGAATTGTTTGTTGCACTCAACTGTAGAAGAACAACAGTGGTAACAGTTAGATCCATGGTTGTTTACAATGCATGTTCAAATAAAAGTTGTTTAAGTACAGAATTCAGCTTGATCTATAGTATATGAGGATGGCGCTCACCATAAATAGCTGATCTCCAAGCTCACAATGCGTTTTGATGTGTTGTGAGCTTTGAGATCCATTGCCAGCTGTTCTTATCAATGATGGACAAAACCTCCTAACTCCACTTGCACTGGATTTGGGTAAAGTGGTGATAATATAATGACACATGCAAGTATCTGATAATATATAAAGTCACAATACCAAGTTTGATGAGGCAGTATTGCTTTGTTTTAAAAATATAAGGTTTTCTTCATTTTCTGATAAATTGATATTTTGTTTTTCATTTCCTGAACAATTACCATTTTGGATTTAGCTGGTTCCGGCCGAACAGCAGAGATATAATATATAATATAATATTCAAATATTTTTTGACACAGAATAAAGATTTCCAGGCTTAAAATAATTTATATAAATATTTTCGGAAAAATAATGGGTTTTCTGTCTGTGGCCCTATGCCCCATTGATTGTATGAAATATTGACTCCCTTTATGGTTGCAGAAAATATTCAAGCTGTGTGTGTGTGTGTGCGTGTGCGTGTGTGTGCGCGTGCACGCGCACGTGCGCGTGCGTGTGTGAGAGCCTGCTGTTACCTGCTGTGAGCCTTGTTGTCTTCCAGTAGTTTCTTCTGTTCTAGAATCAGTTGTTCCTTCCTGGCCAGCTGAGCCTCCAGTTCTGTGATTCTGTGATTGGCTGCTTCCAGTCTCTGAGTCTGCTGGGCCGCGCTATCCCTGAGACGCAACGTCTCCCTGGACACACTGGACTGGACCATACTCACCTCCTACACACACACACACGCACGCACGCACAAACAGACCACATCGGTCGATCTCAAGGCATGCAGGCTAGACATGGCAACCGTGACTTTCGATCAGGCACACACATCATGTAAGTACGCTGAAGCACAGATCTTACTATATTGCTCAAGTGCAAGTGAATGTTCTTTATTTGTCATTAGGCACATTAAAGCAGCACTATGTAACTTGCCTCGTCTGTGTCATGTGTCCTCTTAAGGTTTTCTGTAGCTCAAGAACTTGAAATCAAAACAGCGAGCCTACGGTGGCCAGCTTTCTATGGGTCACAAAGGTTTCTGTAACGTATTACAGAAACCTTCGTGACCCATAGAAAGCTGGAAACACTGTAAAATGCAGATGGGCCAAGTAGGTTTATTTGATATTAAATAAACCTGTGTGCAGCTACTGTATTTATGATTAAATGTTACATGGAACATGGGGGAAAATAAATAAATAACTGAATATATTAATTTCAATAATTTTGGTGTAAAGGTTAGGCAATGTTCTGCTGTTTTGAAAAAGTGAGAGGCGAGCACTCATCAGAAGAATAGTTCACAGTTCACGTGTATCGGGTGCACGGTTCTGGCAGAAATAGCATCTTAGAAAAGATCGCCAGCACTCACTTGGTCCTTCTAGGATTTCTTGTTTATTTAGTCAAATGCCCCAGCAGCAGATCATAACACGACGGACGTATCGGCCTGCCTCAGCGTGACTAAGTGAGTGCTGGTGATCTTTTCTAAGATAATGTTCTCTGCAGCATAAACACCTCATATATTAAAAAAAAGTAACATTGTGTGTGTGTGTGTGTGTGTGTGTGTGTGTGTGTGTGTGTGTGTGTGTGTGTGTGTGTGTGTGTGTGTGTGTGTGTGTGTGTGTGTGTGTGTGTAACCTGGAAGTGTAGTCTGCCTCCAGTGTGTGTGTGTGTGTGCATTACCTGCTTGTGTTCCGTGTCTCCAGTGTGTGTGTTTTGCAGTAGTTTGTTTGTCTCTCCCAGCAGAAGAAGTTGTTTGTTCAAGAGAAACATCTGCTGTTCCAACTGCTCACTGCTGGACACCTACAAACACACACACACACACACACGGACGCACGCAGCAACATCATCATTACCACCATGTTGTATGACGATGTTGGAGATTATTATAGGTTCACATAGCATGGTCTGGGGACCCCCAGGGGTCCTTGAGGGGTGGTCCAGGAGGTCCCCAGCAAAATGAGGAACAGTTTAAACACTTTAAGCCATATTAGATTTTTTGGGCTATTCTAAAACATTCGATCTATTTGATCACAACGCGTTGCGATGCTTATTATGGGGATCCCCTGGGCACCAAATATTTTCAGATGGGGGTTTGTGGCCAAATACATATCAACTTGTGTGTGTCCTTGACCTGAAAATGTCTCAGAACCATTGCTTTACAACAGTGGTTCTCAAAGTGGGGTCCGGGGACGTTTGCTATAAAAAAATAGCAGATATACAAGCTCACAGCGTGTCACTTCGTGCCACGGTGCAAGCTTGTAAATTTTGCATTTTTTTAACATAAATCTTCTCTTCTCTTCAGATTGGGGTTTGTGGCCAAATAAATAGCAATTTGGGGGCCCTTGACATGAAAAAGTTTGAGAACCACTGCTTTACCTTGCTGTACCTTGACAGCAAGGTAATCCTACCATACTGTACCTTGACTGACAGCTGTGTGAGCTGGTGTTCAGCATTGTAAGCTTCATTATTGGCTCTCTGAAGCTCCGCCTCCAGATCCCCCAGCCTGGACTGACACTCCTCCAACTCACTCTGAAAACAACCAATCACAGCCTGTGAATTTGTGTACTGTATGTGTGCGGCTGTGTGCGTATATCGTTGCTGTCGGGTGGAAACCTCATATGTCCACAGCTGTTACCTTTTTGGATTCAAGTAAAAAAAAATAGCAGATCTAGAATTTGATCAGATTTTCACTAGTTTGGTTCCCGGGGAGACATTAAATCTTCTTTTGGGTCTTGAGCTCAAAAATGTCTGGGAACCACTGAGATAAAGCATTTCAGGGATAACATTAGGATCAACTTAAAAAAGAAATCCACATAAACAGCTCTACTTGCAAAGACCTTTGTGTGTGTGTGTGTATACTAACCTGTAAATGTTGTGTCTTGTTGTAATACTCCTGCTGTTGTTGTTGCAGTTGTTGTATCTGTGTGTGCAGTTGTGCGGTGTGTGCGTGCGTGTCGTGTTTCAGCTGTGAGTATCTCTTCTGTTCTTCACACAGACTGGCTCTCAGAGACTCAATCTCCACTTCCTGCAGCCTTAACTGTCCCTTCTGTAAAGACACACACACACACACACACACACACACACACACACACACACACACACACACACACACACACACACACACACACACACACACACACACACACACACACACACACAGTTGACAAACTGTTTGTTTGCTATATCACTGGCTTAAAAAAACGACATAATTCATTTTTTGTATGTTACAGGAGAGTTAAAAAATGATCTGATGATCAGATTTTGGTCAACAAGACACACATACTTCCCTGCGTAATCTGTAGCTATGGATAGCAAGTTATAAATTGTGGAGTTTATTAACGAAGCACCAATGATGAGCTAATGTGCTAACGTGAGCCCAAGACAAATAGGAAAGCAAGACCCGCCATCTCCGGTTTACTTCCCGTATCCACGTGGTGTACTGTAGGTGGCTGCCTCTTTGGGAGACCAGAAGTAGGTTGGAGTCTATTCATTCCAATGGGAGAGTGAATGTGAACACAGCTTCTGAACCATTCTTTAGCCACACAATCTTGTTTTTTTAGACAAATTAGGAGAACGTCTACTTTCTTATCGACCTTTCTCTGTCCCAGTAACACACTCTCGCGAGATCTAGCACCAGTAAACGTGGGACGTTTGCGAGATCTGCCGTCAGACGGCACCCACTTAGGAGACCACTAGTGTGCCATTTCACACCTAATGGCGAAAATTGGGAAGGTGGATCTCCCTAATATAATTGAGCATCTTGGGTGAGCATCAGTTTAGCTGTGTGGTTCGTTATGATTGGGCCACTTTTGTGGGTACTGTGATTTATGTAGCAGCATCAGCTGTGATTGGTCTGCTTTTGTGGGGACTGTGATTGGCGTAGCAGAGTTATCATCTATGATGTGGTCTTACATGTGTGTGTATGTATGTGTGTGTGTGTGTGTGTATGTGTATGTGTATGTGTATGTGTGTGTGTGTGTGTGTGTGTGTGTGTGTGTGTGTGTGTGTGTGTGTGTGTGTGTGTGTGTGTGTGTGTGTTACCATAGAGTCGTTGTGTTCTTGTAGTGCTGTAGCATTGATGACTCTCCTCAGCAAACGTCTGTTCCTCATAGCGTGTTGCTGTCTCTTATATCTCTCATACTGGAGCTGACTATGGACCAGCAACAGCTGGCTGCGCAATGTCTGGAGCTCTTCCCCCTGGGCGGAGCCTAACCAGGAAGTACGACACACACACACAAATATATTATAAAATATTGGTCTAATATACAGTATATTCAGCTCCACTATGTCAAACCACAAGCCAAATATTAAATGCATGAAACTTTCAGGAAAGGAAGGCAAAGGTCACTAGCTTACCTGAATACATCATTGGGTCATGGTCAAAACAGGACTAAATAGTTTTAAGCCCATCCCCACATATTCAACAAAAATAGTCCTACTTACTTACTTACTACTGTTGGTCACCGGGAGCACTACTATAGTCTTCAACCTAGTCTAGTTAAAGTGGACATTTTATGCTGTTTTTCAAAAGAAAATATTGTATTTGTTAAGGTTCTTACAAGGCTCTCCTGGGGGTTAGTACTTAGTTGTGTTAATGGTTGGTTAATGTTAATCTAGTTGGGGTTGATTGGTTAGTAGTACCAGTTGTTAATTAAGTGTGTACCTTTGACTCTCATGCTCTGTTGTTTACCTCCAATCTGACTCCAATCCACTGACAGCCTGTAACACACAAACACAATCAATTACAAATGTGTTTGCGATAAACATGACTAAATAACATTTGACAATCCTGTCCTTACAATATACATACAAGTACTATTTAATAGCTAATATATTGCTGTGCAAAGCTACAAAACGACAAGCGCGGTCAGCTATACTGTCTCCGAGTCGCCGTTCAAGTGTTGCTCAACACGCTTGTTGACGTCATCAAGCGTGCGTCCGTGTGTAGGAGCGACGAACGAGAAAAATATAAAGGAAAAAAGATCCTTACAGAAGATAAAGATCTGGGTTAAAAAGAACAAGGAACTGCCTGATGGCAATTATTTGTTTTCCCCATTAAAAGTAGGAATTGTGTGGCGAGTGGAAATGATTGAAGCAAAAACGCTGATTGACGCTTCACTGTGTCACTGGAGTGCTGAAAAAAGTTTGAGTCAGCTCTACTTTTTTTGTAGCATTTGTAGCAAGTGTCAGGCATCAGTTTGTATCTTGGTGTAGCTGGCTTCCATTGAAAATGGCTTGTAGCCTAGGCTGTCACTTTGTAGCAAAACTTGCAAACTTTGTCGCAAATAGCAAACAAAAAATCCTGTTTGGTAAATGGGAATTGTAGCATGATGCTTACTTCCTGCTGAGTCGCTGATGTGTGTCATTGCCGTGGGTGATCAAATGGTCGAGGACATCAAGAGGAGATAAAGAACTCTCCTTCTCTCCCTCCTCCTTCACGTCCTTCTCTCCTCCTCTTTCTCCATCACCACCCCCTTTTCCTGCCCTCTGGATCACCTCCTACAGGAAGGAATCATATTCATAATATTCCATTACTCTACATTACAATTGTCATTCAATTACCATAAATGTTCTAAACAACCAGCTGTGATAGGAAGTAGAGCAGAAGTGGTCCTACGCATGCGTGACTGGTCTATCTGGCAGCGCGTCCCACCGCCACCTACAGCAGCCACCTGGCACGCACACTACAGCGTTTTCAATCACTTTGGCGTCTCCGTGTAAACGCAGAATAAAAAGTGAGAATGCAACGGTACTTTGTCGTTTTCTATGGTAAGCCGTACCATAGGAACGTGTGACCTGTGATCATTCCAATA
This sequence comes from Gymnoscopelus braueri, assembly GCF_963280865.1. Taxonomy (NCBI): domain Eukaryota; kingdom Metazoa; phylum Chordata; class Actinopteri; order Myctophiformes; family Myctophidae; genus Gymnoscopelus; species Gymnoscopelus braueri. The sequence goes on along the minus strand of NC_137608.1, from coordinate 14,228,318 downwards.
AACTGTACGTTTTATCATGCATACTGCGGCCCCATGTCAGTGAATTCTCCTGGTGGTCCAGGATCAAACCAGCAGTACTCTCAACAAGCACCCGGGGCATTCACCTGTGTCTTTCTGTCCACAAACAGAGAGGCGGCCCTGGGCAAGGCGAGCTGAAACAGGGGTTCGTAGGGAGGTATGGGACCCTGATGGGGACTGGGGGTCCAGAACAGGGCCGGCCCCCCTTCTTCCAGCCTGTAGGGACTGTGGTGGTTCCCCCCGTCTGTTCCACCGGGCTGCCCTGTGGCCAGGGCCTGGATGGGAGTGAAACAGGGTCTGAAGGACCAGGGCATGGGCTGGTGGGCTGTGCCCCCCAGAGACGCTTCACCGCGGCTGGGAGTGGAGGCATGGACGGTCAGGTTCAACAACTCTGCTGTGATGGCATCTGGGGGGGATAAGTGCAAATGATTTAGAAGCAAATCTATAGTGTTTGTGTGTGTGTGTGTGTGTGTGTGTGTGTGTGTGTGTGTGTGTGTGTGTGTGTGTGTGTGTGTGTGTGTGTGTGTGTGTGTGTGTGTGTGTGTGTGTGTGTGTGTGTGTGGACAACCCGATCTCACACGACTTAGTATACATTGCACGGAGGTGTCATTCCGTGCATAGACAACTGGAAAACCCGAAAATCCGTGCATAGCCGCCTCGCATCTCCCCCATTGTGACTAAACCATTTCGGAGGCGTGCAGTCTCAAGGGAACTGGAGCCACGTAAGGGACCACCGAGTGAGCTAAAGCGAACGAGTTGCCGTCCCGAACGTTGCGACGTTCCCTTGAGCCTACTCAGCGCCGTTTGAGTTACGTACCGATAGGCACAGAATCGTAAATTTTGTTGTGGGGACTGCTCTGCTTCCGGGTTTTTCCGGGTTGCAACTGGTTTACGCCCACCGTGGGACTCGCCGTACATATGCAAGGATTTTCGGGTTTTCTAGGCGACTATGCACGGAATGAGGTGCACTGGGTCCGTGCAATGTATACTACTGTACATTCTGTGAGATCAGGCTGGTGTGGATGCATGTTACCATCCTCTCTCTCTTTCAGTCCAGTTGTGTGGTCCAGGTCTCTCTCTCTGATGAAATCTGACACCTCTGTTAGAGACAGGCTCCGGCCCCCTTCTACACAAAAAGAACGTACTATATATATTATGATTGCAGAAGCGGAGCGCAAGACTGTCAATTAGTGAGAGATCAGAAAACAATCTGTGATATGTCTCGTTTTATTTTTTCCTGAACTGATTATTTGACAAAGGTACTCAAGTAAATGTTTAATTCTGGACTTTTACTTGTAACAGAGTATTTCTATATTGCAGTATTGATACTTTTACTTAATTAAAGAATTTCAGTAATTTTTCCACCACTGCCCTCAATGCATAACATCAAACTTTCGGCTCCAGTCTGCCTCGCAGTGCAGTGTTCAATCTGCCAGCTTGAATAGCCTGTGTGCATAACTGTTCCGGTTCATTCTCCACTAGCTTCGTTTGATTGGCTCGGCAGGAGATTTGAACCGGAAACACATATACGGGCCGGGCCGTATGCCAGCTTTTGGAAACCTGGGACTACAGTTCCGCACAGAGCCTATAGCTTGAAAGTGATGTATCTGTCCTTTACCTCTGTACATTGCCTACAGTCAAACAGCACTTACACCATGGATTGTACAGTAATATTGTATATTGCTGATGACATCAGGCTTACCTCTCTCCTCTTTGATTTGTTGACTGGCGGGTACCTCCATTGGCTGCTGCTTTGGCTGGAATTAAGTAGAAGAGTCAGGTGGTCAAATAGACGCGCACGCACACGCACACACGCTATCTCTCTTTCTATTGGTAGTACGTTAATGTACAGTAGTACTGTGATGATACAGTTTTGACAGTGATAGCAGTAGTACTAGAATTAGCACTAGTTACCTGGTTGTTATTGTCTGATGGCTGACTGAGTTCTTCAGCCAGTGGGGTTGCGGGACACGGAGTGACAGGGGTGGTGGCTGAAGAGGGACGTTTTACACCTGGAGGAAAAAACATACAAGTCAATCAGACAACAATGACGTTCAATCAGTGAGCGTATGTGTGTTATCCTAGTAACTTTGTTGCTCTTACTTAAAAATATAGACCTATGAGACAACTATGGCAGTACCCGAATCGGATTTGGGATTGTGTGTGTGCGTGTGTGTGTGTCTAACCTGATATAGAGGTGGTCCTTATTATGGGTGGCTGGGTGAAGCATGTTGAAGGTTCTAGAACACTTGCTGGAGAGGCTGGGGGTGTGGCTAAACCACATACAGAGGAGGGGCTCCACGTGACAGCGTCCCCCTCACAGTGCTGAGATTGAACACACACACACACACACACACACACACACACACACACACACACACACACACACACACACACACACACACACACACACACACACACACACACACACACACACACACACACACACACACACACACACACACTTAGTCTATCCATAGTGAATGTAAAACAGAGCTCACAAATGTCAATTGCTTTTGTCAAACAGTCTGTACTTCGGAAGCTCTGGAAATAGGTAGAAAATAAAGAGGACTCCCCCTTCCCCCGCCCTTGAACTGTGTGAATATGTCCTAATGGAAACCAATTTAGCTGGCTAGCTGCTTAGTTGAAAAACATATCTTAAAGATATTTTAAAATACATTTTCATGATTGGTGGAATACCCTTCCGTTCTGAAGAACAGATGACAGTTAACTGTTCTCAACTTCTATTGGGTGGAATTACAGACTCTGTAGCATTCAAAGACAGTGGAAGAGATGGTCCTGTCTATAGAGTCTAGTATATAGCTGTTGTTTACAGACAGACAGACAGACAGACAGACAGACAGACAGACAGACAGACAGACAGACAGACAGACAGTACCTGTATATAGCTGTTGCTTCCAGACAGATAGAGAGACAGCGAGAGAGGAGTCTGTTCTGCCGACACTGGAGTACAACCTGGACTTCCTATCAGAATACACCATGAATTGAACAGAATAAATCACATGATCTGTGAACCTTTCTTAAAATAAGTTTCCAATGTGTTTCAAAGCTGAATTAAAAAAAATTGTTTAACTGGTTAACTACTGATATATTTACATTATCGTTTTGTGAATTAAATATCATAACTCACATTTGGTCCAATGAGGAAGTTGTGACGATAAATACATTTTAAACCAGGAGAAACCTTGAATACTATGTGTGTGTGAGAGCGTGCATGCGTGTAGAGAGATGCGAGTGTCTTACTGACCAGCAGAGGACAGGTTCATGTGAGAGTACAGGGGATCTGGCAGAGAGGAGTAACCCTCCTCACTGGAACATTCTTTAGGGTCCAGAGACATTTTGGAACATTCTATAACGATGTCATGAATCTCACAACACTTCCACCTGACAGAGAGAGAGACAGGGAGAGAGAGCGAGAGACAGACAGACAGACAGACAGACAGATAGGAGAGTCTTAGTTTTAGCTCAGTAATAGTAGTACTGAACAGGTAGTTGTAGTAGTAGTAGGAGTACTAGTAGTAGTACTATAGTTGCAGTTCTAGTAGTACATTTGATTGCACTTATCGTACTGACCTGGATGGATCTAGTTCGTAGTCCTGAGTTCCAGTGACCAACTCTGGATGAACTCTCACATGCTCCAACATGGGCTAAGCACACACACCCACCGACACACACACACCCCCACCGACACACACACACACCCCCACCGACACACCCCCACCGACACACACACACACACACACACACACACACACACACACACACACACACACACACACACACACACACACACACACACACACACACACACACACACACACTTAATTCAACACAAGTCCTCTATTGCTATTGCTCTATTGTTTCACAGCAAAATGAGGAACAGTTTAAACACTTACTCAACAACACTTTAGTATAATTCAATTTGAAAATATCTACCATATTCTATTGACACCATCTTGTATTTTTTAATTAACTGCATCCAACATTTCCAGCTGCGTGGGACGGGTGTCGCTGTGTCGGAAAGTTAGTTCGACAGCTTCCACCTCAAATGATACAACATTCATGCTGCATTTTTAGATACTTGACTTCCTGACACTAGAATCAATACATCAGGTCGGACACCCACAAATCCCCTGGTTTTTGATTCGACTAGGATTAGTGGAAATGTTTGTCAGAACTGCAGGTTCACACAAATTAATGTATCTGTACTCTGCTGTGTTCTACTGTCCTCTGCTGTGCTCTTTGCGCTACCAACCTTGACGACCTCTTCGAAGGTGGCGAGGTTCTCCTTCATGCTGTAGTGCAGGCGGAGGTAGGAGATGAAGTTACATGGATACATCCCATACAGACGGTGGAACAGGGAATACACACTGGCATGGAGATGGACGAGATACACTCCATGGACATGACCTACACACACACACACACACACACACACACACACACACACTAATTCATCAGAATCAGGAACCCGGAATCAGAATCTGTCAGGATGTTCCACAAGTGCAGGCCTTTGGCTGGATAGCTGAGCACTGAAACATTGCTAACCGGCTACTTTTTTTTTTACTGCCATGTGATGGTTACGGAATTAGCTGCTGCCACAGTAAATCAGACTTTGGCTCTACGCATCGTGTGTGAGCACAAATTGAACTTAGTGCGCAGGGCAATTTGATCGGATTCTTTGATGCACAGAAAAAAGCGTACTGGTGGTGAAATGGTTGTGTGTGTGTGTGTGTGTGTGTGTGTGCGTGTGCGTGCGTGCGTGCGTGCGTGCGTGTGTGTGTGCGGTCTCTGTGTTACCAGGGTTTCTGAGGCCCCATGAGGCCAGACGTCCAAAGACATCAAAGAAGTCGTAGATGTGTTGTTTCCCAGCCTGAGGGATGATGGGTAACAGGGTGATCAGGACCAGGGCCCCCGTTATCAAGACCACAACATCAGTGTCTGCCTGGAAACACAATAGAACATCAAGTGAGACTACTATTTTTGTTTGCTGAGGCAGTTCCTCGTTGACAGTAGTGTGTTTATGTGTGATTACATGCAATTTTATGGTTGTCTTTGTTGTCTTGATTGACTGATTTATTTGAACGTTATGTTAAGACATTCCCTGCCATTGACGGAGATCTCCGTCATTTCAAATCCAACCGCTGACCGCCATTGACGGAGATCTCCGTCTTTTCAACAAAAAAAATCCACAAGACGGCAATCTAACGCAATTTAGGAATGAAATGGACGGATCTGATGTCATCCCAAAAAATAACACTGGCAGAAGCTGAATGATTAATTAATTAATACTTGGCAGGGAATGTGTTAAAAAAGGTAAAGTATAATACAATGCATTCAGTGAAATAACATGTCAAGGATAAGAAAACACAATGAAGTCAAAGACTTATTCCCATTGTCCTTGATGGTCATGTGATAATCTACTGTATATTTAGTATGTTACATAATGATACATTGCTCTGTTATATTATGTTACATAGTGATACATCTATCAATGATATAGCTACGATGTTCCAGATCTCATACCTTAAGACATTTGAGCAGGGAGGAGAGCAGAGGCGAGCGACTGATCTTGTGCAACCAGGGAGGCTGTTTGCAGACTACATGTCCCAGCAGCACTAGCGTGTGCAGTCTACTTCCTGGCTTTGACAGACACTCATTGAGCTTGTCCAGCAGGGGCTGAGGAAAGATTATTATCATGTCAAAACAGTGATATTTGGGTGTACATTCACACATGCATACATGTATACGTACAAACACACACGTACATACATACATACATACAGAAATGTACTGTATGTGAAAAATTAAAAACTAGTTAACATGTCCAGTACAACTTAGAGACATGTTAGATCTACTGAGCAGTATTTCTCCCTTTGAAATAGAATAAAGTATTATTACTACTAATATTAACTTCATTTATATTTATAAAGTATATTTTACACATGAGGGACATTGGCAGAAAAGAAGGGACATTTATGAACGTATACCGTATAACAATGGTAAACACAAGCCTGATCTACAATGGGCCACGCGCCAGGGACTCTAGGTTTCATGTGGTTAATTATGCAAAAACTAAGATGCAGCTAAACACAACATAGCTTCTGCTATGAGCAGGGCGGAAGAGAATGTTTTTGAGCGGCAGAGTGGAACGTGAGAACAGCCTCTTGAGCGTGAAGCAGGATTCTCTCCACTCACATGCTCTACCCAGGAGGCACATGACCCTGAAGCCCGCTAGGTCAGGGGTCTTCAACAGGTAGCCTGTAGATCTACAGGCTCACAACGCCTAGCTCTGCGAGGCGTTGTGAATGTGAACTTGTAGATCGGCTATTTTCGGCAAAAGAAGTTTGGTGTAGAGTGAAAGGTATTGAAAATACTCATTAACATGAATCCAACATACACTGATGATAGTGCTGTCAAACAAGTCTAGGAAACTATCTATAAAATCTATGAAAAAAGTTTAATGTAGTGGGGGGTCCCTGCTTCATCTCTCTCTCTCTCTCTCTCTCTCAGCTAGGGGGTCCTAGCTAAAAAACGTTCCCCAAAACGTTGAAGACCCCTGCGCTAGGTGCTTGAAGGCCGATGCAGTGTCTCAGTATGCCTGCCTCCTAAAAAGGGAAGGAAATACGCTGCGCTGACCGCACAGCCTGCAGCTCCACAATATTTGTGTGCTCTGCCTGTTCTTGCTGCCACACAGCCCCCTCCGAGCCCAGCAGAGAAAGGTGTTTGTTCTTATAACTTCCTGAGGGGAAGAAATCAAGGCCATACATGCAATACAGTGGCCATACACGCTGAGGAGGGCTTGACGCCGAAACGCGCCCGTGTACGCTGTCTGTGCCATCTATGAAGTACCAGAAGGACTTCGGAGTGCTGCTGGCTATTACTTTCTTACTGGGAAGAAATCAAGCCCTAGGGTACACCCCTGGTGATATGATGCTGATGGATTGGCCTTCCTGAAAAGGCTGGAGAAGCCAAAGTACACCATGTCCTCCCCACCCATCATGGAGAGAGGGAGGCTGTCATCATCTGAGAGTCTAGTTTCCGATTAACAGCACTCTCTCGGGGTAGCTATGGCACATGTTGTGGGGTCAGTGCCAGACCAAATGGCAGCAATATGGTCCGGGTAGGCCTGACCCTCGAATGCAAACCATAGATACAACCTGTGCTGCGGTGCAAAGGGTACGTTAAGTCTATGGACGTGAACTAGTGAAGACGTGAAGCATAATAATGGCTTTTGGCGGTGTATTTTACGCTACAGTAATATGAACCAATCTCCCTCTGCAGCAGCATTGAGAACATCTGCGTTCTCAATGTTTTGCTTTTGATCCGGTTTTGTTTTAAAATGTAAATGGTTTTATTTTTTTCCTCCAATTCGGTGTCATTAATCTTTTTATTGCTTCTTCGTGCACACTGGTGCACTTATGTATTAGGGAGGAAGTAAACAAGTTAAGTCATGAGACAAACACACACACACACACACACACACACACACACACACACACACACACACACACACACACACACACACACACACACACACACACACACACACACACACACACACACACACACACACACACACACACACACACACACACACACACACACACACAGTGAGGCCAGACCTTGTCATGTGGCTCTCTGATGGATGAAAGGAGGGCGACAGCCTGAGGAGACGATGAGTCTAGATAGTAATCAACTAGACTGGACAGTAAGACACCTCCACGATCTGAGGGGAGGAGAAGTGAATAAGGGAGACAACAGGAGAGTTATAACCTGTAATTGGTGTGTGTTATACTGGTTTAATAGTGTATAACTTAACTCACAAGGCAACTACTTTATTACAGGTTATAACTCACATACCTGTGTTTTATGTGTTACTTAAAACCTGTATTAAACTAGTTGCTTTATGAGTTGTACACTGTGCAATTAGTTGCGTTTGTTATAAACTGTATTAATCTAGTTGCTTTATGAGTTATGGAGCACTGTATTACATTAGTTGTGATTCATAAACTCCATTAAGCTAGTTGTTTTATGAGTTATGGAGCACTGCATTAAACTAGTTGTGTTTGTTATAAACTGTATATTAAACTAAATGTGTGAGAGTTATAACCTGTATTCAACTTGCTGTTTTATGAGTTATGGAGCACAGAATTAAACTAGTTGTGAGCTATAAACTGTATTTAACTAGTTGTGTTTGTTATAAACTGTATATTAAACTAGATGTGTGTGAGTTATAACCTGTATTCAACTTGTTGTTTTACGAGTTAAGGAGGACTGTATAAAACTAGTTGTGATTCATAAACTGTATTAAACTAGTTGTGCGAGTTCTAAGTTCTTGTATTAAACTAGTTGTTTTATGAGTTATGGAGCACTGTATTAAACTAATTGTGTTATGAATTATGGAGCACTTAAACTAGTTGTGATTCATAACCTGTATTAAGCAAGTTGTGTGTGAGTTATAATAACCTGTATTAAGCTGGTTGTGTGTGAGTTATAATAACCTGTATTAAGCTGGTTGTGTGTGAGTTATAATAACCTGTATTAAGGTGGTTGTGTGTGAGTTATAATAACCTGTATTAAGCTGGTTGTGTGTGAGTTATAATAACCTGTATTAAGCTGGTCATTGATGGAGGATTTAACGTGCTCCAGTTCCTGGAGGTCAGAGGTCTCCAGGCGGGGCAGCAGCTCGCTCACACTGCTCTGGTCCTTGGACATGATGTCAGCCTGAAACACAGACGATCACATGTCAATATTATACTCCATTATGTTAGAGCTGGTCCTTGGACATGTCTGCCTCAAACACAGACAGTCACATGTCAATATTATACTTCATTAACAGGAGTAGTACTGACACCTGCAGAGTCGTGCGGACGGGGGTTGACTGGGCACAGGCTGACTAAAAAAAACGATTTGAACGCTTGTTTCAACTAAAACGTCAAACATCTGAGAGCAGGGAGGACTACCTTTACTTTTTGGATACGATGTGCGGAAAAAGGTAAAAATCTGTACTACAGAGTGTAGAGATGGGCGATTTTATCGATATGGCGATATATCGTGATATTTTATTTCGCGATACTGTATCGCGATACTGTATACTGTATCGCGATAAAAAATACAAAAAAAGTTTATTTTTTTATTTATTTATTTTTTTTGCTTTTTCAGATACAGGCTTCATGAAAAACATTCAAAGAACCTATCACAGATCTGCAGCTACTCAATATGTAGTGTATATATAAACAATATGTAGTTGTGATATATGTATATTTCGCAGTATATCGCAATATATCGCAATATATCACAATATATCGCAATATATTGCAATATATCGCAATATATCGCAATATATCCCAATATCGTGATACGACCCAAGTATCGTGATGCGTATCGCAATATAATCGTATCGTGACCCAAGTATCGTGATACGTATCGTATCGTGAGATTGTTGCCAATACCCATCCCTAACAGAGTGTGACACCGGCAAACGGTGGCGTTCTCTGGTGTCACTCTCTGCCGGCAGCCTACGAAGAGGAACCTCATCTCGGAGCTATATAGCGGAGGGAGAGGTTCCGATCGGAGCTAGGAGGGAACAGTCACATATAGAGTGGACGGAGTACAGCTCAAAGTCGGACATCAGGCTGGGACAGGTTGCGACTTGCGACATGCTACTGGGAATCCCAGCTGTTAGACAATTCCCATCCACTGTTTTAGATCCTAGACACTGTTTATTTTCTACTATATATTACAGTAAGAAAGTTACTGAACTGGACTTTAGATAAACTGTCTGTCTGTCTGTCTGTCTGTCTGCCAATAGACATACAAATATAGACATAGATATAATAAAGCTGGTCCGTCTGTCTGCCTGGGCAGACTGAACTAGGATAGTAGTACATCTTATTACACTGCCTGGGAAGATGGAGACAAACAGGTCAATAACTAGTTCAGTTCAATGTCATAAACGGTAATAAAGTGTGCGTGCGTGCGTGCGTGCGTGCGTGCGTGCGTGCGTGCGTGCGTGCGTGTGTGCGCGCGTGAGAGAGAGAGAGAGACACAGAGACAGAGAGACATGAGGCATACAGTGCTTCCAGTTGCTCTAAATTAGTCCGGTAAGTAAGTTAAACTGGTAAGTTAGTCCAGGTCTTGTGAACCACACTAACTGCAGACACAGCATCTCAAACACCTACATCTGATAGTAAATAATTGTAGTCAGTCTAATATGTTTGTATCCTGTTTATGATGTGTTCGGTATATGGACGATGTGGACAAAATCAAATAACATAACGTTTTTACCACTGCCTCGATATCGATAGGCAGTGACGATAAACATAATTTTTTCTTTTGAATTAGTCAACAATGGCTTTAGTGATTAAAAAAGACAATGATTATGCCACCTCGTGTTAACATATCCAAAATCCCAGATGATATCTAGCCTCTGTCAACATAATATCTATATATTTGCAGAGCCCTATCAATAACACATCTATATTTTACCCGAACTTCACTAAACTCATCTAATCAGTTACCCAGTGGCCTGCTTCAATAAAGAGTAGCAAGTATGTTAAGGGTTTGTTGAATAGCTCAGAAAATCCACTGAAGCTGTCTAGATATCGATGTAGTTATAATAGGAACCTCCAAAATTACAGCATGACATTCTCAGAGAAAGAACACTGCCACACAGTAGAAAACCTCAGTGTAAATGTAACCATGAATGGGTACGAAATGGAAACAAATGGACCCGACCTGTGCAGTGTAGCTAAGTTTACTTATAAACTCTCATTCTGGAAGGGTGAAAAGAGAGAGTACAGCTTTGCTCTATCTAGTGACTTTTGAAAACAGTAAACAACGTTGATGAAAACAGTAGACAAGGGGTTTGAAAACACACATACTTCTACCAGTGATGGGAGAAGTACTACATGTTATGCTTGAGTAAAAGTATCAATACTGCATTGTATATACTCTGTTACAAGTAGAAGTCCAGTATTCAAAATGTACTTGAGTAAAAGTACAAAAGGTATCGGCATGAAAACATACTTAAAGCACCAAAGGCAAAAGTACTTATTGTGCAGAATGTCCCATTTCAAGTTCAAACTGTATTAAAAAATCTTTTGAAAATAGCAGATCTACAAGCTCTGATGTAGTGGAGTGTTTTAATTGATTGAATACTTTATCAGTTTGCAACAACAACAAAAAACAGGAAAGTACAGTTCAATACAAGGTCTGCTAAGAGGATTTTAAACCCAAGAAAGCCTATGGCTTGTTTCCATTGGGGTCCTTTGGAGTAGAAGTAAAAGTACTGAAAACTGCAAATACTCCAGTAAAGTATAAATACCTAATAATTGTACTCAAGTACAGTACTTGAGTACATGTACTTGGTTACTTTACACCACTGCATTTTATTGAAATCACAGCATAGTAGTGTGTAGCATGCAATGCATGCAGTGCCTTCAGGCAGAGAGGCTAAGCTAACAGCTAGCCTGCTGAGTTGTCCCTGTTGGTTATTGCAGCTCATTTAGGATTTTTATTATTCACACACAAACTACACGTTGACAACTTCTAACTGTCAGCTGCCGTTAAACGGCCCCTTTTGATGCTCAGTAAAATGACGGTCAAACCGTCAAACCGCCGCCGAAAAGCGACATTTTATGATAAAAACAAAGTGGTTCAATACCTTTCCTCTCAGACTTGTTGTTGGAAGCAGGGCGCCGCCATGTTGACGAGAAGCAGCCGGCCCCTCCCCCTCACACCATAGGTAGTCTCCGTCCCATAGCCCGGAAGGAGCGGCCGCTGTGATTGGTTAATAGGTTCAGCGATGAATGATGAAAGAAGTACTCACATGTTTTACTTAAGTAAAAGTATCAATACTGCAATGTAGTTGTTATACTCTGTTTTACAAGTAGAAGTCTCGTATTCCAAATGTACTTGAGTAAAAGTACAAAAGTATCGGCATTACTTATACCAAAAGTAAAAGTACTCATTGTGCAGAATGTCCCATTTCACAACTTCAAAATGTATTACAAATATTTTGGAAAATAGCCGATCTACAAGCTCACAATGCGATGGCGACATTGTGAGCTTGTAGATCTGCTATTTTCAAATGGCCGAAATATATAGGGTAAGTTGTTAGTGTGTTTCACTGTTTTGTAAAAAATAATCAAAATCTACAAAGTAACTATTACTAAAGTTTTCATATAATTGTGATGTAGTGGAGTAGAAGTAAAAGTATTGAAAATTGTAAATATTGAATATGTAAAATACCTCAAAATTGTACTTTAAATACAGTACTTGAGTTGAGTACATGATGTACTTGGTTACTTTACACCACTGAATAGGTTGTCAGTTGTCAAATTCCATGAAACTTGTGTTTTAAATGTATATCTAAATCTATTTTCGATTCTTTTTATTTGATTTGATTGATTTCTGGTCTTTTTTGTTTTGTTTCTGCTTCTTTGTAAAGTATGTCTAAAATGTTGTGTGAAATTTGTCTCGTCATGTCATATAATTTTGTTTAAAAACAATAAACATGGTGTTTATAGAATAAAGAAAATGCCTATCTAAATCAATATATCATTAATAGATATAGATACAGTTCACCTGTGTATATAAGTATTATATTTTAATTATTGAAGGCATTCTGGGAGCAGTATAAACACACACACGCACGCACGCACGCACACGCACACACGCGCGCGCGCACACACACAAACACACACAACACACACACACACACACACACACACACACACACACACACACACACACACACACACACACACACACACACACACACACACACACACACACACACACACACACACACACACACACACACACACACACACACACACACACACACACACACACACACACACACACACACACACACACACACGCACGCATGCACGCGTCGTCGTATCAACGAACTAACCAATGACAGCACGACCATCCATACGGGCAATGGGATGTAAAGAGACTTTAAAGTTAAAACCCAGCCAGTCAGTGAATGTGACAGCTGTCACCTGCTGTTTACATGACGAGCCCGTCAACAGTGGTAGAGAAAGTACTCTAATGTTCTACTTAAGTAAAAGTATCAATACTGCAATGTAGAAACACTGTTACAAGTAAAAGTCCAGAATTCAAAATCGACTTAAAAGTAAAAGTTCAGAAGTATTGGTATCAAAATGTACTTAAAGTACCAAAAGTAGAGAGTACTCATTATGCAGAATATCCAATTTCACAAGTTTTCAAATGTACAAAATGTATCGGCCATTTGAAAATAGTAGATCTACAAGCTCACAATGTGCATTGTGAGCTTGTAGATCGTCTATTTTCAAATGGCCGAAATGTATATAGGGCAGAAGTGGTTACTGGTTTAGAGTATGTTTTGTAATAATAATCAAAATTCCACAAAGTAACTAGTAACTAAAGTTTTCAAATAATTGTAGTCGAGTAAAAGTACAATAATTGCCTCTGAGATGTAGTGGAGTAGAAGTAAAAGTACTGAAGATTGGAAATACGCCAGTAAAGTAAAAAAATACCTCAAAACTGTACTTAAGTACAGTACTTGAGTAAATGTACTTAGTTACCTTACACCACTACGTTGTTCACTTTCATGTCAACACATACGTGACAACATGTATGTTGTTGTTGTTTGTGCTCTTTAAGAACTGAAGACCACTGGTAGAAGTAAAGAGCTCAGCTGGCTTCACTGGTTCACATTAAAACACTCGTGACTGCATGTGTCGGTGTTGCACCGATATTGGTGGTGTCCTTTCGAATTGGTAGCTGTAAACGACTGTCACAAGGGAATTACTAACCTATCGAATTATGTGTCTCTGTCTCCACTAGACTAGAGGACGTGGCATGGTGTTACTTTGAGGTTGTTAAGTCAGAAAATGTCATGATAGTAATAACAACCTGTTATTACTGTCATTATATATATATATATATATATATATATATATATATATATATATATATTATATATATATATATATATATATATATATATATATATATATATATATATATATATATATATATATATAAAACCCAGCCAGTCAGTGAATGTGACAGCTGTCACCTGCTGTTTACATGACGAGCCGTCGTCATTGGTGGAGAAAGTACTCAAATGTTCTACTTAAGTAAAAGTATCAATACTGCAATGTAGAAACACGTAACAAGTAAAAGTCCAGAATTCAAAATCGACTTAAAAGTAAAAGTTCAGAAGTATATATATATATCGCATTATTGTTACTTATACTTAAGTAAAGACATTTAGTACTTTTTCCACCTCACACAGTGTAACAGCAGGTGTGTTCACACACAAGATCAAACGAAGTTGCACACATCCCCAAACCTTTTGAAGGCAGGTGCTTGACCCATAAGGAACAAGGAGTATATGAAAAATCAAATTTTTTTCTGTGATTTTATTTTATTTTATTTTATATTTAATTATATGATATACTATATTTAATAAATACCCTTTGTTTTGCCGTTTTCAAAAAAGTTTTTTCACAGAATCAAACGTTTTATGGTCATGATTCACCAGGACCCTGGATGGCTTGATTCTAGGCTTAATGAATTGATATAAATATTTTTGGAAATGTCAATGGGAAAAATGCATGGAGTATTTTGAAGTGGAACCAGAAAATGGCCGCCACTGCTATGCCCTATAGGAGGCTATAGGCTGATGTTTACATCAGCTGACTGACAGCCTATTACAGCTGAGGCGTGCAAGACTTCCGTGTCCTGCATGAACTACAGTAACGCTATGCTTCATTTTCCGTACTCATGGGGACATTTTGATTAAAAAAAAGAGATAGCAGCCTCGTGGTGGCCTCCTAAGTGCTTATACAGGGTTTTGAATTATGGGGACATGAGAGGTGTCCTCATAATGACCTTGGGGCTCTGCTATATGAATGAGCTATTGTTTACATTGGTGTGGTTTTGTGCAACCTAGCTGGACCGAGTTTCAGCTGGTTTAGATATAGATCATAGAACAAACACAAACATTTGATGTGACACTGTGTTGTTGCAAGGTTTTATTCGCAGTGATGTTGGGTAGAGACGGAGTAGAAGCTGGTAATTCTACAGAGACCAGGATCTGCATGGGCCATGCAATACCTTATGACTAATACAATTAAAAAGGTGTTAGCAGTACAATCATTGTAGATCATCATGTGTTTTAGACTGACAATGTAAGTCGGTATTGGTTGGGTCTGCTCTGACTGCTGCTCGGTCTGATCTGCCTGGATTGTGAGAGATTTTGAGTTCAAATTCACATATGGACAGTGATGGAAGAAGTACTCACATGTTTTACTTAAGTACTGCAATGTAGACATACTCTGTTACAAGGGGAAGTCTCGTATTCAAAATGTACTTGAGTAAAAGTACAAAAGTATTGGCATTAAAATGTACTTAAAGCACCAAAAGGGAAAGTACTCATTGTGCAGAATGTCCCATTTCACAAGTTCAAAATGTGTAAAAAATCTTTAGAAAATAGCAGATCTACAAGCTCACGACACATTGTGAGCTTGTATATCGGCTATTTTCAAATGGCCGAAATATATTGGGCTAAAGTGGTTAATGTATGTCTTTTAATAATAATCAAAATCTACAAAGTAACTAGTAACTAAAAGTTTTCATATAATTGTGGTACAATATTTTCCTCTGAGATAGTGGAGTAGAAGTAAAAGTATTGAATATTGTAAATACTGAAGAAATAAATACCTAAAAATTGTGCTTAAGTAGCCTACTTAGTTACTTTACACCACTGCACATGGATCACAATTTTTTTATGCAAAAGTTGAAAACCTGCCTGGATCTCTTTTTGACTTCTACCCATGTAGCTTATGACCTTCAAACAGCCTCCCTCCATCACTCCGAGCAGCTCTTACTGTACATATCTACAGTTCTGAGAAACCATGAAAGCTCAGAAGGTTTTAGAACTTCAGATTTGACAGGCTTTCAGAAGCACTTCTGAATGGTACAAAATGAGGCTGTCCATCTGTCTGTCTGCTAAAGTGACATGCACCTCATAAATACAATCCTTTTATAACAGTCTATGCTTCAGACAGAGAGTCCAGGGAATAAACAGACTGTGTAGTGGACAGACAGTGCCGCTTGTCCTTTTGGACAGTGTTTTCTGTGATATGCTGACCAATGTGCCAACTTCATGTGGAATAGCAAGCTGTTCCGGTGGGAATACCACAGCTGCCTCTTGATCCAATGACATAACCTTTCTCCCCTTATGTGCGGACTTTACTTTCCCTGTTGACCTGCCAAGTGGATTTTTTTAACCTGTAAAGTTTCTGCCCTAAGTGTTTTTTTTTGCACCTTATGCCTAATCATGCACATACATGCCCCTATGCACCCGATACACACATTCTCATTCCATTGAATGGGCCCGTTATCAGGGTTATAATCCCATAACCATGGCCCAGTAGGCCCCTACTGGCCTCCCGGGAATGTATTAACACTTCCGCACCTTGTGCTTGACCTCATGTACATACTGTATTTGCTGGTCTTAAGCTATGCGTATGTTCTCTTTAATATGCTTATTTAATATTAGATTTTTTTTCTCCCTGCTCTCCCTCTCCCCGCCCACCCCCCCCTTCCTTTCTCTTCTCCCTTTCTGGAAAACAACAAAATGATGGAGCTTATGCAAAAATGACCCACCCACTTCTTTACTGAGTGAATTAGTAACCCACTGATGTAACAATAAAGTTGATTCTTGATTCTTGCAGCTGACAGATCCCAGATCCGACCCAGGCTTCCATTTCTGAATCAGAGCCAAGTAGCCTACAGCATATGATCATTTAAACCACGATAAATTAATAACCAATTTGTTTTTATACTTCTACATTGGGCTGCTGCAGCCTGATGCAGAAACAAATTAATGCACATATTAAAGGTAGGGTAAGTGATATTTTTGGGCTAAAACAAAAAGTATTTTGTTAAAAGGTTAAAGCACTATATTCTGATAGTAATCATTGCTATAGAGTGTTTGTTCAGTAACAGGAGTCTCCCCGTCTCTCCAGCTCTTTAATAAACAGAAAATACATTTTCCGGTAGGTGTCAAAATCTCAGCCAATCAGGAGTTTTAAGCTTAATTTTTATAGTGTTCCAGTTCCAATTTTGCCTGCTCATTTCTTAGTGTCATCACTTCCAATTTCACTTGTTTAATCTATATCCTGATTGAGTTCTCTATCCTGATTGGATAAAATTGGAAATGAAACTGAAACTGAAATGAAAATGCATTTTCTGTTTCATAAAGAGCTGGAGAGACAAGGAGACTCCTTTTACTGAACAAACACTCTATAGCAATGAGTAGGCTACTATCAGAATATAGAGCTATTTAACACTTATTTTAACCAAAGAAAATCACTTTAAGTATTGCGATTACATTTTGGGAGTGCCGCTATTTCCACTTTCTTTGGTGTTTTTTTAAATATACTTAAGTACAGTATTAACTGTAACTGACTGAGCACCCTCAGCAAAGGAGGTGTGTCTGTGTGTGTGTGTGTGTGTGTGTGTGTGTGTGTGTGTGTGTGTGTGTGTGTGTGTGTGTGTGTGTGTGTGTGTGTGTGTGTGTGTGTGTGTGTGTACAGTATCTATCTGGGGGAGGAGTCATCCTTTCTGGAGGAGGAGTCAGTCTGTCTGGGGGAGGAGTCAACCAGGTGCCCTGCTGGATATAAAAGGTGAAGAAAGATTATTCCATTCTTCTACCTGGGGGCAAGACAGACATACAGTCAGACAGACACACAAACAAACAGACAGACAGACAGACAAACATAAAGAGACAGAACAGCCACGAACACAGGATGCTTATCACTGTGATAGGAGTGTTAGCCATGTGGCTAGCACCTTCTTCTGCTGCTACTGTAAGTACCGTTACTATTTTACCATGCAGTCTTTGAATATTATACAATGTTTTAAGATATGGGATGACAGGCTGGTATGACAACTTCACAGATTGCATGTCTGGTGCAGACTGCTTTGAAAATGATGAGTGTTAGAAAACATTAGTCCATCACAACAATCTATGAGCAGTATTTATCAGACACAGGCACAGCTCCATCCAGAGTTCCAGTTCTTACATTCTGGTAGAAGATTCAGGGTTCCCCAGGGCAGGCCTTTATATCTATTCGTGTCCATTAAGATTCTCCACACTGACAGGTAGCTACTGGTTGTTGGCCATGGGGTTGTGCAATATGTCACCATTTTCAGAAGGTGTGTTTGAGAAAAGTGTTACATGAAAGATATTTTGTTGTTGAGATGTCGATGTACGACTCTTACTACGGGGACATTAAAGAATATTTACTATTATGCTACACACTTCACCACAACTTAAGTCTGAAAACTCACCTTTTCAAACTACCTTACCCCCAGGTACTCCTCTTTCCTTGTATACATTCTTATTGCCTGTTTTGATTGATAGGATAGGATGAAAGACTGGCATGCAGCCTTATTCTGTTTTTAAATAATGTGTGTTCCTCACAGAAACCCTTCAGTTTGTTTTTTACAGCTATTGCCTGCAAATGAGAGACATGAGTTATAATACTAGACAAGCACTAAGTGGTCAATTTACTTTACCTCTGCCCAGAACCAATGCACTTAAGAAAACAGTAATGAACAGAGCCATTGAATACTGGGATGTGCTTGCCCCACATTTGACTCTAACAAGAAATACATTTGGTTTAAAAAAGAAACTTAAGGAAGCAATAATCATAAAGGAAATTAGATTAGATTAGGTTGTTATTATTTTTGTTATTTTCGGACAGACAGTTGTTTGCTAACATTGATTGTATTTTATGATTTGTATTGTGATTTCTTTGCCTGGACCCCAGGAAGAATAGTCTCCACTATGGTGTAGACTAATGGGGATCCTTAATAAACAATAAACAATAGATGCTAGTTATGATTTATACTTTGCAGATGTATGTTGGCTACTTGTTGTTCATGTGTTATGTGACATAAATAATAGACATATAGGCTACTGTTTGCTTGACCACAAATTTCAAGTATGTTATTTAGATTGGATGTTGTTTAGACAGACGCAAAGGTTTATGTTTACCAGATAATCCTAGTTATTTTGTAGCACTAATTGTATGCACTCTATTTATGTGGCCGTTTACCCTGTCGTTTATTGACTAGGGTTCATTTACTCTGATCTTGCACTTGAAACAGGAGAGAGCTCTGGTTAAAACGGTCTGCTAAATGACTACATTTAAAATTGTTGTACTGAGATAATAGTAATACTGTAGTGCTGTACACTGATATAATGGTAGTGTTGTTGTACTGACATAATAGTAGTGTTGTACTGACATAATAGTCAGCATCTTATGGGGGTGAAGAGAGTGAAGCATTTGTTGTAACAGCACAAATGTAAATATATACTCAAAAGTCAAGCATGCTAAGGCCCCTTTTTTGCACCCAATAAAAGCACGTAACTGTAACCGCATGGACCTTTACTGATCAGAAATGTGATGCATAATGCAGAGAGTAAATACCCCAGAAATAAAACAACTATGGATAATGCACAATCTATATTTTGTACATTATGTACGAACAGTATACCTTTTATGTATGTGTAAAAAGTCAGGTGTTTTAAGACTCTTTTTATTTCCTCTATAAATGGAAAAACCTTTATTTTGAAAAGGAACCTTTGCTGTGTTTGAAGTTGTCCATCATCATGCCAACAGTTTTATCCAGGCTGTCACACATGCCAATAAATAATATGGGAAACAGGTTAACTAGGTGGAAGGGAATGGTGTTTATCAGGGAGAAATTCATGTTTTACACCAGTGGTTCTCAACCTTTTCAGGCAGCGACCCCCCAAAATATTCATAAATTTGAACCCCCCCACCCTGACAAGCACTTGGAATGTAGGAGTTGAGGCATTACATTTAGTTTAACTCGTTTCCACAGATGAATATTGTGAAAATACGCGAGGCGTTGTGAGCTTGTAGATCAGCTAGTATCAAAAAGATCTTAAAAGCCCTTAAAATGTCACTTCACTGTCATCTGCCGATTCTAAAAACGCCTTCTAAATCGTATTTAGTTTTCAGAAAAACTTTAAAAAAAAAATATATATACTGTATATATGTTGCTATATATGTATCATCTATGTCGGGTGGAAACCTCATATGTCCAAAACTGTGACTTTTCTTGATTCAAATTAAAAAATATCTAAAGTAGCAGATCGACAAGCCCAAAACGTGTCGCTTTGTGCCGCGTTTCGAGCTCGTGGATCTGCTACTTTTTGATGCTTTTATGTGATGCTGTAGTATGATCAAGTAGGGCGTTAATATACAAAAAAACACAAAAACTTAGAATAAGGAGATAAGAGGTTTCTGCCCGATAACAGCGATATAAAGCAACAACTAAAATGGCACAGAGGCCTTCCCAGCTTTAACGTTTAAACGGTGTAACAGGTCTAAATGGGTTAATACGCTATAGAAGGCAGGATAAGGCAACATTTTCTGCTGACCTACACAGTCCCCCACACTGCTTCCTATTGACAGATAGCAGTTGACACAGTTCACAGAGGAGATTGTGTGCATATCTTGTTCTTGTACCTGTACGTATTTAGGCCAGGTGCCGTACAGCAAGGGTAAAAGCATCCGCACACTGGTTTAAAGCTCCCAAAATGTATTTTCTTTAATGGCGCAACATTTCGACCTTATAGGTCTTCATCAGGAAAATATCCTGATATTTGTCTGATGTAGACCTATAAGGTCGAAACGTTGCGCCATAAAAGAAAACACATTTTGGGAGCTTTGAACCAGTCAAACATGGCGACTGCAGAAGAGGTGTTGTGTATGCATCATATGAGAAAGAGACAGAAGGATTAAAAAAACATCACAGATGACAACATAGATGCTATGGTTGACCATTAAATTCTTCATCTCGCTTTAGTCTACCTTCTTTTTTCTTTGCTGTGTACCATTTGATGTGTCCAACTGCCCCCACATACTGTAACCTTCGAAAGTAGCATGTCCATTTACAGTCATTTCAATTTCTCCTCAAATCAGTCAGATCAATTAAATTGGTTGACTGCTTCAAGCAGTGCCTAAATAGGTACTGATGCACTGATGCACCTACCAAGTGCCTAGTTGTGGCAGGCGGGCAGATATGCCCATATATGGACTGGACATTCGCAATAACCGGGCAACGGCGGGCAGTCTGATAACACACTATGCATAGTAACTACAAAACAGCTATTTAAGCCGTGTGCAGCCATTTATCCTTTACGCTGTGTGTGTGTGTGTGTGTGTGTGTGTGTACCGTGTATGTGTGTGTGTATGTATGTGTGTATGTGTGTGTGTGTGTGTGTGTGTGTGTGTGTGTGTGTGTGTGTGTGTGTGTGTGTGTGTGTGTGTGTGTGTGTGTGTGTGTGTGTGTGTGTGTGTGTGTGTGTGTGTGTGTGTGTGTGTGTGTGTGTGTGTGTGTGTGTGTGTGTGTGTGTGTGTGTGTAGCTAGGTGTAGTGCACACAGAAGGGGGAGCGGTGAAAGGAGAGAACAAGCGGATGGGCCTGTTCAGTTCTGTTGACATGTTTAAAGGCGTTCCATTTGCTGATATTCCTGGCAGATGGCAGAAACCCAAACCTCACCCTGGATGGCAAGGTACGTCACCATGGCGACAACTCTGTCTCTGTGTCTGTCCTGTCTCTCTCTCAGCCATAAATTGCATGATGTGTGTGTTACTGTGTGTGTTACTGTGTGTGTTACTGTGTGTGTGTGTGTGTGTTACTGTGTGTGTTACTGTGTGTGTGTGTGTGTGTGTGTGTGTGTGTGTGTGTGTGTGTGTGTGTGTGTGTGTGTGTGTGTGTGTGTGTGTGTGTGTGTGTGTGTGTGTGTGTGTGTGTGTGTGTGTGTGTGTGTGTGTGTGTGTGTGTGTGTGCATGCGTTTAGTTTGATGGTGGTGGTGGTGGTGGTGGTGGTGATAATGATAAAGGTTATGATGGAGAGGATGAGGATGAAGATCAGATGATGTGGTGGTGGTGTAGAAAGTGGTGTTGATGATGGTGATAAAGATGATGATGATGATGGTGATGCCGTCTCTAGGTGTTCTGCAGACCGTCAAGTACAGAGACAGGTGTCTCCAGGTCAATCTGCTACAGCTGGGGACAGTTGGCAATGAGGATTGTCTCTACCTCAACATCTTTGTCCCCCAGGGACGCCGCGGTAGGACACACACACACGCACGAGCGCGCACACACACACGCACGCACGCACGCACGCACGCACACACGCACACACGCACACACGCACACACGCATTTTTGATGTGTGTGTGTGTCAGTAGACTCAGGAACAAGAATTGGACTTGGTCGAGTACTGACTAAACTTCTCTTGTCTTTCTCTGTGTAGTTAACAATAGCCTTCCTGTCATGGTGTACCTATTTGGAGGAGCCTTCCTGCTGGGAGCGTCTAATGACGCTGCCATTTTGGGCGATTCGTTGTACGACGGCAAGGAGATGGCTGACAGGGGCGGAGTTATCATTGTCACGGTGAACTACCGCGTCGGAACACTGGGATTCCTCAGTACCGGAGATTCCCGGATGCCAGGTACAACTTAAAGGAGCAGTTCACCCAAAAAATAAATTATTTTCTATCGAAAGTTTGTGCTGAACTAAATGCCAACTTTTGCCAACAGACTGCCAGTCGTCAGTTGTAGTCTGTTGTAGTCTTAAATAGCCTGTTTGGTGGAGAGTCACCTTAAATACTAGGATACCAGGTACAATGTAATACTAGGATACCAGGTACAACTTAACTTGATACTAATGTGCCATGTACATAATAGGTACATAATATTTGTTAAATTGTTATGGGCTATTAACACCCAGCACAATAACTATAACTACAGTTTTCACTACTGTTGTCGTTATTATAGTTGTGGTGTCGACTATGCCATCCACTTGAGTTAGAGCGATTTTTCTTTATTTATAGTTATAGCGCTTGGTGTGATCAGCCCTTTTGTATTTGATGTGTTGTGTGTAGGTAACTATGGTCTCTGGGACCAGCACGCAGCCATTTCCTGGGTTCACAGGAACATCGGAGCCTTTGGAGGAAATGTTGACAACATCACCATCTTTGGCCAGTCAGCAGGAGCTGCCAGCGTTAGCTACCAGGTCAGAAGGCCTGCGTTATCTAGACCAGTGGTTCTCAAACTTTTTAATTTCAAGGACCCCCAGGCCGCAAACCCCCCGCCCCCCATAACTCTGAGAGAGTACAAATGGAACCAAATGGACCCGTAAGGGTCGATTTGGTTCCATTTGTACACTCTCAGAGTTACAGACTGGTAAGTGTTCATTTGGATCTTAGGTATCAATCATTTTAGCTGGGGATCCCCTGGAACCTTCTCAAGGACCCCTGGGAGTCCCTGGACCCCACTTTGAGAACCATTGATCTAGGCAGCTATTTCCAGTAGAAATTACAATTCAAAGTATACTGGTACTCACTGACTCCCGGTCAATCTGAATAACCGTTCAATCAAATGAAATAATCAGTGATGATTATTTAGTTATTGTTAATTGAAAATTGCATCTATCTGAGCCAGTGCATAAAACCATGTTAACCACATGAATAACATACTGTAACTGTCCATTTTTTCCCCTATCTCGTCTTGTCTTCAGATGCTGTCTCCCTATAGTAAAGGTTTATTCCGTAGAGCAATCTCTCAGAGTGGTACAGCTCTATGTCCGTGGGCACTGCAGAGCGACCCAATGGCCAACACCAAGAAGGTACAAACCAACACACATACAAAAACTAATATTTGCCTCTGAGATGTAGTGGAGAAGTAAAAGTTCTGAAAATTGTGAATACTCCAGTAAAGTAAAAAATCGTCAAATTTGTACTTAAGTACAGTACTTGAGTACATCTACTTAGTTACTTCACACCACTGCGTGAATGTCAGCGTGTTGTTGAGTCAGACTATGGAAGACTGTTGTGATGATGAGACATATGTCTGTAGATCGCTAAGAAGTTGGGCTGCAAAACCTCAAATGAAGATGACATGCTGGCGTGTATGAAGGTGATGGATCCTGTTGGTGTCGTCATGGCGGGAAAGATCGACTTGATTCAACTTGTGATGGGAAAAGGTAACATCGAGTCAACCGCTTAGAGCAGCAATTCCAAACCTGTGGGCGAACATTTGTGTTGTGAGCATGTATTTGCTATTTTCAGTGAAGGGATTTGATGTACAGAGGGGAAAAAAGAGGCCTTAGACCCCTAGGGAAGCATATACTGTAGGGTTTAAGGGGTTAAGCCTATCTATACTGTAGTATGCAGTGGTGTAAAGTAACTAAGTACATTTACTCAAGTATACTTTTACTTCTACTCCACTACATCTCAGAGGCAAATATTGTGCTTTTACTCCACTTCAATTATTTGAAAATGTTACTAGTTACTTTGCAGATATAAATTAATACATTATAAAACATATATTAACCACTTAAGTCCTATTTTATACATAGGCTATTTGAAAATTGCCGAACTACAAGCTCACAACGTGTCGCATGAGCTTGTAGATCTGCTATTTTCAAACATTTCAGTACTTTTACTTTTGGTACTTTAAGTACATTTTGATACCAATACTTTTGTACTTTTACTCAAGTCAATTTTGAACACCAGACCTTTTCTTGTAACAGAGTACTTCTACATTGCAGTATTGATAGTTTTACTTAGTAAAATATCCGAGCACTTTTTCCACCACTGTGAGCATGTACTGTAGATCTGCTATTTTCAGTGAAGGGATTTGATGTACAGAGGGGGGGAAAGAGGCCATAGACCCCTGGGGAAGTATATAGGGTTTAAGGGGTTAAGCATAATTTATACTGTAGTGTGATGGTGTCACTGATGCAATGCGTTGTTAGCTTGAGAAAATCAGCTAATGGTAGCAAGTGACACTATGAATTAGGCTTTACAGTTCAACAGCTTTTACAATCAGGACACGTTTATGTCAGTTCCTCTTATTCCTCTAGGTGGCAGTGGCACCATGTACACAACTAAACAAAGCAGAAGCTTTCTCTTTACAATTTAGGCATCCAGAGTGTTAAAGCAAGGTAAACACAAGGTAATACATCAAATGCACAGAAATAGTAATCTAGGATCATAGGTAAACCAAGAACATATCATCAGTCTAAAAAACAGTATAATATCAATATCTTTAGATTCATCCAACTAGTATTTAGATTTTTAATGTTGATAAATGATCATTTAAATGCCTGAAAAACTCACTCAACATTTCTCTTCCTTCCATTAGGGCCAGTAATGGACCTGATATCACACGTTCCAGTGATAGATGGTGATTTTATCCCAGACCATCCCAGTGCTCTGTTTGGGAACGCAGCTGAGTTTGACTACATGGCCGGAGTCAACAGCATGGATGGACATTTCTTTGCAGGAGTCGACGTTCCTTCCATCAACAGGAAAAGAATCCCGACGAGCGTGTACGCAACAACACACACACATGCACACGCACATACACACACACACGCACGCACGTGCACACGCACACACGCACACACGCACGCACGCACGCACGCACACACACACACACACACGCGCGCGCACACACACACACACACACACACATTCCTATGGTGCCTTTCTCCAAAGAAGATTTTACAATGTGCATTACGTAAGCATTATGCATTGTCGAATCAACCATGCAAAGCACCACCAACTGGGGCCCGTTTCACAGAACCTAAATAGCAGATTAGCAGTTTAGGGGTTCAGTGTCTTGCTCAAGGGCACTTCGAGATGCAGCCAGGAGGGTATCGAACCGGGAACCGTCCAATTCCAAGGCGGCCATAGTACCTCTTGAGGTAGCTGCCAACCCCCATCTGGCCTGAACAGTTAAAGGACCATACCAGTCCAATTTAGACTTCCAGCCATTAGCAGAGATTGCCTTGATTGTCTTCATCAAATGTTTATGTACATCAGTGTATACTTTGGTAGATCTCAGCGTAGATTTTTAAATGCCATTCATTGGCATTCATGTTGAAACAGTGTGTGGAAGAGCACTCAGTGAGACTTTACATTTGGTAGATATAGGTAATTAACCCTTTTGAAAATCACTATGCCATTTATTTTATCTAAAATTACTGTATTCCTCTGATACAGTCGCTGAACAAAAATGTAAGAAAGAAGGCTTTCAACCTACATAAATACCGAAATTAGTAGATCTACAAGCTCACAACACAGCACAAGGCAACCCTTATTCTGTTCTATGTATTGTACTGTATTGTACTATAATCTGTTGTATTCTACTGTGTTGTGTTCTAGTGAGGAGGTGAAAGGTCTGTTGGCAGTGATGACCAAAGCTAAAGGCGCAGCAGCCATTGAGTCCGCCTACACCGCCTACTCCGCCAACTGGGGGTCTGCCCCCACGGACGATGTCGTGAAGAAGACCGTGGCCGACATCGAGACCGACTTCCTCTTCCTGGTTCCCACTCAGACCGCCCTCCATCTCCACGCCAGTCATTCTAGGTCAGCAGCCATTGGTCCAAAAATCTTTTCCTGTTTCCAAAATTACTTTTCAAAGTTCATTCTTCCGGTCTGTTCAATTTTACTTCTGTTACATCACTTCTCTCAGATCACAGGAATTGATTGTCTGATTGTCTCTAAACTCAAATTGTCTGTCTCTCCTATACTGTCTCAATCTCTACTGACATACTGTCTGTGTCTCTCCTAAACAGTCTCCTTCTCAGCTGTCCCAATGCATGTCTCTCCAACACTGTCTCTCTCTCATCTGTCCTACTGTCTGTCTCTCCTACACTGTCTCTCAGCTATGTCCTATACTGTCTGTCTCCCTTCTTCATTGTCTACCTACTTTCTGTCTCTCAGGACCACATTGGAAGTAAGTGTTTCATTACGGTTTGATGTGTTATCCTGGGTTTAAGTTGTATTGTGATTTTGCTCACATATCTTTTACCAAAATCAAATCAAATCAAATCAACATTATTCTACTGTTGAACTCTGTCTGTGAGAAAAACGTATTTCTTATACTATCATCTCAACATATGCTAATACATACATGTACCGTTCCACTGTGTAGGAGAAGGCCAGTTTGTTCATTTCATGCCGTGTTGTGTTTGTCCCTCAGAGGAGCCATGACCTACTCCTACCTCTTTAACATGGAGACCCGTATCCCAGGGTTCCCTAGCTGGGTGGGGGCGGAGCATGCAGAGGAACTCCAGTATCTGTTTGGCAAACCGTTCGCCACGCCCCTCGCCTACTTCCCCCGACACAGAACTCTGTCAGAGTACATGATCGCCTACTGGACCAACTTTGCCAAAACTGGGTAAACGGCCTTTATCAATTCATCAATAGAGAAACTCAGCACACAGCCTACACTGTATCCTTCTCAGCTTTCCTACTGACTGTCTCTCCTACACTGTCTCCCTCTCAGCTGTCCTACTGTCTGTCTCTCCTACACTGTCTCCCTCTCAGCTGTCCTACTGTCTGTCTCTCCTACACTGTCTCCCTCTCAGCTGTGCTACTGTCTGTCTCTCCTACACTGTCTCCCTCTCAGCTGTGCTACTGTCTGTCTCTCCTACACTGTCTCCCTCTCAGCTGTGCTACTGTCTGTCTCTCCTACACTGTCTCCCTCTCAGCTGTCCTACTGTCTGTCTCTCCCACACTGTCTTACCTCTCTGCTGAACTACTCTCTATCCCAGTAAAGACAAAGTTGGAAATCCAACATCACTAACAAGGCACGTTATCATCATCATATGACATGTTGTTTGTTGATGAAGATGTTCATTTTAAAATGGTTCTATTGGACCTACTAGTTCTATTGGACCTCTGTTCTCCACTCATAAGCTTGCAGTGTGTGTCAGCCCCTTAACGGTACTTCCATGCGACCATAATCTGCTCTGGTCTTCAGACCTGTGTCCGAACATGCATTCATGCAATAACAAACAAAAAGGTCTTTAAACAAACAAGGACAAAAATATAGTCGTGGACTTCTCACGAACACAATGATATACTTTAAGAAACATTTAACCACCACTCAAACATGGAGTGGTCAGAATATAAGTGTATGTGTGTGTGTGTGTGTGTGTGTGTGTGTGTGTGTGTGTGTGTGTGTGTGTGTGTGTGTGTGTGTGTGTGTGTGTGTGTGTGTGTGTGTGTGTGTGTGTGTGTGTGTGTGTGTGTGTGTGTGTGTGTGTGTGTGTGTTTGCTTTGTGCAGTGATCCTAATGGAGGAAACAGCAAGGTTCCAGTGCATTGGCCTGCATTCACCCCAAAATACCCCCCCCATCTCATCATCAACAACAAGATGTCCAAGACGTCCTCCATCGGGTAACACTTTGTTTGGAGAACCAAATTTGTGAACCCATCAATTGGGTTAATGCTACAGTATGTCTCTCCATCAATAATGAACAATGTCTGTCTACCAGGACATTTTAGCCTCGCGTGGCCAGACAATATCACACGACACATCTGCCGAGGGCTAAAGTGCAATGCAATTTTGCAATGGCAGATTCGTCTGTAACCAGGCTAAGGACCTTTAGTCCCGGCTTAGACCAATGAGTTCCATGTATATCGAACTCACTGTCATCACATTTCAAGATCTTTATTAATCTATTTCTACATTAGATTTATATTTCTTGCTTTCATACAGTAATCATCTGTAATCCTCCACAGAAACGACATGAGAGCAGAGTATGTTCGTTACTGGACGACCACCTACAACGCTCTGCCCTCAGTCTAACTACACCAACATGATAACAACAACAACAATCTACAACAGCAACAAGAACAGATAGAGGCCTTAGGGTATCTTTAATCCAGCGGTTCTTAAAACCCTTTAAGACCTGAGGTCGATACTACAAATGCCTTCTAAATCAGTAGTTCTCACACTTTAAAGATTTTTCAAAAATAGCAGATGCACAAGCTTGCAGCGCTGCAGGATGTGACGCGTTGTGAGCTTTGTATATCTGCTATTTTTGAATAGCCAACGCAAAAATCTAAAAAGACACAGATGCTTTCCCGGTTTTCATTTCAAGGACTCCCTGTTTAGTATAGATAAGACCATGGACCGCCCATAACTCTGAGAGTGAACAAAGGGAACCAAATGGACCCTTACGGATCCATTTGGTTCCATTTGTTCACTCAGTTACCAATCATTTAGCTGGGGACCCCCTGGAACAACCCCCCAAGGACCCCTGGGGGTCCCCGGACCCCACTTTGAGAACCACTTCTTTAAACGGCAGCACAAAGGGATGAATTTGCTCTCTGTGTCCTATATGGCTGATCTACTCTGTTCTACTGTCTTCTATTCAAACCTGTTCTACTGATCTGGTCATAACAGTTGTCTAAACAGAGAAACCACATCGAATCAGATTTCTCCAACAAGACAACATCAGAACAACAGAACCACTATAGTGAATGTGTGTCATTGTTGTCTATTAAACATTATACAGATGTATATGTGACTGGATGCTTCATTTCCCTAAGCCATCTCCTTTCCAACAGCCAAACTGGTACACACACTTACACACACACACTTACACACTTACACACACACACACACACACACACACACACACACACACACACACACACACACACACACACACACACACACACACACACACACACACACACACACACACACACACACACACACACACACACACACACACACACACACACACACACACACACACACACACACACACACACACAGGTGGATATAGTCAAGATATACATAAATAAAAGCGAATGCCAAGAGAACACAGTGTTTTCAATATCTCTCAAACACAGAGACACACACACGTATGCATACAAACAGTTCATGCACACACTATACAGGTACGCACACACACACACACACACACACACACACACACACACACACACACACACACACACACACACACACACACACACACACACACACACTATACGCACGCACGCACGCATCCACACACACACACACACACACACACACACACACACACACACACACACACACACACACACACACACACACACACACACACACACACACACACACACACAGAGTTGCAAAAGTGTGAAAAGCAGGCAGGAAGTTGCTATGTCAGTGTCAACTGTCTGTATGACGACTCAGAGAGAGAGAGAGAGAGAGAGAGAGAGAAGAGAGAGAAGAGGAAGAAGTAAGGGAGTAGATGTCATGCAATAAGCCGAGGACTAAATGCTTGTTTTACTTTATATTGAAAAAGAGAATCGAGAGAGAGAGGAGAGGAGAAAAGAGAATAGAGATAGGAGAGAGGAGAGGAGAAAAGTGGAGAGGCGAGGAGAAGAGGAGAGGAAGACCGTAGAAAGGAGTATAGTATAGTGTTACAACTCCACAGTTGAAACACCACAAAAAAGGCAAGATCCTGAACTACAGCGAGAGAGAAGAGAAGAACCAGGACCAGGAATTAGGAGGAGAGGCGAGCCGAGGAGAGGAGAGGAGAGGAGAGAGGAGAGGAGAGGAGGAGAGGAGGATCGTGTGGTGTGGTCATGGGGGAGGACATCAGGAAACAAGGAATATTATTCCTTCAACAACAACGATTTGGAAAGGTACACACTAGTAACTAATCTACTTTGCCTATGTATCTATCTATCCATCTCTGTGTATAAAGTATTTACTGTGTGTGTGTGTGTGTGTGTGTGTGTGTGTGTGTGTGTGTGTGTGTGTGTGTGTGTGTGTGTGTGTGTGTGTGTGTGTGTGTGTGTGTGTGTGTGTGTGTGTGTGTGTGTGTGTGTGTGTGTGTGTGTGTGTGTGTGTGTGTGTGTGTGTGTGTGTGTGTGTGTGTGTGTGTGTGTGCCTGCCTGCGTGCGTGTGTGCATGCGTGTAGAAGTGGAAGCGTGTGTGGTGTGTGTTGTATAGAGAGAGTGTGTGTTCCATTTCTCGTCTGGAGTATTTCGAGTGTAAAGATGGAGGAACAACGGAGAAGAATGATAAAACTCTCCGCAAACAGCAGGAGCACAAGAAGGTATGTTTCCACTGGCTCCTATTGGACTGCATGTGTTCTATTCTACTGTCCTCTACTGCACAATACTCTATTCTTCTGTTCCAGTGTGTCCCAACCTTTTTAATTTCAAGGTTCCCCATAATGATATGCATTAGGCCACAGACCCATGCATTGTTCCCCCCACCCTCTGGGACGCCAATCTACACTGTAAAATATTGCATGTTATTTTAACCCTGAGGGTGTACAATTGGAAACAAATGGTATTTGCTCCATTTGCTTCCATTTGTACACTCTCAGTGTTACAGACCCATAAGGGTCCATGTGAACCCCTGTTGGTAACCGGACATGATGTTGGGAACCAGTGTTCTGTTCTATTCCAAACCTGTTCTACTCTGCTGTATTCTGTACTACTGTCTTCTTTTCTAACTGTTCTAGATTAAAGATTCAATAATGTATTACCATTTCTGTGCTCGGGGTAGACAAAACGATAAAAGTATCAGGTGCATAAAAAAACGATTTAGGACACAGTTAAAGAACTGATGATGAGGAGTTAGGGCCCTCGCTGCTACAGGATATGTGCAGTTATGGAAACAAATAGTTCTGGTCTTAACCACTTAAACCCCATGTACATTGTTCTATGTCAATTGTCAAATAGCTAAAACGAACCCTATGGTTCATGTGGTTGTACACTTTGTAACCTTATTCCGGAAGGAGGCATTCAAAAATAGCATCGGTTGCATGATAGGTGACCCTGATTATTTTCAGACCTATTCTTAGGTTTTTGTGGTTATGCTTTGCAAATCCTGACCGGTGACTTGAAACGCTGCTTTACCTACCTTGTTAGCCTTCTTCCTGTCATAGGCTGAACAGTTTCCATACCACACTATGATAGAGAATGTGAGAACACGCTCTATTATAGCCCTATGTGTGACCTCACCCATGGCTGTAGCTCAGGAATCGCTCAAATAGCGTTCCAATAATATTAATTTGTATAACACTTTCATACATGCATGTAGTTCAAAGCACTTCACAGTTAGAAAACCAAAATACAGCACAAGTTATCATCCTTATCAGCAGGAGATCAGGAACATGCTTCCATGTTCAATTCTGACTAGGCTGTCAAAAAAGAAATCACAGTGGAATAGGGTTAGGGTTAGGTTCATTTTACCACCCCATTTTTAGAAATGTAAGATTATGCATGGGGATAGCACTGGTATAGCATTAGCATTGGAGTGTTATTCAAGCTCATATGTGCATAAAGTGACAATGCTGTGTAGCGGCTTATATAATGTCACCAAGACTGACATGGCCCCAGGGCTCAGGTCTTGTTTCAACAGCCTGATGGTGGAATGGCTTTGGATACATAGATATTGCTTGCCTTAATCTGTACTTATCAATATGTATCTGACCATTGTTTATGGATGCATCTCAGCAATAGAAAGAATATGCTCATCATTGTTCAATGGACTAGACAACTCATGTACTTTATTAGAAAGGCTACACTTTATTCATATGAATAATGCAACATAATCAACAACGTACAATCAACATGCTTGAGCTGACAACTCTCCCACTGACAAGACATCAGTCCACTATTCACTATGCAGCCTAACTGTTACATTAGAATGACCAGGGAGTCATCTCAGGATCCTGGAACAGTTGGTAGTTGATAATCTGCTTCTGGTGCTTTTTCATGATGCGTCTACCAACCACTGATCTCAGCAAGGAACTGTCTCCTAGTACCTAGGAGATATAAATATCTAATCTCAAAATCAGGTTAACCACTTTAACCCTATTTTATACTTCGGCTATTCAAAAATAGACAATCTCTCCATAGTTCACAATGCTTTTATAACGCAAATCTTCTCTTACGGGGGTCTCTTCCCTGGCCCGAGATTGGGGTCAGTGGCCAAATACATATCAATTTGTGGGTCTTTTGAGACATGATAAAGTTTGAGAACCACTTACTGTAGGTGATCCATCTGTCTGTCTATACCTATCTCGCAGGTGATCCGTCTGTCCGACTGTATCCGCGTGTCGGAGGTGGAGATGGACGGCTGTCCCAGAGACACTGGACCGTTCCTAGTAGAGACAACAGAGAAACTGTATGTGTTTGCGTCGGACAGAGCACAGATGGACGACTGGACTCACAAACTCTGTGAAATTGCTTTCCCTGTAAGTACACACCTCACACCTCACGTACACACGCACACAGACACAAATGCATGCACGCACGCACACACACACGTCAGCATTCCCTGTATGCACATACAGAATAGTCTTTGAACCCCATCTGCTCCTGATCATGAGCAAGTTGGTGTCTTACGTAGTTTCCTCCACTGTCTGTGAGTGAATGTATGAGTGAATTTAACGCACATTGTAAAGCTCTTTGTATAAAGGCACTATATAAACGACCATTTAATAAGGTGTTGGGCCACCATGAACTGCCGTAACAGCTTCAATACGCATTGGCATAGATTGCCTAAATCTCTGGAACTCTACCGGAGCGATGGAAAACAATTGTAACAAAAGATATAGCCTCATTTGGTATTTTGACGATGGTGGTGAAGAGCGCTGTCTCACACGAAATCTGGCGAAAAAGGTGTTCAATTGGGTTGTACTGCAAAGACCATAGGATAAATACCCATCAAACCATTCTGTGACCACTCGTGCCACTGGCATGACCACATCACTGTTTTTCCACATCTGTAGACCAGTGCCTATGATTTTGTTTTTGCACCTTTTTATTCTCAAATGTGTCTTTGTAATGAGGTGTTTGTGCACTGCAAGCTTTCTATAACATCCATCTACAGATGAAATGTCCTGGCTGCTGACAGTCTGATCATGTCCTACACATTGACATTCTTAGTCACGTGAGAAAGAGTTGCTCTTCTGGGTTTCCTTACATATCACACTAATGCACGAGCACCATGCTCATCAAATGTGCACTTTTGACCACAGTTTCGAAACCGATGTAATGTTGCTTTCCCCATAGGTGGAAATACATATGTCACTAGCCAGTTGAGCAGTCTTTGTGACTGAAGCTTCTAACCCCAATAATGAATCCTCTTTGATATGATGTTAATAGCTTAATTGTATCATGCAGTACACCTGTATGGAAGCAGATGCATTT
Organism: Gymnoscopelus braueri; assembly: GCF_963280865.1. Classification (NCBI taxonomy): domain Eukaryota; kingdom Metazoa; phylum Chordata; class Actinopteri; order Myctophiformes; family Myctophidae; genus Gymnoscopelus; species Gymnoscopelus braueri. The sequence goes on along the minus strand of NC_137608.1, from coordinate 14,194,189 downwards.
CTTTTGTTTCTCCACTCAGTTATTCAGATTTTTCTGAATAACTGAGATTTTTTTTCTTTAATTTGTCATCTGTCTGTTATTTTTATAATATCCATATCAAATGGTATCTCTTATCTGTGTGGATCAGTTGGCCAGAGATACTAGCCTGGTAATTAGTCTGTGATCAGTGATTTGAGAGTGTAATGGAGCCTGCCTCGCCAGGCTAGTCTGTGCTTGAGTCATACCTCAATGTTGAGACACAGCAGAACTTCCCTAATGTGTCAAATGTGTGTGTGTGCATGTGCATGTGTACAGATGAGCTGGACAGAGGGTGGAGTTAAGAGGAGGAGTCTGCATAGAGGAATAACGGATGAGGAAGAGGAAGTTGAGGGGATGGAAGACAACTCATTGTATAGCGGCAGAGAGACAGGTAGGTCTGTCTGTCTGTCATCAGAGCTTTGTTCATAAGCTGGACTTTAAGACCTGACTGAACCTGCTGTTGGATTTTATTCCCCTCTAAGTAAAACACAAATGCTCCTACACACTCACACACTTACTCAAAACCCTGCATGCATGGGCGCACGCACACATGCTGCACATGTGTGTGCACACACACACATACGCATGCACACACGCGGATGGATAATAAAATAATAAAATACACCCAAACATTAATTATTAAACTGCTTCAGAACCAGCCGTCAGAACCCATCAAGTAGTGGACCTCTACCACTAATGTTACAGTGTGTGTGTGTGTGTGTGTGTGTGTGTGTGTGTGTGTGTGTGTGTGTGTGTGTGTGTGTGTGTGTGCGTGTGCGTGCGCGCGCGTGTGTACAGTAGAATGGTTGTTAGCGGTCCTGTGTTGCTGACCTCAGGTCAGCTGAACTGCCTGTCAATCATCTCGTCGCCATAGTTTCAGAGCTGCTATATTTAGCAGCCTTTGTGGCTCAGTTACTCAGCTAGCTGGTTGACACATCCTGTTTTCACACATACACATACATACACACACACACACACACACACACACACACGCACACGCACACACACACACACACACACACACACACACACACACACACACACACACACACACACACACACACACACGCACACACACACTCAGTTTGAAATACTATTGTTGTGAGGACATCAACATTTTATGAAGGCGATTTTATGAATGCCATTTATTATTTTTTGCCATTTTTAACTCATACCCTACAGCTGAAAATAGCCAATCTACAAGATCACAACAAGATCACAACCTACCTACCAACAAAAATAGTCGATAGTCGACTGTACAACAGTAGGCTACATCGACTATTTTTGGTAGTGCACAACTTTATACTAACCTAAATTGTAAGCCTAACATGTATTTTCTTTTCTTTTTTACCATAAAACAACCAATTCTCAAGTGAGGACCAGGAAAACTGTCCTCACAATGTCTATTTCTCAAATTCGAGTAGGCTATATTTGTGGGGACGTTTGGCCCTTGCAAGTATAACAATACCAGTACACACACACACACACACACACACACACACACACACACACACACAGAGCTACCAGCTTGTGCGGCAGATGCTACGTAGTGGAAAAGTGGTTGCGTGCGTTCCTGTTTTGTGGTCTCTGTGTAGCAATGCTGCAGTAAGTGTGTGCATATGGTACTTTAGTGCCTCATGAATAATGTGTGTTCTGTAACAGGTGTCTGCTGAGATGGGACATAAAGACACCTTTCAAACGTATACAGATGCCCTCGAAACATTATGAATAATATTATATTATTAATGATGTTTGTGTCACGTTTGAGGTTCAGAAGGTGTAGGACTCAAGTGCAGAACGAACAGGCACAGGTAGAGCAGTGAAGGTGCACAAGGGTTTTATTTTCAAAAACCTACACTAGCTAGGATCACGAGGAACACTATGAATGTCACAAGGAAGTTCACATATAGCCTACTAGAAGATTCAATGAATTAAAAGGATACTTCACCCCCAAAATGCCTTTTTTTTAATCTATCAATTACACACCCCATCGAGACTTTGATGACTGTCAGCGGCTCTGGTAGGAGTCTCAAAGTGTCAACTTTGAGTCTCCTACCGGAGACATTAGCATCTTTCCACTGGTCATCAAATTATTGGCTTAGGAATGTGACAAAAACTGAAAAATATCCATGAATTCAAGTCTCCATGGGGTGACTAATCGACAGAAAATTATTTTTTTGGGGGTGAACTATCCCTTTAAAGGAACAAATGACTGAACATGTCAGTCACTGACAGCAACAAACTGACAAAGAACTGAACACACAGGGGAGTATAAATAGACATGGACTACTAGTCACAGGTGATCTCAACTAGACAATTACACAGGGATAGGCTAGACGGGGACCAACAGGAGGGTTAACAATAAACAGAGTGGTGAGACAAGTTAGGAGACAGACAGGAAGCCACAAGAACAATACTACAAAATAAGATAAAACACAACAGACAACCCCTAACCCTAAGACCTAGTAACAGAACATACCGTACTAAACAAGGCTACAGAAACTAAAGAGTAAACAACCAGGGAACAAAAATAAACATCTAAACCAAACAGGGAATAAGAACAGACAAGAGAAATAAAGTCCAAAAATAGATAAACACAGCCAAAGTCCATAGGCTGAGGAGCAGGCCGTGACAGTTTTATTAGGCTATTCATAATCATGATAATATGTAATGTTTAATTTGAACCATACTTAATACATCAAGAAGAGTATGGACTACGATATCACTTGTAAATTATGTTTATATGAAACTCATAAAAGCTGTTTACAGTGTGCTGTTTCATACACACACTCAGAGCAAAGGAATACCTCAGTCACTTCCTCACAGCGGGACGCCACATTCTGAAACAGTAAGATAAAGGGTTTTAAATCCATTTCACAATTATCGATTTAATCGGTTATAAAAATAATTTGTAAAAATTTTGTTTAAATACAACAAAACAGTGGAAAATAGCAGATCTACCATTTAAGATCGCATCTTCAATTCATTTATAGCCTATATTTTTATTTTATTTTAAATGTCCTTCTTGATTATTCGATTAATTGACAATTCATCGATAGAATAATAATCATCTATTAATAGTTGCATTCCTAGTCAAGGCAAAGCCAAGGTAGAAGACAAAAATAGTGTTCAAAAAGTTCTCATGTTAAAGCTGCTCTATGTACCTTTCCTCTTCTGATTTCCTTGAGTTAGATGATTATGAAAAACTTGAGATATGTTTCGGGAAAGGAGCTTTTGTTGTGGCACATTTTATTTGTCAAGCTTGGGAGAGAAGACAGAACACTCTGTATAATTCTGAGCTGTAATTTAATGTATTATGTGAATATATACATGTTGTAAGCGTAAGATGGTGTCTTATAAAACCATGAGGGTTGGGCACTTTGTGTGCAGGACACGAAAATGTAATAATCAATCATCAATCTACCCCTTCCTGGGCAAGTACTGACATTGTTTACCATTGAGCTTATAGAGCCTGCCTGCTTGCTCAGGGGATAAATGTAATCTTGACCATCAGGTAAGAATTTGTGTCAGATCCTGTGTCTAGGTGAACCATGACCTTTGACACAATCTAAATGTGTCAATAGAAGAGCAGAGAGACAAAATACAACCACCCCAATTGTACAGTATGACGTGTATTAACATACTCTGACTACATACAGATTGGACAAAATTATATTTTATTCATAAAAAGAGGAAAAAAGAGTTGCACACTCTGGCTAGAGTGTGCAACACCTTTTTCCTTTTTTTAAGTTAGTTCCCAGTGGTCAGCACCTCACCACTTGCTGTGCGTTCGCTTTTTTTGCTAAACTATCATATCCTTAAAATAATATGTCTGGCTCCTGCCACGTATGTCTGCCTTCTGCCACAGCGGGATCATATCAGTCATGGTGTGAATTCAGCTTAAACCACAACACCATAAATAATGCCAGGAAACACCACACATGCAGCACGCACGCACGCACGCACGCACGCACGCACGCACGCACGCACGCACGCACGCACGCACGCACGCACGCACGCACGCGCACACACACTTTTTACATGTTAAACAGATAAGCAGTTTGTAAATGTAGCAGGGCTCTAGGAAACTGTTGACAAGGTACCGGTTTGTTTGCCTTTGAAGACAGGACTTCAACATTTCATGAGACAACCACTAAATATTCAGCTGTTAAACATTCAGCAGTCTAAACTCATGCATGCAGACAAACACAGTTTGGTGACAGTTGGTGTGTAAAATAAAATGTAATCAACATGTTAGAAATGAGAATGAACTCTTTCTGACAGTGAACAGAACTCAAGAAATATCCAAGCTAATTCAATATATACAGTAGTAGGCTATGTTTCGGTAAATCTGTCAAAATAAAATTTCCTGGTAAGTGTCAACATTTCCTAGCACACAGGGAAGTGTGAATAAAAAAGCAAATAAGCTCGCTGACACACGCTAACAAGTGACGCTTGTGATGTAGGTCTCACAATTAATGGTGTTTTCCCATTTGCCGGCAAGAGAAGTATCTCTTGCCGGCGAGGTGTTGTGAGCTTGTAGATCTGCTATTTTCACAATATCTATCTGGAACCGAGTCAAACTAAATCGAATGCCTTCTAAATCAGCGGTTCTCACACTTTCAAGATTTTTCAAAAATGTTAAAAAATAGCAGATGTTCAAGCTCGCAGTGTGGCACGAAGTGACGCGCTGTGAGCTTGTAGATCTGCTATTTTTTGAATAGACAACGCAAAAGCCGAAAATGACACAGATGTTTCCCCGGTTTTAATGGGTTAAACTAGCGACTGAAAACAAAGCAGTTATGAACATGTTAACTAAGGTAATAAAATCAAGTGTAAAGTCTGGTCAAATAATACCCATTGACTTTAATGGCATGAAAATTCTTCTGTAACCAGCAGGAGGGGAAATAGCGACACCCTCTATAGGCCATTAATGAGAACTGCCAGCATTTTCATCATTTCTGCATTGACTTCATTTTCAGCCGCGAATACTTGCTGCCTGGTGTCAGCACACTGAAGAGTGGTTATTTGCTATTTTGTGACACGTTTCCCTGTCTGCACACTTTTGCACATATACCATGACCTTTCACCCTTTCTCCCCCCCCCCCCTCTCTCTCTCTCTCTCACTCTCTCTCTCTCTCTCTCTCTCTCTCTCTCTCTCTCTCTATCTATCTATTTGAACCGAACCAGTTGAGACATTGGCCGCCCACACGTGCACAGACACACACAAACACACACAAACACAAACACAAACACACACAGTGCGTCATGTGAGCTGTTTTTGCAGAAGTTAGTGATGACCTGCAGTGGAAAGACATTGAGTCAGTCTCTTGTGCTTTTGATGTTGAAAGTTGAGTCTGATGGTCAAACTGCTTTCTTCAGGATTACTATTGTACTTTAGTTTTAGTTTAGTTAGTTAGAAATAATCAATCAATTCATATTTATTATTTGTATTTTCTTTAAAAGAGAAATCACACCCAGTGTGAAGAAATTCGGTGCTATTGGTTTATTTTGCTTCCTTATTACTGACTCCCTACTGCCTTATGCTGCCTTATTACTGACTCTCTACTGCCTTATGTTCGGTTATTACTGACTCCCTACTGCCTTATGTTCCATTATTACTGACTCCTATACTGCCTCATGTTCCATTATTACTGACTCCCTACTGCCTTATGTTCCATTATTACTGACTCCCTATACTGCCGCATGTTCCATTATTACTGACTCCCTCCCTACTGCCTTATGTTCCATTATTACCGACTCTCTACTGTCTTATGTTCCATTATTACTGACTCCCTAGTCCCTACTGCCTTATGCTTCCTTATTACTGACTCCCCGTACTGCCTTATGTTCCATTATTACTGCCTTATGTTCCATTATTTCCGACTCCCTACAGCCTTATGCTTCCTTATTACTGACTCCCTGTACTGCCTTATGTTCCATTATTACTGACTACCTACTTACTACCTTACGCTGCCTTATTACTGACTCCCTATACTGCCTTGCGCTGCCTTCTTGTTTTTGAATGGATAAAACACATTTATGATTCTTATGATGAGTTGTCCTGACTGAAATAAAACATTTCGGCGTCATCCTCACAGAGCGGAAGAATGAACACTCTCTTTCCCCCCCACTCTCTCTCTCTTTCTCTCTCCTCTCTCTGCATGCGTGTGTGTGTGTGTGTGTGTGTGTGTGCGTGTGCGCGCGTGTGTGTGTGTGTGTGTGTGTGTGTGTGTGTGTGTGTGTGTGTGTGTGCGTGTGTGTGTGTGTGCGTGTGTGCGTGTGTGCGTGTGTGTGTGTGTGTGTGTGTGTGTGTGTGTGTGTGTGTGTGTGCGTGTGCGTGTGCGTGTGCGTGTGCGTGTGCGTGTGCGTGTGCGTGTGCGTGTGCGTGTGCGCGTGTGTGCGTGTGTGTGTAGTGCTCGTGCGTGACTTCAGAGTGAGCATGAGGAGGAGTGAGGCGGCAGACAGGTGTCGGCTGAGAGGAGCGTATGTACTGAGGGCCGACGTGGACAATCTGCTGCTGATGGACGCCAAGACGTCACAGGTCCTGTACAGCTGGCCCTACCGCTACCTCAGACGCTTTGGACGAGACAAGGTACTGGACGTCATCATGCCTCCATTTCGTATGCCGTGAAGACCTGAGGCCGATTCAAAAAATGTCTTCTAAATCCTAAGAGTTTTCTGAAAAACGTATGTTTCTATGTCAGTGGTTCTCAAACTTTTTCATGCCAAGAACCCCCAAAATTATATGTATTTGGCCGCGGACCCCCATCTCAAAATATGTTGTTCCAGGGACCCCCAGAAGCCAAGATTTGAGTTAAAAAATGTTTTCCTTAAAAAATATGTATATTCAAAGATTTGCAGAAATGTTCACGATTTGAAAAATGTACTAGTACTATAATGTTTGAAAATAGCAGATCTACAAGCTCCCAATGCAACGTGTATGTACAGTATATGTATAAAATAGGGCTAAAGTGGTTAATGTATGTTTTATAATATAATAAATTTAAATTTTAAATTTTTTAAGTAAACAAGTAACTAAAGTTTTCAAATAATTATAGTGGAGTAAAAGTACAATATTTGCCTCTGAGATGTAGTGGAGCAGTAGTAAAAGTACTGAAAATTGGAAAAAGTAAAAATACCTCAACATTGTACTTAAGTACTTAAGTAAATGTACTTAGTTACTTTCCACCACAGAAAATAGCAGATCTACAAATAACCAATCACAACGCGCATTGAGAGCTAATCACATGAAGTTACACGTTCTCCTCTCCCGAGCCCTTCTCCCTCTGCGTTCCTCCTTCTTACATCTCATTCATCTCTTGACTCGTCCCTGACCTTCCCCTCCTTCTATCTCCATGTGTGTGTGTGTGTGTGTGTGTGTGTGTCTGTCCTCCAGGTAACGTTCTCCTTCGAGGCGGGTCGGCGGTGTGACAGCGGAGAGGGCAGTTTTGAGTTTGACACCAAACAGGGGAACCAGGTGTTCCAGGCGGTGGAAGCAGCCATCAGCCTGCAGCGCTCTGCTCTGCCCCCGAACCAGGGGGGACCGGACGGAACCCTGCCCCGCCACCGAACTACATCTGGAGGGGCGGAACTGGATGGAGTTCAGCATCGGTCGCTGCCTCATCACTCACCTATACAGGTACGCCGGTCACTTTATTTAAATATTAAATATGATATACTGTATATCAGTGATTCTCAACCTGTGGGCCATGAGGATACTGCAAGTGGGCCCGCAAAATGTTTTATACCAATGAATGGTAACTTAAAGTATACTATGTTAGTTCCGTTGATCCAAGCCGGAACACAATCAATTGATTGATCATTAAAATAAACATGCTCTGAAAATGCAACCAGCCCAGCCATCGGACCACTTACAACGCAACACAACACAACGCAATGCAACATAACGTAACGCAATGCGACGTAATGCAACGTAATGCAACAAAATAGAACACAACGCAACATATCTATTGATGACAATAAGACAGTGGGTCTGACCACGAGACTAGGAGGAATGAATCTGGTCGTGTGAGCAAAGGTAAAGCGATCATTTAGTTTCACTCACTTTCCTACAATATGCACAATTTCAAATCAGGCTATAACCTATCCCGTGCAGCACACTTGTCGACATGCAAGGCCATCGGCTGCTCGGCAGCGCACGTGCCTTGGTTTCAAGTGATGTCAAAAGTGAAACAAAACGAGCGATCTCTCCCATTGTTTCCACATTTACCATGATAAATATTAAATAGTTAATATTATGTCACCAAATGATCTTATAGCCTTAACTGCATGGAGAGTTTCGAGAGCAGAAATAAAGGGTGGTTTTGTTTTATGTCTCTCAGGATGATGACATGGTGTACAGTCTGGCAGACATTCCGGGTCAGACTCTGCACCTAGAGAACTCGTCTCCTGCACAACACAGACGCCCCTCTCAGCTGGTAGGTACCACTCAACAATACAAACACCCCTTTCTGCTGGTAGGTACCACACAACAACACAAACGCCCAACTCAGCGGAGTACAATACAGTCTGTATTAATTAAGGGCAATTCTACTATTCTCTCTCCTCCCTGTCCCGCCCCCCATCCTCTCCTCTCCTCTAGTCTCCTCCGGTAGAAAAGGTGTTGACAGGAATGAAGAGTTTGACGCTGGACACCAGAGGAGCTATGGCCGGCAGGAAGACTCAGGTGAAAACCATTTCCAGCTGTCCACTGCCTCACAGCAGCCCAGACCAGGACCCAGAGCATGTCCCCCACCACCAGCAGCAGCAGGATGCCCAGGGCTACTCCCAGATCACCATGCCTGGCCATTCAGAGAGAGACGACAAGAGAGAGAGACGAGAGAAAGAGAAGAGAGGAGAGAGAGGAGAGAGAGTTGCCGAGGCGGAGTATTCCCTCCCCTTTGACACCATCGCCAACAATGTCATGGAAATCTTTTGTTCCCATCAGGCCTTCGGGCTGAGGGAGGGGCCGGAGTCAGGCGCCGACCCGCTTTACGACTGCATCGACGAATCGCAGGTCAAAGTGGCCTTCAGGGGCGTGGCCGAGGCACCCCGTCCGACCTATAAGAAGGTAGAGCATATCTACGACGAGCCCGAGGGCTGCGCCGTGATCGAGCAGAATCCAAAAGCTCCCACCGCTCTCTACGATGACCCCGAGGAGATGAGAGGCAATGCCTGGAGGAGTATGGGTAGTGACGTTGACCCTAAAGGTCAGGAGTACACGTACGACCCGAGGGTAGATGACTATGCTGTCCCCAAGCGCCCGCAGAGAGCGTTTCCTGATGAAGAGCAGGAAGCGGATTCACCTTACGACAATGTGAACGTGAAAGAAAGAGAGAACAGATGAGAGGACGTACACACACACACACACACACACACACACACACACACACACACACACACACACACACACACACACACACACACACACACACACACACACACACACACACAGAATTCTAGTGCACTGTAATAATCATTCCTTTCCGTGGAAACACCCTCAAACACTCTTCGGATCTTCAACTATTTGATGGTTATTTTCACAGACATAAAATGTCTGAGTATCATAAGACGTTGACTTGAATTCTAGAACATTGACTTGAACAGGAAGTGGCCTGTCACTGTCAGAGGACCGGATGTTGCATCATGTATGTGATGTTGTTGCCTCTGTCTGTAAAAGCAACTCATGGTGAGTTATTGTTCTCCTGGTAATATGGCATTATGTCCAGGAGATGGCAGTGATAGGCTGTGTTTTAATAAAGAGCAGATACACTCAAAAGACATTTTCTTACTTTTCCAAATATACGGTACAAAATATAATATATATATTTGTTTGTTTTTTTGACTAGTCTTTGTATATTTTGAAAACAGATCAGCCATGTTAAACAGGCAACAGTCGAAATATCAAATATTTGAAAGACAGTAGAGATGTAAATCTTGATAGGGGCTGGGTTAGAGAAGCTATGATGTTTAACCAGTGGTTCTCAAAGTGGGGTCTGGGGAACCCTAGGGGTCCTTGAGGGGGTTCCAGGGGGTCCCCAGCAAAATGATTGATAGGAACTATTTAATCATCCAGAATTAAACCTGTCTTTGTAGGAAATGATTGAATAATGAATTGCTACTAACGTCTGTTATGTTTTGTTATGTTGTTATGTTTTCTAACTGCTGTACAGAACCTGGAAATTAGAAATAAAAGTTGTTTCTGTTGAGTTCGCTGTTGGACTATTTACTGTTCACTGTGCTTGAGGTACTAGCCCATAATGCACTAATAAAAATAATAATAATACAAATAATAATGATGATGATGAAAAACATTTCTAAAGATAAATTACAACGCAGTTTCCAATTCAAAACAAGATAATTACAAAAATATCACAGTGCTTTCCATAAACAATAGGCAATAGATAAAAAGCTATAAAAAAATATTTTGTCACCCCAGAGAGGTCTGTAAGCTGTTTCTATGAATCAGAGCTGACTGGCTGTCATCATCATGAGAAGAGAGCGCACACACAATTCAATTCAATTCAATTCAATTCAATTCAATTCAATTCAATTCAATTCAATTCAATTCACACACACACACACACACACGCACGCACGCACGCACGCACGCACGCACGCACGCACACACACACACACACACACACACACACACACACACACACACACACACACACACACACACACACACACACACACACACACACACACACACACACACACACACACTTGTAATAGTGTATGTCCACATAACAAGCTATGAAAGAACATAAACAGTATTGATGCAATCAGTTACATATGTGTCTGATTATCCAACCATGCATTGTTGCATCCACACCAGATGGTAATATTGACAGATAACCAACAGTATTCTCTTAAAGGTAGGGTAAGTGATTTGCAATTATTCAAATAATTGCAAAATGGGTCTATGTTCTGATAGTGCTCGTTACTATAGGGTGTCCTGTCCATATAAGGAGTCTCCATGTCTCTCCAGCTCTTTATAAAACAGAAAATGCATTTTCGTTTCAGTTTCAGTTTCATTTCCTATTTTATCCAATCAGGATAGAGAACTCAATCAGGATATAGATTAAACAAGTGAAATTGGAAGTGATGACACTAAGAAATGAGCAGGCAAATTTAGAACTGGAACACTTTAAAAATAAAGCTTAAAAATGGGTACTTTCTCCTGATTGGCTGAGATTTTGACACCTACCAGAAAATGTATTTTCTGTTTATTTAAGAGCTGGAGAGACGGGGAGACTCCTGTTACTGAACAAACACTCTATAGCAATGATTACTATCAGAATATAGTGCTTAAACCTTTAAAATAGATACTTTTAGTTTTAACCCAAAAATATCACTTACCCTACCTTTAATGGTAAAAAAACAAACAAAAAAACAATGCCTCCCCCTGATACAGGCTGTGGTTGGGTTGACTACAATCTTCGGCTTCACAGTAGAATGTTTAAAGAACCCAATAGAAGATCTGAAAATAGATAGACATCTTTTGATATCAGATCCACTATTCTGCCGTGCACACAGATCTCTGTATGCTTGGCAATCATATAATATGTGAGACATGGTTTCAACACTCAAGAAGATGGTTTCAACACTTCAAGACCATGAGGTTTACAGTGTGGAGCATGAGTCATGACTGTCAGGAAGACAGATGGAAAGATGAAGCTTAGGGTTCGATCATCCCTATGTTTGCCTCTGAGATGTAGTGGAGTAAAAGTACAGAAAATTGGAAATACTCCAGTAAAGTAAAAAAATACCTCAAAATTGTGCTTAAGTACAGTACTTGAGTACATATAACAACTGAGAAAAAGAAATGCAAGAAGCAACATTTCAAAGTAATGGGGACCTTAATAGGGAGATTTCTATGGGGGAAGTGCTAAAGGTTATTGACAAAGCTAAAATAGGAAAAGCTACAGGTATAGAAGACCTACCAAATGAAATTCTAAAATCACCTAAGCTTGCCCAAATTTTGTTTAATTTGTTTTACAATTGTTTTGAACACAGTAGAATACCATCAATATGGTCTAAGTCCATCATAAGCCCCATACCAAAATCACAGAAAAATGATCCTAGAGTTCCCCTTAATTATAGGGGAATTAGTTTGATGAGCACAGTTTATAAATTGTATTCATCTTTACTTAATGAGAGATTGATGGAATTTTTAGAGAAAGAACAGCTTCTGGTAGAGGAGCAGAATGGCTTTCGTAAAGCCAGGGCTTGTATTGACCACATTTATACAGTATGTGCCATAGTAAGAAATAGACTGAAGGTAAACAAATCAACATACGCGTGCTTTATTGACTTCCAAAAAGCCTTTGATTTTGTCAATAGAGACCTTCTTGCCTATAGATTGATTAAGACTGGTGTAGATGGAAAGTTTTATCAGGCAATTTGCTCACTTTATAGTGCACCACAAGCATGTGTAAAGGTAAATGATGCTTGTACCAACTGGTTTCCCACACCATCAGGAGTGAAACAGGGGGACGCTTTGTCCCCTACCTTGTTCGCTGTATTTATTAATGATTTAGCTAATCAAATCAAACCACTAAATTGTGGAGTCAAATATGGAAGTGAATATGTCAGCATTTTAATGTATGCTGACGACATTATCTTAATAGCAGAGACAGAAGTTGACTTACAAAGAATGCTAACATGTGCAAGTAACTGGTGTAAAAAATGGAGACTTTTGATAAATGAAAAGAAAACTGAAATCATGCATTTTAAAAACCCTGCTATGCGCACAAGTGACTTCCAATTCCAATTTGGGGGATCAAAGTTGAATTATACAAAGTTCTATAAATATCTGGGCTTTTATTTGGATGAGCATATGCATTTTATAAAAGGAACCACTTTATTGACAGAATCAGCAAATAGAGCACTAGGAGGAGTCATAGCTAAAACAAAGATCCTGAAGGATATGGGTTTCTCTACCTACTCCAAACTATACCAGGCTTGTGTGTGCCCAGTGTTGGATTACGTAGCAGGAGTGTGGGGATTTAAACAATATCCTAAAAGTGAGGCTGTCCACAATAGAGCTATGCGGTACTTCTTGGGAGTACACAAATTTACGCCAACCCTGGCCATCATGGGAGATATGGGGTGGGAACCCAATGAGGTACGGTGGAGTGAGCACATGGTACGTTTGTGGAATAGAATACTGGGGCTGAACACCAATAGAATTGTAAGAAAGGTCTTCGAGTGGGACATTTTGATCAAGGGCGCATGGGCTACGGACATGTATGACATTCTTTTGAGATCAGGGTATGAAGACCATTTTTATAATAAAGAAAAAGTAGAGACTATGGTAATAAAAGAAACTATTTTTCAACAAATAAAGGACAGATGGGCTCTGGATATATGGTGTAAACCAAAGCTCCGTACTTATTGTGACATAAAGCATGTCTATTGTACAGAAAATTATGTATTGTATCATTTGTCAAAAAAGAAACGAAGCCTATGTGCTCAAATCAGGGCTGGCATACTTGGTCTTCATATTGAGACGGGTAGATATGTAGGCACGGTTGAGGAGGATAGATTATGTGGTTTGTGTGATCTTAATGAAATTGAAAATGAAATGCATTTTGTTTTGTATTGTCCATTCTACAACTCTATCAGGCAGAGACTTTTTAATAAGGTAGATCCTAAATATGAACTTGTGTGGTTGGAGGATTCAGAGAAACTGAAATGTCTCTTTCAACATGATATTTTTTCATTTGCTTCATTTCTTGACAAGGCCTGGTCAATGAGGAGGAGGGCCATTTATATGTAAAATGGGATTTTATTTATTTTTGTTCTTATTTTGTTCATATAAGTACTATACGCATGTTTTATTTAAGTGGTATGTTATAAGGAAGGACGTAATATGAACAGGAAGGACTGTTAATGGACTGTTAATGTCTTGTTTT
>NC_137608.1:14157746-14175246 GCF_963280865.1 Gymnoscopelus braueri | reverse complement strand
GAATCAGACAGACAGACAGTCAGAGCGAGAGAGAGAGAGAGAGAGAGAGAGAGAGAGAGAGAGAGAGAGAGAGAGAGAGAGAGAGAGAGAGAGAGAGACAGGTAACCAGACAGACAGGAAGTTATAAAAACAGACAGGATGGTAGGGTCTGTGGTCCAGATGTTTAACAGATCGCTACCGAACAAAGACACATTCATTCAACAGCTCACATCTATTCTATGTACTACAGTACAGTATTAGACCCTGCTCTTATCTAACATGTCCTACTGTATTCTACTGTACTCTGCTCTATTACATTGTGTTGTCATGTGACACATTGTCCAAGCCGCAGAGGTTCTCAACCTGTGGTTCGGGACGCCCAGGGAGGTCAACACATGACTTTATTTTGGGGGGGGGGGGTCCCCAGATGACAGTGAAGTGACAATTTAAGCACTTTAGAGACCTTTTTAATACCTAAGAAAAACACCATTACTGCATCAAAAGTAATCAACAAACTATACTATAAAAACTGGTCAAACATTGGCCAAATTGTCAAATAATATAAGAAAGAGGCAAAAGAAAAAAAGTAAAAAATAGTCGACCTAAAAGCTCACAACGCCTCGCAATGCGAGGCATTTGTGAGCTTGTAGATCTGCTATTGTCACAATATTTTTCTGTGGAACCGAGTCAAACTAAATGTAATGCCTCAACTCCTACATTCCAAGTGCTTGTCAGGGTGGGGGGTCCCCAGTTCAAATATGATTATTTTGGGGGGTCCCCAGTTCAAATATGATTATTTTGGGGGGTCCCCAGTTCAAATATGATCATTTTGGGGGGTCACGGCCTGAAAAGGTTGAGAACCTTTTAGAAGAGCACAACACAAAACAAGAGAAGGCATTAAATGCAAGAAAAGGTGCTATTTATTGCACCATGAGCTTATTTACCAGCTTGACGCCAGCTAGGGGTGAACCAAGGCCAAAATAATAAACAAAACCCACACTATGATAACCCCTATAAACCCTGCCTGAAAACAAAAACAAACACCCGCCCTAACCTCATAAACCAGTGGTTCTCAACCAGTGGTCCGGGGACCACCAGTGGTCCTTGACGGGTTCCAGGTGGTCCCCAGCTAAATGATGGAGAGTTGGTAACCAAATGGACCCTTATAAGGTACATATTTAACTCGTGAGAGTGGAAAATGAAAGCGTAAAATTAAACCAAGTGGACCCGTAAGAGCAAATGGACCCGTAAGGGTCCATTTGCTCTCAACAGAGCTCTCAACAGTTAAATTATTGAACTTAATTAAAGAATTGTTATTTTGATCATCCTTTGCCTGTTATCTCTCCTAAGGCACCAACATCAATACAGTGTGGACAAAATCGTATCCAACGATAACAAAATATTCTAGTTTTTTATATAGTTTTGGGTCTGAGAGTCTAAATCTCATCAAACGGTGGTTCCGTGGCTCAAATGCAGAATGAATACTGGACCTTGTATGAAAAGGGTTGAAAACCACTGTCCTAAACTAAACAAAAACAAACACCCGCCCAAACCTCCTAAACTAAACAAAAACAGGAGAGAACAATTCCACACAGAGATTGATGATTCATCCCTACTGCTCCGTGCTATTTACACAATGGAATGTGCTTTATAGAAAGGGGTATTGGGGAAAACAGAAGGTCTAATCCAGTGGTTCTCAACCTGTCGACAGGGGCCCACCAGTGGGCCGTGAGGATATCGCAGGTGGGCCCCCAAATAAATGGTAAAAAAGCAAAGATTTTTATGATAAAATATATGATTATTATTATTTATTTTCTATCTCATGGCATTTTTTTCCTTTTAAAACCTTGAAAATGTGTTTTCCATTGTGATAAACATGCTCTGGAAATGCACGAAAACGTTTTCATGTGGGCCCTGATCGAGGAGAGGTTTGGAACCACTGGTCTAATCAGTCTTAGCTTCTCCTAGCAAATGTACCTTCAGTAAACAAAACACAAAAGGTCTAACCTCATCGAATTACACAATCCAGAAGATAACAAAGCCAAGCCTCTAGGACCAACCAATTAGCAGCGAGCGCGTCACAGGAGTCAATCAGTCCGCACTGGAAACGACATCTGTCAGTGGTACAATGACAGACACATCCTCACAAAGAACACAGAGATGATACAAAAATACAAACAAAAACACAAAACAAAAATACAATTACAGGTGGCCATAATAGTTGTATTACAGCACGTTGTTTTGTACTACATTGTGTTTTTGTGTTGTGTTGTATTATGTTACTTGTGTTGTATTACAGTATGTTGCGTTGTAAAGGAAGCAAGAATCAAGAAGGGTTTACTTTTCACGATACAGGTACATGCAGCAAAAAATGCAATTGTGGTGGTAAAGTATTTCATTGAGTTATGTTACATTGTATTGTTGTGTTCTTTATGGCCTGGTCAGTAACCTCTAGAAGGTCCAGAGGCAGCGAGCAGACTCTTGTACAGACAGAAGGTCTATTGTAACACTGTCTGTTTTCTCTGCTGACCTCCTGCTGTCAGCACGCCCCCCACTGACACACTACCCATTAAAACCATCTCAAATCAATTATATCAGCTGTCAGAAGATCAACACACACGCACACGCGCACGCGCACACACGCACACACGCACACACACACGCACGCACACACGTACACACTCGCGTTCGCACGCATGCATGCAAGCACTCACGCACATATGTTTGCACGCATGTATGCATGCACGCACACAGTCACACATGGCTGTGAGAGTGATGGACTCAGCAGATAGATACCAATGGGTTTTAAGGCAGTAAACCAGATGTGTTGTATGGAACAGTGATTGTCAAACATTTTCATGTCAAGGACCACCAAATTGATTGTATTTGACGGCGGACCGCCATCTGGAAATATTTTGTGCCAGGGAATCCCCAAAAGAGAACATTTGTCAAGACAAGTCAACATTTTTTTCGAAAGTAACCGAAAAAATGGAATAGGGCTTAAGTGTTTAAACTGTTCCTCATTTTGTTGGGAACCCTGGGGGTCCACGACGGACCCCACTTTGAGAGCAAGTGGTATTAAAGTGGTATAGAGACCCCACTGAACATTTTCACTATATGCAGATTGCAGAACACAACAAATGTGCAAAAGCAATTGAGAAAATCTGTAACACATGCAGGGACGGAATCCATAATCTGCTGTTTCAACTGAGAAAGAAAGAAAGAAAGAAAGAAAGAAAGAAAGAAAGAAAGAAAGAAAGGCAAAATCTTTGACTGTAGATATTGATGTTTTATTATAATTATTAAATCATTAATTGCATTAAATTAACTAAACCCTACCCATGACCTGTGACCTTTACAAATGAAGTGGGTCTCCGCAGCTGGACGTTTCAAGCAGATCCGTGAACTTTGTGACTGAGGAGTCAGATGTCTGACAGTATATGAGGCAGTCGCTCAGCCTGATAGCAGTGATAGTGAGTGATGATGATCAACGATCAACGATCAACGATTTAATCACAGAAGTTCTCTGAAAAACAGGAATCATGTTCCCTGTCATGTCCTAAGCTCACAGTTCGACGTGTCTTTAGCTTCACTATTGGTACTATAGGGCATAGCAGTGGCGGCCATTTTGTGGTGCCACAGACTAGAAAAATGTATATAACATTTTTTTTTTTAATGACACAGAATTAAATGTTTTATGGTCATGATTCACCATAAGCCTGGATGGCTTGGTTCCAAATCATTTATATAAATATTTTCGGAAATCTCTATGGCAAAAATAAATGGTTTTCTATCGGTGGCACCACAAAACGGCCGCCACTGCTATGCCCTATACTACGGAGTATAAATTAGGCTTCACAGATGCACACGGTACAGGAACATGAGGTCACAGTTCATGGTCTAGACATAATATTTCACATCAATAGAGTAACACAACATCCAGTTCTGCACCACAGGTGTTGGAAGTCAATTTATATCAGTATATCTCAACTCATATATTATGAAGCTAATTGTGATATTAAAGAAAGAAGAGGTTAGCGCAAAATGCAGGGTTAAGACAATTGGCAATACAAAAGACACATAGATTCTGGATGACAAACTACATAACATAACATATCGTCACTGTCGTGTAGAAACGTTATATCTCCATTTTCATCTTTTTTTAATATTTTGTCATAAATGAATGCCCTGTTTTATACTTCATTGTATGACAGTGTTGTACAAAAGTAGAGAAAATAGATGATCTACAAGCTTGTAGATCTGCAATTTGGGCTATTTCTTTTCAATTAAAAAAAAGCAACAATATCATTTATTAGTACAAAATGGCCACATTTCAGAATGCTCCATGATGAGAGTTATGATAAAGGTCCTCACGATTATTCTCTCGTCAGAGGAACACAATGTCAGCAGATGGGAGCTATGGTGTCCGATTTTCTTCCTGGGAGCTGTGGTTTCTCATGTTCTTACTGGGAACAGTGGTGTCGTCTAATAATGTTCTTAACCACTTGAACCCCAGCATCCATATTATGGGGGGAACATTAGCCAAAAATAGCCGATCTACAAGTTCACAACGTTATGAGCTTGTAGATCAGCAATTGTTTTGGCGAAGAGATTTGGTGTAGACGGGAAAAAGGCAGTCCAAGTACAATGCCAACTCAGGTCCAGTTTACTTACTAAGGTTTATGCGGTTAATGGGTAGGTACTGTAGTTTCTGATGCTCTTACTGGGAACTGTGGTGTGTGATATTCTTACTGGGAACTGTGTTGTCTCTGTTTACAGAGTCCTCTGCAGTACCTCTTCTGTCGGACCTCATGTCTCCATGATGATGTGATGTGATGTGATGTTCTTCACACGGAGGAAACTGTCATTAATCAGTAATAGTCCTGGCCATAATCTCTGGGGTGACTGTAATCCATTAACTCCTTCATCTCTGACATACTGTCTGACAGAAAGACAGACATCTCGTCTGGATGGACAGACATATAGGGAAACAGACAGACAGAGTGACAGACAGTCATTAGTTGGTTGATTATAGAGTGTAGATCTGTTTAACTGATCAGGTTGCAGGTGATGATCCAGCATATCCATCCTATGTTTGTGTTTATGTCTGTCCTATGTGTCAAATCAAATCAAATCAAACTTTATTTATAAAGCACATTTACAACAATCGAAATTGACCAAAGTGCTGTACAGGGTGAGACAAAAAACATCAAACAGGAAAGTATGTAAGTGCAACAACAACAAAGTCACACATCACATACAACAAGCAAATCAAGACATGAACTTAAATGTGATTAAAAGCTAAAGAATAAAAGTGTGTTTTAAGAAGGGATTTAAAAGCCTCAATAGAATTAGCACTTCTAATATAGAAAGGAAGGCTGTTCCAAAGCCTGGGAGCAGCAGCAGCAAAGGTGCGGTCACCCCTACTCCTCAGCTGACCTCAGTGCTCTGTGTGGAATGTAGGCCTCCAAAAGTTCGGACAAGTATAAAGGGGCCAGGCCGTGCAAAGTATTGTAAGTGAATAAAAGAAGCTTAAAAAATATTCTAAAATTGACAGGGAGCCAGTACAGAGCAGCTGAAACTGGGGTTATATGCTCTCGCTTTTTTGTACCAGTGAGGAGGCGAGCAGCCGTGTTTTGCACCAGCTGCAGGCGCCTGAGTGAGGACTGGTCAATACCAGAGAATAGGGAGTTGCAATAGTCCAGTCTGGAAGATATAAAAGCATGGATTGCCATCTCCCGCTGTTTAGGTGGGGTTTAACTTTAGCTAACAGTCGTAATTGGAAAATAATGTGAGCTATATAACTCTCAAGGGTTGATCATGTAAAAGCAACTCAGAGAGATGTATTTGGGCCCTAAACCACTGGGTGATTTAAAGATGATCACCAATATTCTTTTTTTCATTGGAAGCCAGTGCAGAGATCTAAGAATTGGTCGTGTCTGTGCTCAGCTATTCTTGTTCTGGTTAGACAAGCTACGTGGTAGATTCACCATAAGTATTGCTCTACAGATATACTATGCATAAAGTGGGTTATATTTACCCCGTAATTGCTGTGAATATGACAGTAACATGCACTGCTTACTC
This sequence comes from Gymnoscopelus braueri, assembly GCF_963280865.1. NCBI lineage: Eukaryota > Metazoa > Chordata > Actinopteri > Myctophiformes > Myctophidae > Gymnoscopelus > Gymnoscopelus braueri. Next base: position 14,169,183 of record NC_137608.1, on the reverse strand, counting down.
CATAACTACAGGGAACGTGAGGGTTACACACACCCATTATAGATAGTAGCCAATCAAAACAACTTGGTTTGGTAAGATACTAAATCAGTCATTGAGCCTATGCAGTATTGCAGTTGCACCACGTTTTTCGCTATTCATTTACTTATTTACTATACATCCACTTCCAAAGTCGATGGTCTCAGAATGTATGAAATCTCTGTTGAAATGAGGCTGAAATGTCGATGTTGGTGTACCTGCGTTCAGGACCCCCAGCACAGCAGACGCGGAGGCAGACCCCAGGTTGTTACGGGCAACGCAGTGATAGGTTCCAGAATCCTCTTGCCCCGCCCCCTCAATCTGCAACCAACTGGAGAGCTCGAACTTCATAGGCCCGCCCCGCGACTGGAGAGAGAGAGAAAGAAAGAGGGAGACAAATGGCGAGTATTTAGCTAGGGATGGGAGTGCAGGTAGCAATGGCTAATTTCTACAACCGTTCTGAGGCCAAATGAGTCCGCGTCACGGCACTCCTGACACAATGGCACGAGTAGAAGAACCCAAGTGGAGAGAGAAGACACAAAGCTTAAAGGGATATTTCACTTTCAAACATGTTAGGGATCATTTTAACGTCTGCTCTGGCTTTTGTGAGCACCCCAGACAGTTTTAAAGTTACTTGATTCAGTATTTAGATATTTGATATTCATTTGATCAGATACGCCCCCTTGCTATACAAACCCATTGTAAATTGAAAAACTTCATTTTAACCTTGTTAAGACTCATTGGAAACACCTGTCTTTGGTTCTGGTGACTGATATTGCCCTTCTAATACGTGATGGGGCGTGTTTTTTCAATTACTGTTTTTTTTTTTAAATGAATAAAATACAAATAAATAAAATCAATGAAAAAGGTGAAAAAACATGGCCCCCTCACATATTAGAAGGACAATATCAGTTACCAGAACCAAGAATGGGTGTTTTTGATGAATCTATCATGGTTATAATGGAGTTTGTAGTTACAATGGGTTTGTATAGGAAGGGGGCGTGTCTGATAACATGAATATCAAATATCTAAACACTGCAAGCAACTTAAAAACTGTCTGGGGTGCTCACAAAAGCCTGAGTAGACATTAAAATGACCCCAAACATGTTTGAAAGTGAAATATCCCTTTAACAGCTGAACAAGCAGACCCCAAACATGTTTGAAAGTGAAATATCCCTTTAACAGCTGAACAAGCAGAGGCCCAAAACATGAGAGGTAACTATAAAATGTGTGAAAGCCAAGAGAGAGTGGTAACACAAAGACTAAAGCAATGAACTGAACAAACAGAGTGACCTACATACAGTTCTTCTCAGTCGCTTTGGTATATTTCTCAAATCAGAACTGAAATTCTCAAAACGACCTCCACGTCATATAGTCACTTGTGCACATCATAACAAATTGCTAATGGTTTTGAACATTCCATGAAAAATGTACAATTGTCTGCTGTTTCCTACATTATCTATTTCCTATGTCATGTGATAAAAATGTACTAAATTTCGGTTATCTGTTTAAAGGTCTTACTCCAGGCATTAGTTATTTACTGTACATTACATGTTTTAGTCATTACATGTAAAATGGTTTAACCAGGTGTCATAACATATATTTGCTGTCAGGCAGAATCCTTTCAGTAAATGGAAAAAGAATGTGTGTTCCAACCTTTGTTCACAAGCTCTAGTTAATACTTTTCATTAGTTAAATATTTATAAAAGTGACTTAACCCACTTAATGTCCTATAGGCAAAATTCAAAAATCTTCAGAGACAGTGAAAATAGCAGATCTACAAGCTCACAGTGTGTTGCAATGAGCAATGTGAGCTTGTAGATGAGCTATTTTTGCTACTTTTATGCGAAAAGGTACAAGTAGTAAAAGGTACTCTGTCGCGGCTAGCTACGTAAAAGACAACATAAAAAGATGGAACATGGAGATACAAAGGTTTCCACCAGACAGATGATATTTTCTATCCATACAAAAATAAGACTTTTGTTTATGTGTCCTGAACTGATGACTTGCTCTCATGTTAATCTTGACTTTAAGGGGAAGCGTTACATCAACCAGTTCTCTAAAATAGCTCAGACATGCATCTCATCAAAGGATGTTTACATTTCTAATTTTGTATATATTTTGTTCATGCTCGTGTTGTAAAATGATGCTTATCTTGTAGCACAATGACATGGCCTGTCAACAAATGACAGTACAAACAGTAAATGCGTAAAAGTGAATCCTTTTCAATGTCTTGTCACCAATCTTCCACATTCAGTACAGTACAGTGATGTGCAGCTTACTTTGTACTGTTGAAATTGATACTGTATATGCCATACAGAAAAAGTGCAGCCTTGTTAATTTTCCATCACTGTCACCAAAACCTTAACCATAGCAAATACTTACGTTGTAGCTGTTACATTGACAACATGGCTAAGCATTTTGACACATACACACTTGTATGTAAACAATGACACAAAGACATGTTCATGTTCAGACATTCATGTACATAAATATTTACTTTGAGAGGTCAATTTAAATAGAAATGTAAAGGTATTTGCAGGTAATCCATAGTGTGGTGCTGTTTGTATTAATTATTTCGATAAATGCATTTACTTCAAGATATAGTTACTTCAAAATGCAGATAATTTGAGAAATTTACCTAAGAGACTGACTGAGAACAACTGTTTATAAATTAGGGGGCAATAGTTGAGAGCAAGCCTAATCAACACAGCTGGAAACAATAACACACAATTCACACCAGCAGTGTCACAATGATGGCAAGTTCTGATTGAGCATCGACTGTCAGGTCTATGGAGACCTGACATTCGACCTGGTTTTCGACCTGGTTTTCTAAACCAAAGATGAGAAAACCTCACCTTTGACGCTAGGGCACTAGCGACTAATCAATCCCCCTGTCTTCCCCATTTCTCTTGCACCACAGTGAATCTCTATTATACCACTATTGTCCTTGTGAAGCAGTTTGTTGTATGCTTATTTATTAAGATTATAAAGATCACTATTGGCCGCGTTTCCCAAAGAGATTCGTAGAGATGCTGCGTTGAGCATCTGCGCAGGTTCTACGACGGGTCTTACGTGTGTCCACACAATCTGCGCAGTACCATAGCAGCCACGTAGATTTCAGCTCATGCGAAGCCTACGCAGCTTGCGTAAGAGCCTGGGACCCGGTGAAACCTACGCTCTACCCTCATTAGTAGCAGCTGGTTGTGCCCAACGTGCAATCGCTTCCCACGTCCACGGCGTTACGTGTCTGCTAAAACTACATTTGGGAGACAGAATGGCGTATCCTACTCTCCTCCTACTTCTGCGAGAGGCGTAGCCCTGCAGTGCTGGCCTACGAAGCAGTTTGTTACTAGCGCCCTGGGCCGGTAGTAACACCCATCGTAGCGAAATAGATCTATGAAAAGACCGACCGACCACACACACACACACACACACATTTAATTTATATATATATATATATATATATATATATATATATATATATATATATATATATATATATATATATATATATATATATATATATATATATATATATATATATATATGTATATGTATATGTATATGTATATATATATATATATATATATATACATATACATATACATATACATATATATATATATACACACACACACACACACACACACACACACAACGCGGGCAGCTGCGCTGCTTCTAGCCCTGATTCAGAGCGTTAGTGGGTACAGCCACACATGTCCTTAAAACGTCCGTCAAGTTTCCGTACGGACGCCGGAAGTCCCATCCACTCCCATGTTAAGTTTAAAACCGGAAGTACCGTTCCGTTTTTTTTTTAACATGGGAGTGGATGGGACCTCCGGCGTCCGTACGGCAACTTGACGGACGCTTTACGGACATGTGTGGCTGTAGTTCACTAATGCTCTGAACCAGGGCTTCGTCCTCTATATGCATGAACCCGAAGTTTACAAATTGTACTCTCACGGATGATCCGATCGTCTGATAAAAATATTAAGCATATGCCAAGTTAACTAAAGGTATATAAATGATGCTGAGCTAAACATGTTTACTTAATTTCGAAGTTTTATAGTTAAACGTTATGATGAAAGTCCCCAGTTCCTCTCACAAAGTGACAGCTGTTGCGCTCGCCATGTTTATAAATGGTTAAAACATCTTTTGAAACTAGCAGATCTACAAGCTCACAACACTTCACAAGCTTGTAGATCTGCTATTTTCAAAAGATTTTAATACATATTAATTTTGGGAAATGGGACATTCTGCATTCCTTTTGGTATTTTAAGTATATTTAATTTACTTGCATAATGTGGACACTTTAGTGTTTTATTTACCTTGCAGATGTCAACTCACCACTGTAATTTCATTCATAAATATATTATTCAAAAGTTGTATTTGGAGTGGACTGCTTCAGGACATCTGACAGTTGCCTCTGGTATTTTTATGATCCATTTCACTTTCGCAAAGGGTGTTTAAACTGCTGTGTAGCGTAGGACAGCCCTACGTAGTTTACGTAGGCTTTACGTAGACTTCGTCCAGGAGGTCTTTACGTCTATGCTGTCTCACGAATGTAGTTTTAGCACACACGTAACGAGAACCTACGACGATGGTATCTCCTGAAGCCAGTTTAGCTGGCACGTTGGGCACACACAGCTGCTACTAACGAAGATAGGGCGTGGCGGGGTTGCTACTGCGCAGGTGCATGGAGGCTCTCACGCAGCTTCTAGGCTACGCAGGAGCTCAAATTCGTTTGGGAAACCTGGCCATTGTCATTTTGCAGCTCCGGTGTTGAGTTGTTGTAAGCAAGTCAGGCAGCTGCTCTGCCCAGGCACAGAGCTCGATAGGTGGCTGTCACTTGGACGAGGTCTAGTCACATGCTCGACGCCCCTTGAAACAGACAGAAATGAACTGCTGTATGGACAGTAGCAAATATTCTAAACCCGAAAATCCATGCATAGCTGCCTCACATCTCCCCCATTGACTAAACCATTTTGGAGGCGCGCAGTCTCAAGCGAACTGGAGCCACGTGAGGACTAAAGCGAACGAGTTGCCGTCCAGAACGTTGCGACGTTCGCTTGAGCCGATAGGCACAGAATCGTAACTTTTGTTGTGGGTACAACAACATCTGCTTCCGGGTTGCAACCGGTTACGCCCACCGTGGGACTCGCCTTACATATATGCACGGATTTTCTAGGCGACTATGCACGGAATGACGTGCACTGGGTCCGTGCAATGTATACTAAATTGTGTGAGATTGTGTGTCTCACCTGGACAGAGATGTGGGGGTCGTCTCCGGGCAGAATCACATTTACGCCATCCTTCATCCACTCCACCGTTGCCATGGGATACGCAAACACCTCGCACAGAAACATCAGACTGCTGCCTGACTCATTCACCTGACTCTGTGGACGCACCTTAATGATAGGAGCTGAAAGGAAGAGGGAGAGAGAGAGAGAGAGAGAGAGAGAGAGAGAGAGAGTAGCTGTTAATACTAGCAGGGATGTAGAGAACTAATGCTCTACACTACACACAACACAATGCACTTCGAAAGTGCAATTTAATAATTTAGCAGATGCTGTTATCGAGAGTGACTTACACTTACAAAGTCCAAGGTCAGAGTTAAGTGTCTTGAGACTTGTGATTCAGCACTATAATACAATTGAATTGAAATGACTTAAAGGGATACTTCACTTTTGGGCCGGGGACACATTTAAAACAAATATTAAAAATAAATGAAAAAAGTTATGGAAAATTCATGGCCCCCTCACACATTAGTAGGACACTCTAATGCGTGAGGGGGCCATGAATTTTCCATAACTTTTTTAATTTATTTTTAATATTTTTTTTAAATGTGTCCCCGGCCCTAAAGTGAAGTATCCCTTTAACCCGATTTAGCAAACGACAACACAGCAACACAACACAATACCACACTACTACTACTACAACAACAGCAAAACCCTGGCCTCATGGCCTAAGGCTAACATGGTAGGGGATATCAGAGCTGCAGTGGTCCCCAGAGGTGATGTGCAAACCAACTGAATAGCTGAATGGGTAGAAAGGTCATCTGGGAAACAGAAGGTCCCAGGTGTCCCACCCCCCACCCCCCCCCCCCCCAGGCTCTGGCCTATGTGGCGAAGTGTCCCTGGGCACTGTATTAAAAGGTAATTTTATATTTGCAGATTTTGCGCCCAAACCCTATTTTAATTGAGGACATAATCGTACAGAATGTCAGTTCCTCCTGGACTACAATGGATTTGTAGTCCAGGAGGCCCATTTTTCCTGTAGCTCCAGTCAGACCTCCTCCAGCTGATGTCAATCTGACTGGAACTATACAGTAAACATGGGCTGTAGTTCAGGAAGAACTAACATTCTGTACGATGATGTCACAGTCGCCAAAATCATGTTCAAAATACCAAAACACAGAAAAAGAAAACGCACTCCAACATCAAGTTTATCATGTCCTCGACTTCATTAAAATACGGTTTGGGTGAAAAAACGTCAAAGTTGCCCTTCAATGGTGCCCACTGCTCCTAATAGTTAGGACGGGTAAATGCAGAGGATAAATTTCACATTATGTGCAAATGTACTGTGACAAAAATACCCAAAGGAGTGGGACCATATTATTATAACAGTTTGGACATGCCCAGCGTTAGCCAACCACAACATTCCTTGTGGTTTTAGACTGGGAAGACACAGCCTAAACAGGGAACGACACAATGACCGCATACCCGCTTTGCTTGGATCCGTGGCCGGGGATACACGGCGCTTCTCATATGATTAGACGTGTTTCTACGTGTCACGTAGCACAATCACAACAATTTCACCGCATTGTGTTCGTGTCTGCTTGTCGCTACGCCTGTTAGATTCCCTGCGCCGTTCTGAACACTCGCCTCTCACTGAAAATGAATTAGCTAGGCGCGTCAGTCGCTTCCCGGCATAAGGCATAGGCCACAGATAGTCCTTGAAATTGAAAGCGTTTGAGAATCGCTGCCTGGAGCTATAGGGAGAGAACTGGTCATATCGCCCCTGGAAACCCACCCTTCCACAGCCAAGGAGTGTTATCGGGGGAACTCTGTGGCACTTTATACCACTTAAACCCTATACTGTGGATCCCCAGGGGTCTACCCTTGATTTGTCCCCTAGTTTTTCTCTCTACACCAAAAACAGCTGATCTACAAGCAAGTGAGCTTGTAGATTGGCTAATTGTCGCCGAATGTTCTGCAGTTTTCTCAGAACGTTCGCCTGTAATGACATGCCCGGTTTACGGATGGTGGGGTTCAAGTGGTAAAGAAAAATGGTGCAGATCTCCGCTTTGACCTTTGAACATCTGGAAGCAGCCATCAAAGTCTGGTGGCGACAAGGGCAGGTTTGTTTGAGCTGGAAGCCCCTATAGTCAGTGGCACCTGGTCATGTAATGGACTGATTGATGTTTTTGCTGACAATTCTTTTTTGTGCATATCTGTCAAAAGGATAAAACACAAAAACGCTCAAGAGCTTATTTCCATTGTGGCCTTTTGAGTGAAAATGTGTGTTTAAAATTAGTGCCATGTGTGTGTGTGTGTGTGTGTGTGTGTGTGTGGGGGGGGGGGGGGGGGGGGGTAGCAGAGACATACAGGTAAATATACATTCATACAATTTCCAACGTACTAGATGAAACACATGTACTGTAAATAGAACCTGTTACAACTCGACTAATTGATGGTTATAATTAGGACCAGCTGCTATATGGTTGCTTGCAGTTTGGAAGTTTGAAGTGGCAGCTGCTCTCCACAGACCCCTGGCTGTGAGACTGGGCAGTCGTATCTAAAGGTCTCCCTTTGGGAGACTCTGCTCTGCTGACAGGTTCTTCAGGACAAGAACTTCCGTCTGCATCAACACCCTACTCTACAGCAGTGGTTCTGAACCTGTGGGTCGGGACCCCAGATGACAGTGAAGTGACAGTTTAAGGACTTTTAAGACCTTTTTAATACCTAAAAAAAATAAGAAAGAAAAGAAAAAGACCATTACTGCATCAAAAGTAATCAATAAATTATACTATAAAAACTGGGCAAACATTGGCCAAATTGTCAAATAATATAAGAAAGAGGCGTTAGCTTATAGATCTGCTATTTTCACAATATTTATCTATGGAACCGAAAACTAAATTGAATGCCTCAACTCCTACAATTCCAAGTGCTTGTCCGGGTGGGGGCTCCCCAGTTCAAATATTATTATTTTGGGGGGTCGCGGCCTGAAAAGGTTAAGGACCACTGCTCTACAGCAGTGAATCCTGGGTCACCTACAGCCAACACATCATTTCACAACAACACTTCCATTATAGGTCATGGGGTTCCCAAACATATCCACGCCAAGGACCCCCAAACAGCCATAGTCTCTGGCTATTGCAACATTTTTATGACTGCACATGCAGAGATAACTAACCTTGTTGCATAATGACACAAATGTAAATAATGAATATGCAAACAAAGACAAACACATCTATTATTCAATGTTCCATGGACCACACCCCATGTTTGATACGCCACCATTAAAAAAATGTGCACGCATTCGTGTGGCGTGTGCGTGGGTGGAGATGCGTGCAATGCATGCGTGTGTGTGCACACGTGCAACGCCATAGCGTGCATGCGTGTGAGCGCATGTACGCGTGTGCGCGCGTGTTTGTGTGTTTGTGTGTTTTTAAGTGGTAAGCTCACGTCTGTTAGAGAGGTATGCAGAGAACTATTCTACTGACCTGAGAACAGACATGCTTGTGTTACCTATGCACCCCCTCCAAACACACACACACACACACACACACACACACTTTTATGGAGCGCATCGGACCTGTGTACTGTACTGCTAGAGTGAACGGTCTATGAAACAAAACACCCTTTTACAGTACAACAACATCCTGCCCAGTACAACCACAGTCTTCTACTGTTAGCTAATGGGAGGCGTGGGAGCTGCCCAGTATAATACAACCACAGTCTTCTACTGTTGGTCACTGGGAGCTGCCCAGTACAACCACAGTCTTGTTGGTCACTGGGAGCTGCCCAGTACAACCACAGTCTTGTTGGTCACTGGGAGCTGCCCAGTACAACCACAGTCTTCTACCGTTGGTCACTGGGAGCTACCCAGTACAGCCACAGTCTTCTACCGTTGGTCACTGGGAGCTGCCCAGTACAACTACAGTCTTCTACCGTTGGTCACTGGGAGCTGCCCAGTACAACTACAGTCTTCTACCGTTGGTCACTGGGAGCTGCCCAGTACAACTACAGTCTTCTACCGTTGGTCACTGGGAGCTGCCCAGTACAACTACAGTCTTCTACCGTTGGTCACTGGGAGCTGCCCAGTACAACTACAGTCTTCTACCGTTGGTCACTGGGAGCTGCCCAGTACAACCACAGTGTTGCACTGTTGACAGTTTAGCACTGGTGGTGGCAAAGGCCACATCACCTTTGGTCTTCGGTCTATAGAACGTCCAGAAGGGCCATGCCAGAGGATCTATAGGGCAGCAGCCTGGCTCCTAGCCACACATCAGTAAATGAAATTAAAGACAGAGTGTATCACTGTATTCAGGGAGTTTTTTCTCTTTTAGAAGGGTTTTATTCACATGAATCATTCTGTAAGGCGTAGTCACGATGGGTCACAGGGTTTAAAAGGTAACCGGAACGCTGGCCCCAAAACACAGCCACCCCCATTTTTTTCCGCGGACTGCTCGCCTCCCTGCGGTTCCTGTAATCTTGTATTCGTTTTACTGAGGTTAAGGTGAGGAATAAGTTTAGGGTTAGGCATGGTTTTACTGAGGTTAAGTTTAGGAATAAGGTTAGGTTTAGGCATAGTTTTATTGAGGTTATGTTTAGGAATACGGTTAGGTTTAGGCATAGTTTTACTGAGGTTACGTTTAGGAATACCTGGTGGCGACTGTTCCGAGGTCACCGGATTTGACCCGGGGAGAGTGTGTTTTGGGGCGAGCGTTCTTGTATTTGTTTAAAAGGTCTAAGGGCGAGACCGACACATGCTTTATGTAAAATCTAGAAATCAACTTAACTAACAGGTAACTGTGAAGTGAGGCTATACTTTGTTTGGGGTGATGTGCTCTGCAGCACTTTTACTTCTGGTTTAACCCTGGCTGTTGGGTTCTCAATTAGTTGCAGTTTGTTTCTAAGTTGGTAAAAACTGAGCTGCACAACCTTGTTAACATGTGCACTAAAAACTAGGACCACTGTCTAAACACTGGCTGAGTGGCTGTGGACTTTCCTTTCCTTTTGAAGCTTAAAATACCAAGGTAGTTTGGGGTTATGTGTGCCTTGCTTAAGGGCACATTGGCAGTAGCGAACATTAAAAACAGAGCTGTGCAACCTCGTTATAACATGTGTACTTAAAAAACTAAGACCACTGTCTAAGCACTGGCTGAGTGGCTGTGGTCTTTACTTTAATTTGAAGCTTAAAATACCAATGTAGTTTGCGGTTATTATGTGCCTTGCTTGAGGGCACATTGACAGACAGTATAGGGAACATTGACAGTATAAGGAACTGTAGGGTGTGTGAATAATTACCCTGCAGTCTGAGTATTCAGACAGACCACCTTTCTCTTACTTTTAGACTGTATGCGGGTAGAATGAAATGATTGTCCATTATTAAAAACCTGGAAAGCTTCTGTGTCATTTTAGATTTTTGCGTTGGCTATTCAAAAACAGCAGATATAAGAAGCTCACAGCACAGTCACTTCGAGCCGCGCTGCGAGTTTGTAGATCAGCTGTTTTTGAACATTTTTGAAAAATCTTGAAAGTTTGTGATCTAGCCTACTGATTTAGAAGGCATTCAGGTCTTTGGGTTAATACAAGTAACAGACAGACAGACAGACAGACAGACAGACAGACAGACAGACAGACAGACAGACAGACAGGCAGACAGACAGACAGACAGACAGACAGACAGACACACCCACAGACAGACAGACAGACAGACAGACAGACAGACAGACAGACAGACAGACAGACAGACAGACAGACAGACAGACAGACCAGACAGACCAGACAGGGCCTATAGTAGTAGGCCTACCTGTCTCACAGGGTCCTCTCCCTGCAGTCATCTGCGGCTTGGCGGCGAACGACGCCTCTTTGAACTGACACATGTTCATGTACGTCTTGCCGTCGGAGCCGCACACCGCCTCCTGGTCCACGCAGCGACACAGCAGCTCATCCTCATCACCCACTCCTCCTCCTCCTCCATTCCCTCTCCTCCTCTCCTCTGTCTGACACTGCAGGCCGGTCCCACAGAGGCCGTAGAGGGCGTTCCTGTCCCCCTGGTCGCACGCCTGTCCCTCCAGGTTGGCGCACTCCTTGCAGCAGCCGCAGGCGTCCAGCACCAGGCCGGCCCTGCAGCCCCGCGCCTCCGGGCACATCTCCGGGTCACACTGCTGCGGGCAGCCGGTCTCCTCCTC
>NC_137608.1:14085246-14152746 GCF_963280865.1 Gymnoscopelus braueri | reverse complement strand
GGAGTTTTTTGTTCATCATTGATAAGAACAACTGAATGGACCTCCAAGCTCACATTGAGTTTGGAGGTCAACAGGGGGTGGAGCCTGGAGTCAGCAAAACCAGCCAACTCCACCCCTCTTTGATGGACTGGTTTAGCAGAAAGTTTGAGGATCCAATGGAGTTAGCTGGTTTTGTCAGAAGCGCTTTTTAATACTTTTTATTGGTTCAATATTCTTTTAATCAACACACAGACGTAAAGGGTGTTCAATACCACTGATTTATGGGGAAAAAAATGCAAAAGCAAAAAAATTGAGTTTCAAATCCCAAATGAATCTAACAGCTGCATGTGGTCATTCCTGCTCCTATTTCCCGTCCTTCTGGGTCTGTGCTGCTGGGTTCTGAGACCACAGGTTCATGACCCAGCCTTCCTCCTCCTCGGCGGGGGAGCACATGTGAGACACCAGGAGACAGTGGTAGTTCCACAGCAGCAGCAATGTCATCACCAGCACACTGCACAACACCAAGACCACCAGGAGGGGGCGCAAACGCACCACAGCAGACTCACACTGACGGCCAGGAGAACCAACAGGAGGAGGGAGAGGAGGAGGAGGAGGAGGAGGAGGAGGAGGAGAATAATGAGGAGGATGACTCCAGGAGCGATGGAGCCACAGACACAGGCGTTTGAGTCCAGAATGTTCTGTGGGTTCAGAGGCTCTGCTGCTGTCTGATCCAGTCATCTTAAACCGCGTGCTTTTTCTCAAATGCAGGTTCAGAGGAAGATGTGGTCTCTTCAATTGTTCTGTTGTTGCTGTTGCTTCTTGCAATGAACCAGATTGCTTAACAACCCTGTATACTGGTTGGTGTGGTCATCAGAAAGTTGAATACAACACTGTATAGGCCTATGGTTGGTGTGGTCACCACCAGTAAGTTGAATACAACACTGTATAGGCCTATGGTTGTTGTGGTCACCACCAGTAAGTGCAACACTTTATAATACTGGTTGGTGTGGTCACCAGTATGTCGAATACAATCCTGTATGTACTGGTTGATGTGGTCACCAGGTAGATATTCTGATCCAGTTTCTTCTGTTGAAACGTGCCTTTTTCAGAGAAACAGATTACAGCATATTTGTCATCATCTTCATTATCATGGCGGTCATCCTCCTCTGCTCTGCTATCTGCAGATAATCAGGAATAATAATACAAAATCAAGTCAGTCTTCTGTATCAGAACAGTGGTGTAAAGTAACTAAGTACATGTACTCAAATACTGTACATAAGTACACTTAGTTTAGAGGAATGTTTGCTTTACTGGAGTGTTTCCAATTTTCAATACTTTCACTTCTACTCTACATCTCAGAGGCAAATATTGTACTTTTTTACTCCACTAATTATTTGAACTGACTAGTTACTAGTTACTACAAAACATGCATTAACCACTTCAGCCCTATGCATACTTAGGCTATTTCAAAATAGCTGCAAGCTTGTGAGCTTGTAGATCTGCTATTTTCAAAGCATTTTGATACATTTGGAAACGTGTGAAATGGGACATTCTGCAAAATGAGTACTTTTATTTTCAGTGTGAGTACCACCACTGAGAATAAAGAGCCATCTTTATTGTCACATCACACGTTTACAGGTGTATTAGAAGTGGTTGAAATATTTATTTTCATCCACACTCCATTGTTTTCTTGTTTCCGTGAGAAGGGAGAAGATAGAGATAGAATAAGAGCAGGAGAGAAAAGAAAAACGCAGGATAGAGAGACAGGTCAAACAATCAAAAGAAATTTATAGCATGTGTAGAGCAGGTATGAAGCTAAATATGATGTTTAAAACATTAGCGTCATAATGCAGGTGTGTATACATAAGCGTGCCACCATATGGCAGATTAGCAGCAGGTGCAGTGTGCAAAAATATTACCCATCTTCTATCAATTACACACCCCATGAAGCCTTGAATTCATGGAGATCTTTTTGTTTTTGTCACATTCCTAAGCCAATAATTTGATGACCGGGTGGCTGCTCAGTAGGGGACTCCGAGTCTCCGCCGGTCATCAAATGATTGGCTTAGGAATGCAACAAAAACTAAATAATCTAAACTAAATAATTACTAGCCTACCTTTAGGTAGGCTAGTAATTATTTACTAAATGCTTTTTCCTATTTTACAGTTATACACTATTATGTGTGGATTTGGTAACTATAGGGTTTTCATGTTTTGTTCTTTATTTTGATGTACAGTTCTGTAACATTTAAAACCATCTGTAACTACAACTAGTCCATAAATCCAAATCTTGCAGTTAAGTGGTGGAGCGGCCACGGTTCAACAGAGGGCGTTGTCGTTACGGACTGGTCCATCATGTATTTCCTCACTATTGGTTATTTGTAATGTACTGATCTAGGATAACGATCCTTGACCTTGTACTTCTTACTATTGATTGTTTGTACTGTACTGATCTAGGATATGATCCTTGACCTTGTACTTCTTGGTTGATTGTAATGTTTCTTTTGGTGTTTATTGAATTATTTACATATCAGGATCAGACCTGTTTGTATCAGAGTTACCTACCTTATTATATGTGTTAGGTAATATCATCTTAACACATGAACAGATATATTCATAGTTCATTATAGTTTTAATTCAAGGAATGATCAAAGATCATCTGGAAACAATAGTGCTAAAATAGCACCACCACCACCACCACTCCTACTCCTACTACTACTACTACTATAATATATTAGTAGCAGTAGTAGTATACTACAACTACTACTACTACTACTACTATAGTATTATTATTATTATTAGTAGTAGTAGTTGTTGTTGTAGTAGTAGTATACTACTACTACTACAACAACAACAACAACAACAACTACAACTACTACTACTACTACTAGTAGCCTAATACTACAGTAGTAGGCCAGAAGGACCCTTGAGTGACGAGACTGATTGCCTCGTCACTCAAGGGTCCTTCTGGCCGATCCACACGGTCACGACTCTTTTCTGTTCTGGCCCCACAGTGGTGGAATGAACTTCCCACTGATGTTAGGACAGCAGAGTCACTGCCCATATTTCGCCGCAGGCTGAAAACTCACCTCTTCAGGAAACACTACCCTTCCTCTCTGCCTGACCTACTTGTTGTTAACTAGTTGTACGAACGCTTGTTTTCTATTGCTGTATTGTTTATTGGATTATTGGATTGTTTATTGGATCTTGTTTAGTCGATACATTTATTTGTTTTAGCTCATGCTCATTTGATTTAGCTACTTTGTCTCATCTGTTTAAGGAAATAGGTAGCTGATATATTGCACTTTTACCTTAGCGCTAGGTATACTCTTGGTTGCTTGTTTTTGCAGAAAATGCACTAAAGACTTCTGGTGATTAGTAGTTTTCGTTCCCTACCTATGTTGAATACACTTATTGTAAGTCGCTTTGGATAAAAGCGTCTGCTAAATGACTGTAATGTAATGTAATGTAGTAGTACAAGCATGAGTCCAATAGAAGCTGTTTGATGCTATAATATATTCCTGGTCGACACAGCATTAATCTATCCTCCGAGTTTCCCTGCTCCTTGAGATTATTATGGGCTGGGTCCCATCGTCTATAAATAGTGGTAGTCTAAGCAACGGGCTCAAGTACTTCAAAGCTACCGTGACGACCACCAAGAGGAGAGGAGAGGAGAAGAGAAGAGAGGAGTTTGGAGTAGAGGAGTAAGGAGAGGAGATTGTCAGAGAGGAGATTTCAGGAGAGGAGTTTGGAGGAGAGGAGTATAGACAGGGATTGGAGGAGGAGGAGAGGAGATTGGAAGAGAGGAGATTTCAGGAGAGGAGATTGGAAGAGAACAGTTTGAAGGAGAGAAGAGGATTTGTTTGTCTGATTGTGTTCTGTCATAATATGTCATTACATGCTGCTATAGAATGATCAAATGAACTAATGAATGAAACCAGTGACTTACCTCACATCAGCAAGCAGTCTTCAGTTCTGTTTGACTGTCTGTCTAGTTAACCTTTCTTCTTTTTTGTCTTTTTTTACCTTTCTTTTATAGGTTCGTCTTCTTGTGGAGGTGGAGCGAAAACCTGGACAGCAACTACTAGCCCCACCTCTTAGACCTGGCTCCTCCCACTGAGGGCACAGGGATCAAAGGAGCTTCCTAGGTGGGTTACCATGGCTACTGTTCTAGAATTAATGCAGCCACACGCACGCACGCACGCACGCACGCACGCACGCACGCACGCACGCACGCACGCACGCACGCACGCACGCACGCACGCACGCACGCACGCGCGCACACACACACACACACACACACACACACACACACACACACACACACACACACACACACACACACACACACACACACACACACACACACACACACACACACACACACACACACACACACACACACACACACCTTTGGACTCAGCAGTTATAGTTGAGATTGTCAATCTAAATCCACTTTTAAAGACCAAAACATATATACTGTACATTCTTACATTCAACACCATATTAGGAGTTCTGTATGAGACACAAATGTCTTTTTGTCTGTCCTAACGCGTCTGTAAACAACTATCAATAACTGCCAAATCAATAACCAATAAATTCAATAACCACAGGTTGCGTCCCCCTCATCAGTGTTTGATATGTATCATAGATATTTTATTTGCACAATAATAATACAACTGATTTCTGTTACAAATGATTATCAGAGTAACTCATTATGAAATAATAATTATCATCATCATTATTATTGTTATTATCATCACAATTATTATTCACACCATAAGAGCTGTGTTTGCTAGTGATTGACAAGCAGACAGTGGGACACAGTGTTCACAGCGGAGACCCTACGTTCTCCAAATACAAGTGGCTTCAGGTGCAGTAACAAACTGGAAGAACATCCACAAACTGAACATTTACCACTTTTAGGAAAAACGTTCAAAAAGATGTGGAAACGTTTCCAAATACCTTTTCAAAAAGTGCGGAACATTTTCAAACAATTTTCACAAAACATGGCCGATCTACAAGCTCACAACATGTCGCATGCACGGCGACGCGTCGTGAGTTTGTAGATCTGCTATTAAAAAAAAACGAACAGAAATGTATCATTTTAGAAAATCTTTGAAAATGTCCACCTATGATGACATGCTGCCCAAAATAGGGACACCAGGTTGAAAGCGGTTAAGCTCCCATGTCATTTATATATATCACAACGTTTGCGAGGCCGAAGCTAAATGTTCAGTGTTTTTGTACAGTAGTCACATTAGAATACACAGCACAGAGGTCACATGTTAGGAGGTCTAATGTATAACCTCAGTGTCAACGTTCACACAGTTCTGTTTGTTTTCTATTCGTGATTGGTTCTGTTTTCCTTCCATTATTCTTTTCCATTATGTTTGGTTCTGCGTCATTTTGTGTTTATTCAGTGTCTAACTGACAGGACCTTTGTACTTTTCACAACAAACAGGCAGATTCCTGCCACTATAGCCTCTGTTCCACAGCCCTGGAAGAAGATAAACAACACCAATCTATCAAACACCACAATGTTGTATAATATATCAGAGCTACATCATGTTACAGTGAACTGGATCAAATAAAGAAAAATATCAGTTTTAGCTCTGTGAAAGAAAGAAATCAAGGGGAAATATGAGACTTTTCCAGTCCCGCATTGATTCTCCTGTAACGTTTGAATTCACACAATTGATCTATACGACCTATATGCTTGATTTACTAAATCAGGCTTAAGGTCAAATAAAGAGACAAACATAATTTATACTGGCCTAGTGTTGATCAAAGTAAATGTCAAATGTCTCTATTGACTGTCACATTATCACAGACCGTAGTACAGTCACCTCACCGTATGCGTGTGCATATGCCTACGTTTATCTCTACAGATATACAGTAAGGTATATAGGGTTCTGATTCACATTCCTCTCAGCTGAGTCCTGAGGGCTGTGACCTCTATGGTTCTGGTCTAAATGGGTTTCAGTGATGGTTCATCTCTAAATGGGGCTTTTTTTAAAGTGTTCCTCCCTCAGTCAGTGATGATTCTGTTTCCCTGTACTACCCTTTACATTCAAGTATAACTCACTGCACCTGCAATCACGATCATGGCATCTTTCAGCGCCAGTCACCACCCATCCTGGTTTCATTTTCCATCCCCTGCTTGGTTGGCAGCCAAACAGTCACTCAATTTTATGGCCAGCTAAACTCTAAACATCTCAGACATATATCAACAATATCATTTCCATGAACAGAAATATAAAGTGTAGCGTACCTAGGTAGCAGTATTAGTCTATCTGAAGGTAGAATGTACCTCAGTCTAAATAAAGCTTAGTGAAATACAAGCAGCTAATCTCATCTACAATAAAAACAGATGACAGTTGTGAATAACTGTACAAATTAAAATAAATACAAATATTTTAAACAATACAGTGGACTTTCACGCACAGAGGAACCACTTCACAACAATATGGCGCAGTACACTGGTTTGTGCGTGTGTGCGTGCGTGCGCGTGTGTGTGCGTGTGTATGTCAGGCCCAAATTATTCCGTAACCAAGGCAACAACGCAACATCCTGCAGGAAACACATCACTGGATGGATGTTGCCACAATATGGTCATTCTGTGACCTCACAATAGAACCATCATAATGACATCATTAAGATAAAGTCTTACATTATAACACTGTAACTATATTATGTGTAACTATATTAGAACTATTTTATGTGTAAGTATATTCATTATAAAGCAACAGGCCCTTATATACTGATTAAATGGGATGTTTATGTTTAAACGAACCCCCATGTTATTGTTGAACAGCTCTCATCTACAGTATGTTAGCTTAGTTAATATTTAACTATGTTAAGTGTAACTACCTTTAGTTGCCCTTGAGCTCTGTATGCTTATAACTAAATATTGATATACTCCCACTATGAGACACATGGTCATCCAGACTTCTTAGCTGCTGCGGTTTTTCTTTCTAAAATACATTTAAAAAGTAACCTTGTGTGACGCCTGACAAGCCTGTAGGTGAAAAGCAGGGTACTGAACTGGTCATCTGTTTATTGGCTGCTTTTGGTGCCGAGTGATGTCACAATCTGTTGTACTCTACAAAGGGTGACATCAGGTGGCACCAACACCAGCCAATAATAGACGATCAGTTAAGTACCGTTAAGATGGTATTGGGGTTTAGTTCTACTCATCTAAGAATAGATTTTTATGTTAAGTTAAGTCATAAAGAATGGCTGGCGCCTCAGACATCATAAAACATGGAGAAGACTCAGTTGAATCAATTCAAATAACTGGTTTGAACAGTTGCAGATACCAGAGCCATACAGCACACAGAGTTAGGTCAACCTGGAAATAAGACATCGTAGATATACTGTACCTGAATTCTACCAGTTGGTATCAGTATGGCTGATTTGAACAGGGACAGATATATAAATGCACAGTGACAACTGTGGGGGGGGGGGGGGCTGCTGCCCATTAGTCCGACGGCCCATTATTCCGACATCCCAATAGTCCGAAAAATGTTAGGTTAGTGTGAGGCTAGGGTTAGGCTTTGTTATAATGCGCTTCATGGAACCATTGGTACTTCGGAACAGTGGGCTGTTGTACTAATGGCATGTCATCCAGACTTGTTGTAAATATTATGGTCTATATACGGTGTCCTCTGAGATTTGTCCTTGTAAGACAGGTTTGCTGAACTCTGTGTAATGCACGTCTCTCACATCGTCGGAAATAATCTACCAGGACATGATGACATCGCCATTTACAATACTGTAGAGCGGTACAACAGTTAGCTATAGCTATAGCCATAATAACATGGGGTACACTAGCATTAGCCATGCTTGGAAAATCTCTTAATTAACGTCACACTGGAAGCGGCCTTGGAATAAACAGACACTACAATAAATCATCATCTACTGTACAGTAGCTATGAGCGTTAGATTTTAAGATAGAAGTCTGTGTATCCATAGTGGACATCTAACATTATTACTGTACAGTGTTGGCAGTGACCTGGGTGCTAAACAGATAACATGAATCTTTACACAGAATTATTAAAAAGGGGGTCTATTATTACAAAGAACTTGCAGTCCGTGCTAGAGTAGCTAGCACAGCACTAGAAGTTTTCATGAATAATCACATTAACTCACTGCTACAGTATACGTGAAAGGTTTTGGTTAGCAACAGTGTTTTGGTTAAAATGGTGAATGAATCTTGTTGCTAATTGCTGAAAATCGTTTTATAAAAGCCATAATACACTCAAGGTTGTGGCATGTATTATACCACGGCTATGGGTGTTTAAAGGAGTAGTTCACGCAAACAATTACTTATTTTCTATCAAACATACCATGAAGCCTTGAATTCATGGAGATCTTTTAGTTTTTGTCGCATTCCTGAGCCAATAGTTTGATGACCGGCGGTCATCAAACTATTGGCTTAGGAATGCGACAAAAACTAAAAATATTCCATGAATTCAAGGCTTCATGGCGTGTGTGATTGATAGAAAATAAGTAATTTTTTGGGGTAAACTACTCCTTTGCCGTTGGTCTGACGGCCTATTAGCTCAGCTTTCACAGCAATGAACGTTAGTAATCGGGATAATGGTCCGTCGAAACAATGGCCAGTCCCCATGTAAGGCACTCTGCTTGGTGGCGCCAATAACACCCGTAGCCGTTGTATAATCACAATGAACCACGGCCTCTCACTTATTATTGCTTAACCCATTAAGCACATCTGTGTAACCACTTAAACCATTATTTGATACTTTGGCTATTCAAAAATAGCAGATATACAAGCTCATAGCGCGGCACCGAGTGCCGCGCTATGAGCTTGTAGATCTGCAATTTTTGAAAAATCTTGAAAATCTGTGCAAATCTTTGAATGTATATTTTTAAAGCTAACATTTGTAACTCAAATCTTTGCTTTTGGGGGTCCCTGGGGTTCCTTGGAACAAAATATTTTGAGATCATATGTATAATACATATAATTTTGGAGGTCCTTGACTTTAAAAGGTGTGAGCACCACAGATATATAGCAACACACGTTTTTCAGAAAACTGACATTTGACATTTGTAGAATCAGCCTCAGGTCTTAATGGGTTAAGTGACTCATGGCTGTACAGTGTTTTAACATGTTATAAGTATGACTAGCTGAATATTTGATGAAAACATAAGGTCATGTTAAACTAGACTAGTTTATTAGACAAACTAGACAACGATTATTAGACTAATTAAACTAGAACAGACCAACTAAACTAGATCATTAGACACTACTGTGATCTGGTGGCTCTGAGCAGAGAGTGGATTCAGTCATAGCCTACTTCCAGATTTTACTCGAATAATGTACATAAATATATTATGTGATAATATAACATAGTCTGTTTTAGCCTAAGCCACAGCCATTAACTGCATGACCTCTAAGTCCATCTGATAGAGAGGGAACCGAGGAAGCATGTGGTCGTAGATACAAACACAGACAAAACACACACACACGATAAAACCTCCCAACTTCCTATGCTTTGTTAAGTCGACACACGTACACTTTGATGTGCATTCCCATTAAACACAACAAGCTCTACTTTACTAGTTGCCATGACAATGCCAACTCTCACGGTATACCATGGAGTAAATGCCTGGTTTCTATAGGCCATTTTTCTTAATCAGCGTGTGTGTGTGTGTGTGTGTGTGTGTGTGTGTTGGTGATTACTGGCATTAAGGTCATTCTTCACTGTGATTGTGGTACTTCATTACAGCTGACAGTACTCCATGGCATCGCCATGGTAACCGCCACAGTAAAGAACATCCTCAAGCAGATTACTGCTTTCGTGTGGCCAAAGTCAATCACAGCTGTGAGTCCAATTTAAAACTACGTTTTCCCTCGGAATTGTGGCTAGTTACAGGCGGCTGATTCCTTCCTGCTTGTCTGTCTGTCTTAGTGGAGCAGACAGGACAGTTTGATTGGACATCAGTTTTGCGTTCAGGGCGTAGTATAGAGGTAGTAAATAGACTGACATCACAACATCGTAAATCTACAAATGTACTGACTATCATCGTCATGGGATGCAGAGCTCATGGCTTCTCTGGACAATGTGATGTTAGATCGATGGAGAGAAACCACACAGAATAATAAAGTTATTCAAACAAAAAACGGAGATTAAAAAAATTATTAAAACTGACAGACAGAGAGACGGATTACAGCTTGTGTGTGTGTGTGTGTGTGTGTGTGTGTGTGTGTGTGTGTGTGTGTGTGTGTGTGTGTGTGTGTGTGTGTGTGTGTGTGTGTGTGTGTGTGTGTGTTTCCATGATGCGTGTGCATGTATGTTTGTTTGTGTGGCTCAGGAATCTAGCAGCAATGGAACCAGCGACTCTGGCTCATTATCAGAATCCTCTCTCTGTCTCTCTCTCTTTCTCCCCCATAGTCTCTCCATAATTTCTTTCTTCTTCTTCTCTCTCTTTCTATCCATCCACCGTTCTCACTCAGACCACAGTGCTGACGGACGGATCTGATAGGTTGAGCTGGCCGGTGATGTCAGTGGGGTAGGGCTGTGGAAGAGATTGAGAGAGAAAAATACACACATCAACACAGAATGACATAATCTTCATCATCGTCATCCTCTTAATACCCCTCCCCCACACGCGTAGGGCCGAACCAAGCTCAGATTCAGAGTGGTGGAAGTAAAACTAATACTGGGGAGAGAGAGAGAGAGAGCTAGAGAGAGAGACAGAGAGAGAGAGAGGTAGCCTATGGTATTCCATAGCCAAGGTCAAGGAGTGTCTGTGTGTATTGCATGTGCTAAACAGTGAAACTTGGCCATGAAGCCAAACTGAAAATTTGCATATTCATTTTGGCTGTTGAACTTAAAATGGCCACCGAACACATGTTGTCTGTCTAATACTGAACCGTGTCACTATATATCTCTTCATCTTTATTCATATTTTCCTATATTATAGTCTATATATTATATAAATCGTTGCCGTCAGGCAGAAACGTTGTATCTCCACATTTCAACGTTTTTTTTCGTAAATTAATGCCCTATACTTCATCATTCTAAAGTAGTGAAAATATCTATCTACAAGTTCAAATAGCTCGCAGATCACACAATTTACAAATTTAAATCTATTTTATATATAATAATAAAAACTGAACGGTTTTGGACATAATTAAGGTTTCCACCCTACAGCGACGATATGTATGTAAGTTATTCTCACAGCTGACCTCCTCTCTCGCTCAGCGATGAGCTGCTGTTGCCTAGTAACCAGCTCACCCAGCAGTGTGGTGTGTGAGCTGGTGTTGTCGCCGTGGCGACAGGAGGCTGATTAACCAACAGCACCTCGCTGATGAGGATGTCTCTGGAAAGGTTTTAACCTGGTGATGATGTCACTGAGAGATGAACACCTGAGGACAGTGAATCCATCTATTCTATCTATCTATCTATCTATCTATCTATCTTTCCATCCAACTATCCATCTATCCATCTATCCATCTATCTATCCATCCATATCTATCACCATCCATCGGCCTCAGAAAGCATCACGATATTAGAGATAATAATCATAACAGTCTGTGCAGATGAATGTACTTTTTTTCCTCCCCACCATTCTGAATCTGTGCTTGAAGCCCATCTTAAAACTCCTGCAGATCGATGGCTGCCCAGCCTCGCTCATCAAGGCTACTGTAGAAAACGGTGGCCATTTTGTGCCGATTTCTTTGTGAAGACCTTCGTTAGTGCTTACTAAAGAAAGAGACAAAATGTCCACACCACAGGGGAGCTACAGATAGGAGCAGTGTGTGGTTCCTTCTAATCATTTTAACAGCATAACTCATCCGTTTGTAGGGGGGGGTCTGCATGGTGCACGTGACTTGAATGGGAACCGGAGGCGTGTGAACCCCGTTTGAGATGGGTCTGATAACACAGGCAGAGCCAGAATAATTGTCTCTGTCGGGTGGAAACCTCATTATGTCCAAAACTGTTACTTTTCAGGATAAAAAAAAAAAAAAAGCAAAAGTAGCAGATCTGCAAGCTCGAAACGCGGTGTGAAGCGACGAGTTTTTAGCTTGTAGATCTGCTACTTCTAATGCTTTTGTGTGACGCTGTAGTACGATCAAAGGCTGTTAATATACGAAAACCCCCCAAAAGTT
The DNA here is from genome assembly GCF_963280865.1 of Gymnoscopelus braueri. Lineage (NCBI taxonomy): Eukaryota > Metazoa > Chordata > Actinopteri > Myctophiformes > Myctophidae > Gymnoscopelus > Gymnoscopelus braueri. The sequence goes on along the minus strand of NC_137608.1, from coordinate 14,140,625 downwards.
TAAATATGGAGATGAAGAGGTTTCTGCCCGACAGTAACGATATGTATTGTGTAATGCAATGGTGGACAGTAATGAAGTACATTTACTTGAGTACTGTACTAACGTATATATTTTTTTAGTATCTGTGCTTTACTTGAGTATTTCTAATGTTGGATACTTCTGTCTTTCACTCCAGTAGATAAATATTGTACTTTTGTCCCCACTACATTTCTAGGAAGGGAAAAAAGGACATTATGAATTAACCACTTAAGCCCTATTTCAAATATAGTGAAAATAGCAGATCTGCAAGCTCACAATGCTGTGGGCTTGTAGATCTGCTATTTTCACTAGTACTTATATTTTTGGAAAATGGCCTACTGCCAGTACTTTAACTCACTCAAACAAATTTTACTGACCAACATTTACTTGCAGTTGAGTAATATAGGAACATGAGCATCTATGCTTTGAATCAAGTACTGGGGTTGAGTACTTTGTCCACCACTGGTGTAACGTGTAATGTCAGACTGTACCCGTATAGTTTTATAGTAGGCTACTGTACCAGTATAGAGTAATTTGGGGCAGACACACTGGCGTGTGGCACGCAGCACACAGGCAAACTGACATTTTCTGAAGCGAAGTGTTGAGTTTTTCCTCACTTGCTTATGTTGGGTATATTTTGTGAATAACTCATATATTTTGTGCTTACATCACCTTAGTTGGCAGACACCCAGATGGACATATAATAAATCACACCCTGTCGTTTTCGTTTCACTTTGATACAAACCCTCAAGCTGGAAAAAATATTACATTGTTTATGCATTTTATGGCACTGAGCGTGTGTGTATGTATGTGTGTGTGTGTGTGTGTGTGTGTGTGAAGCCAGACACCATTCAAAGTGAAACAGTCATATAGAAAGAAAAAAGATTGATGGTCACAAAGAAAAATGGGTCAGAGTCCCCCCTCCCCATCACCTCCTTTCCATTCCAACCCCGACAAACTACCCCCACCAACTGTATTTCAAAGTCCATCAACATTTGGAGTCCCTCACATGAGCTCAGCTGTAAATACGCGCGCGCGCGCGCACACACACACACACACACACACACACACACACACACACACACACACACACACACACACACACACACACACACACACACACACACACACACACACACACACACACACACACACACACACACACACACACACACACACAGCTCGTTCTCTGAGAGAAACATGGCGTAATATCATTTCAGACAACTCTGAAACTCCCTGGGTCCCATATGGTGGTAGAGGTCGTCCCGTAGGATTGCCGAAGGTCCCTGACGGTTCCATATGGTCACTGAAAGTCCCGACCCCAAACCTTCAAAACCACTCTCCCACCTCTTCAATATGGCTCTCCCCAGCCCCCCCCCCTTCTCATAATTCCACCTTTTTTATTGATTTTATCAATCTAACCCCCCTCCCCCAAGGTAAAGCGTCTTTGGGTAAGGTGCTATATACATTTCAGATATTATTATTATTATTATTATTAATAAAGACACATGTCTAGCAAAATCTCACGTCTAATGTATCTGGTATAACGGCTGGAAATGTCTAATATTCCTCATACAGTATGCCTCATGCTGATTTCACTAATTAAAACCTAATTAGTGAAATCAGCTTGGTGTTTGGTTGGAATGAAACCTTGTGTCAAAACACTGCCAGAATAGCCCCAGACTGTTAGTAATACACTGTGCTAATGTGTTGCGCTGTCAACACTCTGTCCCGCAGATTGAGACAAAATACACTCTCTGTCCTGCAGAGACAAACAACGTTGTCCTAGAAAGACAAAGTCTGTCCTATACAGAGACAAACAACATTGTCCAAGGAAGACACACAGCCTGTCCTACAGAGAAAAACAATATTGTCTGCCCTACAGAGACAAAAAACACGGCATGTCCCACAGAGACAAACACTAAATGATACACTAGTAAAATACTGACTGTTCAGGGTCAAAAGGACAAACATAAACCATCGCCAGTAGACCAGTTTTAAAAGCGTTCTTGTCCATTGAGCCAAACTGTCCTCCAAGTAATCATTTAATTTTAAACATGAAACAAGTTCAATAAAACATAATAATGTTTTGCTGTGCAGTTCCATCCCAGACTGCAGTGCAGAGGGATATGAGCCCTCCCAGACTCTGACAGACAGCAGAGGGACTCAAACCCTCCCGGAGAGAAGTGAATGCGTGAATGTGTTGCTAATGTATGAGTGCAGGCCCGGCGCTAGCCGACAACGGTGGTGGGGGTGGGTGGGTGCGTAAGTACCGGGGGCGTGCGCGACTTTTTTAATATTATGTATTTTTTTTACCAACAGCAGCTGAAGTCTTTGTCATGTCTGTCTGTCTATCAGTCCCTCCTGGTGCACACAACACTACTGACCACTTTCTTAACACGCTGAGGAAGGCTTGACGCCGAAAAGCTATTCATTAAAAAGTACCAGAAGGTTTGTTTTTTTAACTGGCAGTCTTGACTTAGATGATCCGGTTGAGGGGGCGTCGCCAGGACGCCGGGCCTGTATGAGCGTATTGTGGCGTTTTAGTATTAGAACAGTGGTTCTCAGTCTTTGTAATTTCAAGGACCCCACAACTCTGAGAGAGTACAAATGGAACCGAATGGACACGCTCTCAGAGTTATAGACCTGTAAAAGGGTCCATTTGGAACCCCCTCAATGAACCCTGAGGGTCCCTACTAGGCCCCGGTTTGAGAACCACCTTATTAGAAGACCATCGAAGGGTCAGCTATATGTCATCATCCTGAGAGGACTCTCCTTTCCCCCTGAGACAACCTGCAGATGACACCATGTTAGAGAAGAAAACACAAAGCACGACCTGCGGGTAAAGAAGAGAAAGTGTTCCTAATCGGTTAGACCAGTGGTTTTCAACCAGTGGTCCGGGGACCACCAGTGGTCCTTGAGGGAGTACCAGGGGGTCCCCAGCGAAATTAGTTAACATAGCGCCACATTCATTTTAACCGCTTAGCTTTGGCTATTCAAAAATAGCAGATATACAAGCTCATAGCGCGGCACCGAGTGCCGCGCTATAAGCTTGTAGATCTGCTATTTTTGAAAAACCTTGAAAAAGTGTGCATATCTTTGAATATTTATATTTTTTTAAAGCAAAAATTTACTGATATCTTTGCTTCTGGCGGTCCCTGGCACAAAACATTTTCAAATGGTGGTCCGCGGCCAAATGTATAACAATTTAGGGGTCCTTGGCATGAAAAAGGTTGAAAACCACTGGGTTAGATGAAGAGGAGAAGGTTTTTCTAGTTAAGACAGCTAGTGAGGTAATCAGAAGCATCTTTGTATTCCACACCAGCTGCATGAAGGTTGGCTGTGTTTGTCGATTGTCGGCGGTGCCGGGAAGTGACAGGGAGTGACAGGAAGTGACCGGAAGTGGCAGTGAGTGACCGGAAGTGGCAGGGAGTGACAGGAAGTGGCAGGGAGTGACAGGAAGTGGCAGCGAGAATGGAATGACAAGGACAGAAGAGGGGAGGGAGTGACAGACAGACACCCTGAACATGAGACAGGAGACAGACAAAAAACCACAACTAGAAATAAAAGACAAAAAAAAGGAGCGGAGAGGACAGGTTTGAAGAATAGCAGCTTGTCCACAGGAGATAAACAACCACACACAGTTTGACCCTAAAAGTATTAAACCTCCTCCAATATTTACTGGATTTATCATCTCTTATCTTTCTTCTTTTGATTAATTTTTTTCTCGGTCCACCTGAGAGATGACTCAGCAAGGAGACAGCGGAGAGGAGAGATGATGGTAGAGCAGAGGAAGGAGAGAGAGGGAGGGAGGGAGAGAGAGGCGAAAGGAGAGGAAAGGAAGAGGGAGGAGAGAAATGGAGAGAGAAAAAGAAGAGACAGGTGAGATAAGAGAGAGGGAGGGAAATGAAAAAGGGATGGGACAGACCGGGGAGGAGGATAGATAGATGCTAGATAGATATATAGGTATATAGCTACAGACAGACAGACAGACAGACAGACAGACAGACAGACAGACAGAAGCTGGTAGAGGAACAGGAGGAGAGGTGAAGATGAGGAGTGTATCTTCATCTCCTTACCGTTGTGTCTCCAGAGGCCCTACGTCGCTTGAGGTCGTAGGTCGTGGGGATGGACCTAAAAGAGGGTTTCAGTTCGGCTTGTTCTCTACCACTTTTCCTATCCTAAAATAGACCATAATGATACGTGTACACACATTAACAACCATTCACTTAAAGCTTTCTAGCATGTCTCATGTCTCATATATCTAATATGTCTCATGTCTAATGCACAGCATAATGTCGACTATTTTTTTGTTGCTGTCTAATGTCTTATCTGTAATGTCTGGCATGTTTCATGTCTAATGCCTGATATATAATGGCTAAGACGTATAAAATAATAAAAAATCTGCACACCAGTATTGCTGCTCCCAAATGCAAGTTTACTTTCGTAACATTTCGAGCCACCAGGCTCTTAGGTGGCTCGAAACGTTACCAAAGCAAACTTGCATTTGGGAGTAGCAATACTGGTGTGCAGATGTTTTATTCTTTATATACTGTTAAACTTGTTTTGATTCAGCACCCAGCCTAGTAGGCCTGGGATGTGCGTGTCTTTTAGCTGTTTATCAGCTTCTCTCTCAACTTAATGGCTAAGACGTCTCATGAATAATGTCTAGCAAGTCTCTCATGTCTGATGCCTCAGGTATAACGGCTGGAAAATATTTCATTTCTAATATCAAGGATGTCTCATGTCTAATGTCGAATGTATGATGGCTGGAAATGTCTCATGTCAGCATGTCTAAAGTCTAGTGTCTCACGAGTCTAGCATGCCTCATATCTCATGAATAATTCCAGTCTGTCTTATGTATAATATCTAACATGTCTCTGTATAATGTCTAGCATGTCTCATGTCTAGCATGTCTCGTGTCTAACGCCTCATGTGTCACAGTAAAACATGGTGGTATATATCGCCATGTGTATATTGCAGTGTGGTATAATATAGTATAGCATAGAGAGTATACTGTGCTATACAGTAGTACAGAATAGTACTACTGAATAAAATAGTATACCCATGCTATATCATACTACAGGGTCTCACAGAGGGTGTTTCTGTATATGAGTACATACATATGTACATATATATAAATGAATTATATATGTACTGTATATCATCTCTGTCGGGTGGAAACCTCATATGTCCAAAACTGTTACTTTTCAGGATTCAAAATAAAACATTGCAAAAGTAGCAGATCTACAAGCTCGAAACGTGGCGCGATTGATCTGCTACTTTTGATGCTTTTGTGTGACGCTGTAGTGTGATCAAGTAGGGCGTTAATTTACGAAAAAACACAAAAAGTTAAATTATGGAGATAAGAGGTTTCTGCCCGACAGCAACCATACGTGTATGTATGTACGGTACAGTATGTGTCAGTCAAAGTGTCTGCAGTCTCAGATGGAATGTTCAGTAAAACAGAAGGATTGACCTCCATTTTACTGCATCGCCACGGCAACATGAGGCTCAATACAACAGGGGAAACGAGGAGTAAAGTATAAGGACAACAATCTGAAGGATGAGGAGCGGGATCATGGGAGTGTGTGTATGTGCGTGCGTGCGTGCGTGCGTGCGTGCGTGCGTGCGTGCGTGCGTGCGTGCGTGCGTGCGTGCGTGTGTGTGACACTCGACATGCAGTGAATGCAACCAAACAGGGAATGGGGGGGAGGGGTATGTATGTAAATAAGATGAGTGGGTTGGATGTTTCACCTCAAACATTTTGGCCAATTATTCATCGGCCCAATGCCAATGTTGACTTGACCTTTGACCCATCAGAACAAACAGCGGCTGACGGCGGCTTGTGATTCCACAATGAATTAACATGATAATAATAAACATAATGTAATACGGTACAATTGTGATGAAAACCAATAAAGTGGCTGATGCAATGCAACAATGCAAAATCTCCTTGGGCCAAACAAACAGGATTATGACTCATTTTTAGGCCCCAACCCGTAGTTGTACAAACCAGGATGTAACAATGTGCAATGGAAGACTCGGATTAAAAGAGCATCAGTCTATAAGGTGGCTGGTGGCAGATATATCCTGCAGTGCATCGATTAGTTCCATGCATCCTGTTTAGATGCACAACAGGTGTGCAGTCACACCTAAGCTCGAGCCTTGGATCAAGACCATCATAGATTTTGATATTTGCAAATATCAAAATAGATAAAATACATATATGATAGTCTTGATCCAAGGCTAACCTAGCTCTAGAGTCCAATTAGTTTGACTCAGACCAGGTGTGACTTAAATCACTCGGCCATCACTCAGCCTACACAGTGCACATATCAACATCATCATAATCAGAAACAGTGCAGAAACCCTGTCCTAAATCAGTTGTTCAAACATTTTAAGTCAAATTCACACATATTGCCTCAGCATCTTTCTGCCAGGGGCCCCTTAACCATAAGAGAAGATCTTTGTTGTTTAGATAAGATTGCAGAGTTCTGGTGTGGAGATCACAGTGATATGAATCTATGATCTGAATAGACATTCTTATACATTCTCTCATTGGCCTAGTGAAATAGGCTTATAGTGAACTGTTCCTCATTTTCCTGGGAGCCCCCTCGAAGCCCCTCAAGGACCACTTGGGGTCCCCCGACCCCACTTTGAGAACCTTTGTTCTAGAGTCCCCCTCTCTGAGCAGTGTCTTAATGAGGTCTCAACACCATGAAATAAACATTCAAATACATTCTGCTGATTCTGGATACGATGGAGCTGCTGTTTGCATTGTTTAGCCACTAGCTTTGAAATGCTAATGAGTGAAAGCTCCATCTATCGCCCTCTGTACACGTTTTAATCCAACCAATGAAGCACTCCTAGAGTGAAGCACTCCTCGACGTGCGTGTGCACGTGTGCGTACACACACGCACGTTGAACATGTGTACCTGACCTGTGGGTGTGTAGATATCATCTAAATAAAACAATACACATGAGACAAAATATATATCGTAAATATAGAAAATTCATTCAATAGACTTCAGAGGAGATACCAATTGATTGGTAATGTATTAGGAGGAATTCAGCGAAAATAGCAGCTCTAGCAGATCACAATGCGATGCTTTGTGAACTTGCAGATCAGCTTGCAGATCAGCTAGAGATTTGGTATACATGGAAAACAGGAGATGGGCCGAGGATAGATAGAGCCCTGGGGGACTCCAGTCAACAAAATATACATGATTTAAGTGTTTAAAAGTGTATGACACAAGAAAGTATGGAGGCTTTCTGCGGTTCAATGCAGCACATTGTTAATGAGTGTCTGCTACGGTCCATAAAGACATAAGAGAGTAAGTAGAATAGAGTTTATAAATATACATGTTTCATCTATATGTATGTAATGTCTATATGCATGCTCCATAATACATGATGAACTGTGGTCCCTCTGAACAAACCACAGGCCCATGCTGGCCACAATAATACCCACGATGCAGCTCGGTATCTCCTACAATGTCTTTGTCCTCGAATGTGAACCTAATCTTTCTTTTGAACAGTTAAATATGCATGCATATTGTGCGTCTCCCCCACACACACAGTCCTGAAGGACAAAAGCACTATAACTGGGATGAAGCCTTGTGGAGATCAGAAATGGGGACACGAGCAGCAGGACAGTGAAGCAAGGGGGCGTCATTTGGAGTCCCAGGGGACGGCAATTGCCAACCAGTGGTATTTGCATTTAACCTCAAATTCAGTTATTTTATGCATGTTTTCTCCACTTATTTACAGATTGGCGCTGCTGAGTGCGTCTCAATCCACGCCTACGTGTCTTCTTATCTGCAATCATACACTCAGTCACGAAATGTTGCATGTTATTATAGGCAAACATAATTGTTTTTAATAAATAAACATACATATAATACATATGTATATATGTTACAGGGAAAATGGCATTCCAGGGAAATTGAAAGGGGTACGCTTGTTTTCATGCCCCTCATGCAATTCTGTAGAATCAACGCTAGAGGGCAATGCAAGCCAGACATGAGCCCCACACCACACACGCACGCATGCACAAACCAGCACGCACACACGCATGCGCACACGCGCGCGTGTACACACACACACACACACACACACACACACACACACACACACACACACACACACTCCAGGGGGCGGGCCTGGCGGGCTATGTTAGTGCAGTGAGTGGCACTTGGGGCAAACGCAGTCCCCACACAACATCATTTACGATTCTGTGCCTATCGGTACATAACTCGGACGGCGCTTAAGTCGACTAGCAGACCATCGGCCGGTCGTCGCGGGCACTCGCGCCTGGAGGCGCTCGGGCGCGACTCCTCGGCCTCAAGGTCTGCTAAGTCGGAGCGCCTCAGTCATGGTCCAAAACTATACTTTATCAGCGGAAAAAAAAGTAGTCCGCGGTTGTTTGAAAAAGTAATGTCCCAAGCTGGAGTCAAACCCCGGCTCCCAGTGGTAGTGGGTGGGGAGTCCAATGATTATCGAAGTGCGCCACTGAGGCTTTTACTAGTGGTGCAAAGTAACAAAGTAGATTTACTCAAGTACAATTTTGAGGTATTCGTACTTTACTTGAGTATTTCTCTCATATTATCCATTTTATTTTCAGCGTTCCCCTAGCGTAGCTTCCTGGTTAGTATGTTGTTGTTGTGGTCGTCGTCCTCGCATCAAAGCCCCGCCTCGCAGCACCGCCCCGTGCCTATAAAACAAGCGCTCCCCTGTCAATTTCCCTGGAATGCCATTTTCCCTGTGACATATATATATACACACACACACACACACACACACACACACACACACACACACACACACACACACACACACACACACACACACACACACAGTATATACTGTACAAATAGAAAAAATAGCCGATACAAGCTCACAATTGCGATGCGTTGTGAGCCTAAAGATTGATTATTTTCACTATTTTAAAAATAAGGCTCAAGTGGTCACTTGTTTTGTCACCCTATAGCTGTATTTCGTGTATATTGGCCTAAATTGTTTAAGAAAATTGAACAACAACAAATGGAACCCTAGCTGCTCCTCTGTACAACAGTCCAAGTTAAGACCTGAATTACCGGCCAAACGACAACAAGCCCTGTCAGAAATAATGTGGCTTCAACTTGTTTACAGCTCGTCAGCCACAGGATAGCACAAGGTCAACCCACATGGCCTTCATAGACCTCCATTACACTCAGCGACCTGGGTCCACCCTCTGGAAGTCTAGATCACTGTGGGTCGGGATACATTTTTTGGGTTGTGGTCCCATTTTGAATTTTCATGGGTCGTGAGTAAATAGTATTATGAAAGAAAATACAGTTTCCTAAAATCTTTTTTCAATTATTATTTCAAAAGGTTTTTTAAAAATCTAAATATTTCAGAGAAAAATAAAACTTTAAAAAAGAATTTCATAAATAAGATAAAAAAATATCCAGAAATTACAAAAAATAATAATGGTGGAATGGTGGAAATAGCAGATCTAAAAGCTCACTTGTAGATCGGCTTTTTCATGGTTTGGGTTGTGTAGTTACCTTGCCATGATGTACTCCAAAGGTGGACAAGAAATAAAAAATAATTGCTCCAGTGATTAGAAATTGATAATTCAAAATATGCTCTTCATTGACTTACATTGTATGCTGAAACAGCTCTCAAAGTCACTCTTTTAGCACATAAACAAACGCAAACAAATGTGATTCAGACAATATAGAACATCACCAAACCCAGTACTGTTTTAAAAAAAGATATAAAATAAAATGTTACCTTCCTGTTGATTTGACTATTTGAAGATCCGGATCCATGGATCCAGTCCGGGTTTTCTTCCTAATATGGCAAAATCAACAGGAAGTCGACATTTTTATTAAATAAAAACAGTACTGGGTTTGGTGATGTTCTATATTGTCTGAGTGAACTTTGTTTGCGTTCGTTTATGTGCTAAAAGAGTGACTTTGAGAGCTGTTTCAGCGTACAATGTAAGTCAATTAGGAGCATATTTTAAATTATCAATTTCTAATCGCTGGAGCAATTATTTTTTATTTCTTGTCCACCTTTGGAGTTACATCATGGCAAAGTAACTACACAACCCAAAGTGGTCTTGCCCTTTAAATGGCCGTAAATGGTTAATAATGCGCAATGTATTTTTTGGTTTGTTTGGGTCACGGGCAGACTCATTTGGGTCTCGACTGGAGCTAATAAAAAGTTAGGGAAACTGTTCTAGCTGCTAGAGCGCTCCCATGATTGGATGCCCAGAAATATCCCCCAAGACCCATGTGACTCCTGCACGACGACGTCACTTCACAGCCACAGACATTAACAACAGAGCGACTCTGATGAAACGGCCCCCGTTCAAAGTCGAAAGCGCTCTCAAAAAGAAAGGTTGCATCATAGCACCCGTCCTGTTTACCATTTTACATAATAACCCTCCTCCTCCACCTCACTGACTGAGACACCATGTGCCTGAAGGAGAACTCATCCTCTACATCAGTGATTCCCAAATGGCGTGCTGCTGAGGCACACTGTTGTTGCTGTGAGATTTTGTGGCAAACCACGCGTTATTGCAATATACAGCATCCAGCTGCACAATGACTTATTTTCTAATGTACTATATCAGTACAGTATATCAGTAATATATGGGCATGTCATAATAGGCTAACATTTGGCTTTGACATGCGCAAAACCTGCCGTCCCCGGTGTCCCTGGGCATAAGATTATTATTATTTTTTGTATATATTATTATTTGTATTATTATTTTAATTATTATTTATTTTCACACAAAAAGTGAAAATTGTGAGCTTGCAGCTAGGCTATCTTTGCTCTGAATACAGGTGTGTGTTGAGATTTTGACTTTGGTGTGCCTTGGGCAAAACCTCTGCCCTGTAGAGCAGAGGCTCTTCAACACTAAGACCTGTGTCCTCTTTACAGACACTCTGTCATTCTACTCATGGTCCCGCTGACAGACCTCACTGCACCTCTCAGCTGGAGGTTGTAGTTCTTTCACAGGTAAAAAGGTCACATAGAGAGAGAGAGACAGAGAGAGAACTGTGTCCTTACAGTATGCCATCTCGTGGTGTGAGCCATGCAGTGACTTTCATTCCCACTGAGTCTCCTCTCCTCTCCTCTCCCTCTCCTCTCCTTGTAGATCAGCTATGTTAGCTAATTTGGGATAAAGGGCTTAAGTGGTTAACTAAAACACTGTAGCGTTAACAGGGGCGCCGATTTATGTCCGCGCTACTGGGTGCGCAATGCACGTGCAAATTTGTTTTTGTTTTTGTTTTTTTTCCGGGTTTGTTACCTTTTTGGGGGTTTGTTGTTACTTTAATGCGGTTAATTCGGTTAATTTGGTACAAAAAAATTACTCCATGAAGTGTAGATGTCGGAGGTTTTTTCTTTTTCTTTTTTTGTGATGAATTTGTGATGGGTGCTCATTATTTCTCCTGGGTGCTTTAGCCCCGAGGCACCCACGGTATCGGCGCCCTTGAGCGTTAACGTTAACACAAACACAAACCAGTTCCCTTTAAATGGAAGAACAGTTAAAGCCTGTTCATCTCAGAAACCGTTTCATTTCTGGAAGATATATGCAAAGTTTAGCCTGCCCTTCCAAAAGTCTGTGCACGGCCCTATACTGTATGTGGAGCCACATCCTTTTACAAGCGCTGTTAGTCCATGTTTTAAAACCACCATGGCTCTTGCACCATCAGTCACACACAGCAACGCAACACATTGTTTGCCCAGCTGGAGCCCAAGGGTGCCATGTCATCAATACCGAGAGTTATGGTTATGGTCCGACCACAACAGAATAGTTTTCAGTTTATTAACACACTCATCATTCCCAAACATTATTTTATGCATATCACTTGCTGCGGGCATGCATAAATGCAAATCCTAAGAGGCATGCATTAAATCCTATAGTGAATGGCTTTTTCTTCCGTGCAATCTGAAGAGCAACTTAGATAAGAGGCTTTCAAAGCCAGCTCATCAACTATAGCTGATTGTCTCATCAGTGTCTGTTGACCCTCGAGAGATTTGAGACTAGCTTGAAAGTATTTCATTGTTTTTTTTTGCGTTTAAGTGACTACGCTTGTCTGCAAGTAACGCTGCTGCAGCTTTGATGGCACACTATAATTAGTGTTATGTCATTTATCATTATTATTCACTTTTTGCCATTTATCTTATATGTTATGTTGGATGTAATGTGTATTTTCATTAAAATAAATCGTATTTCTAAAACAACAACAAGAACAACTTTCCTACCAAAACATAATTTAGCGGCTCCCCTGCAGTGACTCTGAAGACCCCCTAGGGGTCACAGACCCTCTGTTTGAATACCCATGTAATCGAAGAAAATAGTTTTAAAAAATTGAAAAGCTCAAGAGTTAAATAGAACAGAGCAGAGTAGTGAAGAATAGAATACAGCACAATAGAGTGCTGTAAATGTTCAATAATAAAGATCAATATAATAGAATCCTGCAGAATAGAGTAGAATCCTGTACCTGTAGGTTCTTCCTCCAGACGTTAACCGCGGCGAACGCCAGTTGCATCTGTTTCCTGCGAGCATCTTTGTGTCGTTTGTAGGCGATCTCGATGAAGATGAGGAAGATTCCCGCCACTATGCCCCCGGCAACCAGCATGAACACACCTGGGACAACATTGCTAATATTAGTAGTAGCCTAGTATTAGCACCTCTCCACAATTCCATTGTTTAAAGTTGCAATAGGCAACTTAACGCCAGTTGGACTGGGCCACAACGCATCACAGAGTAACACTTTTAATAGTGATTTACCCGTTTATTATGGTTATTGACACGGCTCTGAATGCCTTTTGGCCAATTCCAATTCATGGTTGGAACGTGGAACTGGCTGTTGTATAAATGCAGTTAAAGTATCTTAACCTTATCCGCTCATCCCTATGTTTTTGGGCATATGATTATAGGCGAAACTTTTAAAAACGTTTAAAAAACATTCAAAATGTTTCAGCACAGAACAGAGAGTCTCCAGTGTGATTCCTACCAGCCATGTTCTCGAAGGTGAGTGTTGCCGGGGCGTTGCTCCTGGAGTCACACTCCTGGTATCGAACCCAGGTCTTGTCCAGGTCCTCCATGAAGCCATTCTCATGAGAACTGAGCAGAAAGCATAAAGAGGCACAATATGTCTCCAACTCTGACACATCAACACAACATTATTGGGGGGGATCCATGCCTCTGCTTTTGATATCCCCCCTCTGGTACATAATTTTTTTTATCGTCGGTGAGGATCTACTGGTACAGCAAAAGTAGCAGATCCACAAGCTCAAAACGCCATTCATTCACGAAAAAACCAAAAAAATTAAAATATGTAGATACAAGGTTTTTGCCCGACAGTGACGATATATGATTAATAATGTCATAATTTAACCACTTAAAGGGATATTTCACTATCAAAAAAACTTTGGGTCATTTTATCGTCTACACAGGCTTTTGTGAGCCCCCCAATCAGTTTTTAAGTTGCTTGATTCAGTATTTAGATATTTGATATTCATTTTATCAGACACGCCCCCTTCCTATACAAACCCATTATAACTTCAAACTCATTTTTAACATGTTAGATTCATCAAAAACACCCGTCCTTGGTTCTGGTGACTCACCCTGCCCTCCTAATACACGAGGGGGCCGTGTTTTTTCGATTACTTTTTTCATTTATTTTATTAAAATTCTTATTGTATTTATTTATTTTCATTTTCCAAAAAAAATATAAAAAATAAATGAAAAAAGTAATCAAAAAAACACGGCCCCCTCGCGTATTAGGAGGGCAGGGTGAGTCATCAGAACCAAGGACGGATGTTTTTGATGAATCTAACATGTTAAAAATGGAGTTTGAAGTTATAATGGGTTTGTATAGGAAGGGGGCGTGTCTGATAAAATGAATATCAAATATCTAGACACTGAATCGAGCAACTTAAAAACTGTCTGGGGGGCTCACAAAGGCCTGAGTAGACGATAAAATGACCAAAAGTTTTTTTGAAAGTGAAATATCCCTTTAAACCCCAGCCTCCGTATTCTGGGAAAACTTTCACAGCGTGTAGATCGGCTATCACTAGCATACACTAGCATAGAGCCCTGAGGGACTCCGCTCAACAGCGTATGGGGCAGATTTTTCAAAAATGTTTAAAAAAAAAAAAAAATTGCCAGGGGAGATGCAGTAGGATATACGGTATGCAGGCCTTTGTTGCCTTTGTTTCTGCACAGTTAGATGCCAGGTTCTCCTTCTTTATATTTCAAGACATGATATGACATATTTTCTTCGTACCTGAGAATGGCCAGTGATACATTCTGTTTCCAGGGACTGTCCTTCCGCATTCCTATCCCAAACCCTGATCTGAAGAACAACTCTCCGGTCGTCACTAAGTCACACTTCTGAGACGCCTCAAACTCCAACACAGCACTGTCCCAGATGAACGCATGAAGCTTACTGCAGAGAGGAGAGGAGAGGAGAGGAGTGTACAGTATTCCTGATTTCAGGATATCAGAGGTAATTTAATCTGACATTTCATTCATTTGTTACATTATCCATGTAGATTTCTTCTAACTAAAACAGTATGCCCGGTGTTAGTGTGTATATCTAGGACATATTTATGTGTAGTAGCCAAGATATATTTACAGTAAGTCATTTCTTGAAAACATCTACTGTATGTCAGCCAAGAAATATTTACTGTATATGTTTAAATGACATCTAGTATACAAACGCCTATGTTATATGATGATAAATGATATGATATTATATATGATATATTTACATTAAATGTTATGTCATATACAGTACATACATCTCCACACTTTGTCTCTGTCTGTATATGGTTTCTGTCTTTTAATAAGTTCTTTCCATATCCATATGATCAATCAGGTGTAATATTGATCAGCTTCTTACTTGTCTCGGACTGCCTGGATGGCTTCAGCTGCACTCTCATAGTTGTGCTTCTCCATGTGTCTGTACATGGTGCTGAGTTCAACCTGTCTTCTGAAGTAAATGTCCACCGAACTCTGCTTCACTGTGGCATAGATAAACTTATCTGATGGGTTACGCAGCTAAGAGGAGAGGAGAGGAGAAGAGAAGAGAAGAGAAGAGAAGAGAAGAGAAGAGAAGAGAAGAGAAGAGAAGAGAAGAGAAGAGAAGAGAAGAGAAGAGAAGAGAAGAGAAGAGAAGAGAAGAGAAGAGAAGAGAAGATGAAATTAATGTTGACTAGGCGGTGTGTATAGCCAACGGCAGTGTGTAGCCAGCGGCTAGAGATGATCATCCCATAGCTGGCGGGGCTGTAACCATGGCGACAGATCCCATAGGCCGAACTCTGAATTGTTTACACAGAAATGCTAATAAACAGCTTACATTTTGGGTGTTTGTGTGCATATGCTAATGGCCAATGCCCGTGTGCAATTACAGATCAATTTCTCAAGCCAATGAGGAGAACCATGCAGAACAGACAGGTTATGAGTGACTGACTGACTGCTGACTATGAGATTCAATTCAAAGAGGCCTCGCAGGTAGTTTGTGGTACTACCTGTGTAGGCCCTATAAAGAGAAGGTGCATTCGCCATCTGTTTTGAATAAGAGGTGTCATGTTTTGCAATTAATTAAACTTACATAAACTATTTATGTTATTAAGGCTTTGTGAGTTCTATTTAAAATAAAGTATAGTTTTGGACCATGACGGAGGCGCGCCGACTCAGTAGACCTTGAGGCCAAGGAGTCGCGCCCGAGCGCCTCCAGGCGCGAGTGCCCGCGACGACCGGCCGATGGTCTGCTAGTCGACTCAGCGCCGTCCGAGTTATGTACCGATAGGCACAGAATCGTAAATAATATTGGTGGGGACTGCGTTTGCCCCACTGACTGTGTAATTAAACTTACATAGACTATTTCTGTTTTTAAGGGTTTGTGATTTCTATTTGACTGTGCAGGGCAGAGGCGTCAGAGGCGTCACTGACTGACTGACTGACTGACTGACTGACTGACTGACATTGGTTTCCTTATTATATACTGTACTGTAGTAGGATAACATATTGATTGTCTGTATGTGAGTGCGTGCGTGCGTGCCATGCGTTACCCTGGGGTCATTGATGCCGGTAATGCGCTCCTCAGGCCGGTCCAGCACCAGGAAGGCTGCGAGGTTAGCAGTGTAGGACGCTACGATTATCATAGCAAACCCCGCCCACACCATACCCAGAATCCTCGCTGAGAAACTCCTGGGGGCTCCTATCAACACACACACCGTTTCCATTAGGACAGATTGAAAATACATTTATATTTGATGTTTAACCACTTGAACCCCAGCATCCCTATTCTGTAGGGGCATTCACCAAAAATAGCAGAACTACAAGCTCACAAGGCGTCCCAATGCGACACTTTGTGAGCTTGTAGATCTGCTATTTTTGGTGAAGAGATTTGGTGTTGTTGATCATCGAGAAAGAACACACCAAGTACAGTGCAAGTCAAGTCCGTTTGACTAAGAATAGAGGGTCTAAAAGTGGTTAAACTGTACCCTAGGTGGGGTTGGCGAAAGGGCCTTTCTGTGTGGAGTTTGCATGTTCTCCCCGTGTCCCCTAGGGTAGATACCCTCACAAAAAACATGCAGTAATTCTGGTCTCTATACTGCCTCCCCCTGGTCAGTCGGGGCGCCTGATGGAGGGGAAAGGAACTGGTTGGAATAACGTGTTCCTTCCACGCGCTACGTCCTACCGGGGAAACTCCCCCCTGTCAGGTGATAAGAAGTGGCTTGCTAGCTCTGATATTGATTAATACTCGAAATATTATCAAAGTTTTCTGCGGCACCCCTGGCCTTGCGTCACGTCACCCTAGGGTGCCACATCAGCCACTTTGAGAAACGCTGCCTTTAGACTACATATCCCAGAATGACCCAGTGCTTGGGGACCAACCTTCTCCTATACCAGAATTCAACAGTACTCCCCAGGAGAACCACATGGCTGAAGAGAGAGTCAGAGCATCCTCCTCCTCTTCTTCGCTGTTCACTTTAAACCTTCCAAAAGGGCTGCAAGACACACATGTAGGATTTATCATATTATCACATCATATATTATCGTATACCGGTATCAGTAAAATACAGCAGCTGGTTAATGGTTCACATAATGGCAAGGCTGGCAGTGTTTTCAGCCAACTCCCTCCCCATCCAGTTTGGAAATCCCAGTCGGACTACCATGTCATTCATGTCATACTATATATTCTTACCATATACTTCACCTTTATTTGCCCTGGGCAAGGGGATGACAAAAGGACTGAGAGGGTGATTATTAAACAGCAGCTGACCAATCAGCGCAAGCTAAACCCGTACCAGCCCTTGGGATAATACGGATGCTACCTTAGGCAACAAAGAATGCCCAGGTGTTCATTTATACTTTTCATTTATACTGTTGATTAGTGCTATACGACATTACCCAATCCAATGAAAATTAGATTATGTCATGGTGAGTTTGATTGCGCCCAGGTGATCATTTATACGTTTCATTTATACAGTGCGGTTGATTACGGCTATGACATTTCCCAGTACGATGAAAATGAATGCCCATGATGTCATGGTGAGTTTGATTGCACCAGGAACACTTGCAGGCATGATCAGTTTCCGCATGGATGGGATTCAGTGAGACACGAAAGTGTGACAGACATCACGGGAGCTCAGCGGAGCGGTACATCGATGGAGGTTTGTGTTTGTGAATGAGGGATTACTTCCTGAGAATAATCGCTGGGGATAGGTACTCACCAGTGGTGTAAAGTAACCAAGTACATTTACTCAAGTACTGTACTTAAGTATCATTTTGATGTATTTTTACTTTACTGGAGTATTTCAAATTTTCAATACATTTACTTATACTCCACTACATCTCAGAGGTCATAGTATACATGTGTTTACATTGTCAATCCGTACCGCAAGAAGACCCCTATACATAACGAGGCCCAGTGTATTCAATAAGATTAAACCTTATGTTATGGTTATGGATTGACACACACACACAAAATAGAAAAAAATAGCTGATGTACAAGCTGCATTGCGGTGCGTTTTGAGCTTGTAGATCTGCTATTTTGGCTACTTTTGTGTGACACTATAGTGTGACGAAGTAGGGCATTAATTTATGAAAAAAAAAACAATTATGTCTGTCTACCCACCCACTACACACATGCAATAGGCTTTAAAGTGATGCAACTCTGTATATTTCATATCATATGCTATATCATACTGTATATCATAACATTTATCATTCCATATCACATATATTATCATATTATCTATATCATATCATAGCAAGATCTCATATGTCACATGTGGTCTCATATCCTCACCTAAACCGGTCTAATAGGTAGAGCATCACCGCCACCACATGGACCGATAGGCCGACTAGAAGCCACAGTGTGCTCTGGAACGGCTGCATGAAGGAATCCAACGTACTGCGAGGGATTTCCTGCACACACACGCACGCACACACACATTCACGCGCACACACACACACACACACACACACACACACACACACACACACACACACACACACGCACGCACACACACACACAGAGCTCGTTGTCGTAGAAAAAAGGTACTGTACCATATACAGTATCGTCTCTGTTGGGTGGAAACCTCATAATTATGTCCAAAACTGCTACTTTTCAGGATTCAAATTCAAAAACAGCTAAAAAAGTAGCAGATCTACAAGCTCAAAACCGAGCTTGCAGATCTGCTACTAGTAGAGGCAACTTTGTGTGACGCTGTGCTGTAGTATGATCAAGTAAGTAGGCCGTTAATTTACAATAACACACACAAAGTTAAAATATGGAGTGGTTTGGTTTCTGCCCGACAGCAACGATTATGTAACTATTACCATATTGCAGTAGTATAGAGCAGGGGTCTTCAGCAGGGGGTCCGGGATCCCTAGGGGGTCCTCAGAGTTACTACAGGGGGGCCACCAAATCATTGTGTGATTGGATTTTTCTTTTTACATTAACCACTTGAACCCTATTATCCCTATTCTGAAGAGAACTTAAACCAAAAATAGCAGATCTACAAGCTCACAACGCCCTGCGAGGCGTTGTGAGCTTGTAGATCGGCTATTTTCGGGAAAAGGTTAATGAAATCTGTGAAAATAAAATGTTTTATACAGTATGTAGTGGGGGTCCCTGCTTCATCTCTCTTTCAGCTAGGGGGTCCTTGGGCTGAACAACATTGAAGACCCTTGGTATAGAGTATATCGTGTGTAGCCTATAAAGTACCTTTTTGACCAGAATGGTCAGTCCTTGGTATTTAAACGGCTTTGAGAACTCGATGTACTGGGCACGCTCGTTGTTGATGGTGAGAGGAGCGACTATCATGTCTGCCAGACCTCCCAGCAACTCCCCCATCATCCCGTTCCACTCCTTTTTATTACTGTTGTTAACCTGGAGAGGAGGAGAGGACAGGAGAGGGAAAAAGTGAGGTCAAATGGAGAAGTAACGATCAGGCAAGGCAAGGCAGTTTTATTTGTATAGTACATTTCAACAACAAGGCAATTCGATGTGCTTTACACAGAACATCAAGCAAAGGAAACATAATTATAAAATTATAAAATGACATTAGGATGCTGTTAGATCTATTTTTAGTACATTAGATTCTGGTTGTGTACCATTTTGAGTAAGAGTCAAATTAATGTCGCCGTAGCCTCAAGATATCGAAGAGATGTCATTATGCATGTCAAGTAACAAACTTTGACACAGAAAGATAGCTGGCAGTGTAAGGTTAGGGCCAGAATAATGTTTTGAACTTACAGGCGCCTCTCTAAACAACAAGCTGATAAACACCACCAAAGCTGACAACCACCACCAAAGCTGACAACCGACTGCTACTGGACCCAGAGACGATCGAATTAACTGTTATTGTCACGTCCTGGGTCTGTCCCCAGCCCCTCCCTTCTCCTCTTTGGTCTGATTGCCTAGAGTGGACTCACCTGCGGGTGTCAGGCATGCCTAGTTGGCTTACAAGCCTCAGAAACTATTTAATACTGTGTGTGACCTAGCTCTGTGTTGTTTGTCGGGTTTCTATGCATTCTGATGTGTCCTGTGTTTTGCCCTGTGAGGTGTACCTTATTTGTTATTAGATTAAGTAAAGTCTTCGTTAAACTGTCCTCCTTGGTTTCCTGCCTCTACTTTGATGTTGAGTTACTGCTTATGGGTCCAAAAACATCCGGGTCCCTCCTGACAGTTATTCCACGATTATGTATTTTGTCTTGTCATTGGTCAGGGCTGGTGAATGTACAGGGCCTGTCCTGCCTATTACGTGATGCATTGTAACATCTGATTTCGTGCTGGGATATAATGCCCTGTCATTCTATTGTTTGATAGAGAAAGCTTTTACCATCCAGGAGACTAGCTATCTGCCTGCCTGCTGTGACCTCGTACCATTTTCTCTCTTTGAATTGAATGAATCATTATTATTATGAATTCCAACCGCCGTGTCTAAGTCGTATTTCTTGTCGTAAAATACTTTTTGAGTTCGAGTGGAACAACTTTTATCGATACTCTACAACATCTTTCTTACGGTCTACTGGTTTTACTGCATTTCCAAGGAACAGAATAAACCCATCAGGTGCATAAAACAAAATAAGTGAAAATGTATAGATACAGTTACAGTTCAGGTTAGAAAAGAAAAGAGAAACAATTTACATAACGGCTGCGACAAGCAGAAAGGTCTTTGTGTTTTAACCCATTAAGACCAGGAATGTATTGTGTCACTTTAGATTTCTTATTCAAAAATAGCAGATATACAAGCTCATAGTGCGGCACCGAGTGCCGCACCATGAGCTTGTAGATCTGCTATTTTTTTAAATCATGAAAAGTTGTGCAAATATTTTTAAAAAAAACTATTTTTTTGTAACTCAAATCTTTGCTTCTGGGGGTTCCTGGAACTAAATATTTTACAAATGTTCGCTTAAAAAATATATATAATTTTGCCACGATTTTTCACGATTTTTCAAAAATAGCAGATCTACAAGCTCACTCGGTGCCGCGCTATGAGCTTGTATATCTGCTATTTTTGAATAGCCAAAGAAATCTAAAAATTACACACAGATGCGTTCCTCGTCTTAATGGGTTAAAAGAAAGAAGAGTGGCAGCAGAGTTTTTATGGGAGTTTGTTGGATAGGAGAGGAGAGAGCGTTTGTGGGACAGACAGACAGACAGACAGACAGACAGACAGACAGACAGACAGACAGGAGAAGATAAGATACGGGCAGAGAGTGGGGGATGGTGGAGAGGAGAGACGTGAAAAAAAAAGACAAGAGGAGAGGAGGATGGGAGAGAGAGGGAGAGCATGGAAAAGTGAAAAATGATTTGTGTGACAGATAAGAAGGAGGAGGGGGGGGGTAACATAATGAGAGGGAGGGATGACAGGAGAAAGTGAATCAGAGATTGTCAGAGATAAGTGGAGATAGATAGATGATGAGAGAAAGAGAGCAAGAGAGAACAAGCGAGAGCATGAGAGAGAGAGAGAGAGAGAGAGAGAGAGAGAGAGAGAGAGAGAGAGAGAACAAGAGAGAGAACAAGTGAGAGCAAGAGAGAGAGAGAGAGAGAGAGAGAGAGAGAGAGCAAGAGAGAGAACAAATGAGAGCAAGAGAGAGAGAGAGAGAGAGAGAGAGAGAGAGAGAGAGAGAGAGAGAGAGAGAGGGAGAAGTAAATCAGAGTTAAAAGGGTCACTGCTCTCAGCTCAGCCAGGCAGATAAAACTGTCTAACAGCCAAAGTACAGATCTACTGTAGGCTACACTGGACTGTGTCTTCTCCAGTATTATCTATGTACTAGCATAATAACATAATACTTACAGAATACTACCGTAATACTTATACTACTACTAATAATAATACACAATACAATTATAATTATATTAATAATATTATATACGATTTTTAGAGGTACAGGCAGTACAACTTGTTAAGAACACGCCAAATGGATGACACAAAAAGCCAGAGGCTTGTTTCCATTGTGGGCCCTGATATAGCATTTAAATGTATAGCATTAAAGGTCCCATAGAGTCAAAATGTGTTTTGTCTGTTTTGCATTGTTTTTGATTGTGAAATATGTTACTGCTATTCATCTACTTCATGCAGCTACAACATGTTATTGTATCTCCTACCGGAGACTCCGCCGGTCATCAAATTATTGGCTAAGGAATGTGACAAAAACTAAAAAGTCTCCATGGAATCAATGCTCCATGAGCTGGTAATCGATAGGGGGGAAAAAAATCATTTTGGGGGTGAACTATCCCTTTATGTGGTTAAATTAGGCCATGGGGAATATATCATGCCATGGGCTGCCAAGCAGTCACTGCACACTGTCTCAAAAGAGAAGATAATGATCCAGACTAGGTCAAGAGACCCTGCTGCAAGCATGGTGTTAATAATTAAGTGTTGGATTAATTTTAATGACTTACACTTACACTAACATTAGGGTAAATGTGTTCCTAGCTAATTGTTGCTTGCCTGCTTTTGGCTAAAGAGGAGCTCGTCAAGGAGAGAGAGAGAGAGAGAGAGAGAGAGAGAGAGAGAGAGAGAGAGAGAGAGAGAGAGAGAGAGAGAGAGAGAGAGTTTATGGCACAAGATGCATGTGTGTACTGTACGCACCAACGCTGTACGTACCAACGCACGCGCGCTTCGCGTGCGTTGGTGCACACAGTGATCAGGGGGGGCCTGATCACTGTGCTGTGCCTCCCGGCCCGGCTTTGAGTTGTTCCACCACTGCGTGTCACCACTTCGCCCATCCTGACTCCACCGGACAGGAAGGACGCCTGTGACCACGGTTGCAACGTCGTCACGCACCAGGGAGAGATCACCACTTTTCGAAACTTCATGGTGCGGTATCTTAAGACTCCGCATCCACCTCTGAAAAGGTCTCATGTGGAATCTCCCCAGCCGTATCAGGTGTATGGCCGAGGCCGATAATTCTCTGATGGCACCCTTGCTCAGCAGAGACACCACTTCCTCCCGTAGCGTCACAGCCGCCTGGCCTGATGCTCGGGAGAAAGTAACCTCTTCCGTTAGGGGAGGTTTATGGGAAAATTGCAACCTATATCCTCTCGTAATGGTACGAGAGGATATCAAAACCAAATCCCAAGGATTTGGTTTACAAGCTTCCCATTGCGCCAAGCAACGAGCCAGAGGGTTCGTGGGGTCGGAGGGGGTCAATGACGTCATCAGCTCCGAAGAGCGTCGCCCCGTTACCAAGGTAACCGGTGAAACTGCCAGCCCGACCGGCGTAACCAGTGGGAGGGCGTCCACAGGGGGCAGCAGTGGTCGCCTCCGTCCGTGTGTCAGCGGACATGAAGAACTCACCACCTCGGAGGACGAGTCCGTTCCCATGGGAACGGAAAGCGTTGACATTCCTCTCGACGAGAAAGCGGAACCCTCACTCGGTCGAGTTTCTACCCGGAACGAAACTCCATTCCCCCTCGGGGATAGTTGAAGGGGTAACACCAGGGTTCGTTGGTCCGTCAACTTCCGCCTCTTGGCGACCGCCATCTTAGGGAGGTCAACTGGGGCGGGCCTCTTGTGCGGAGACGTTGTTGCTACACGGTACAAGACTTTCGTCCCACCAGGGGAGTTCAGACGGTGTAACACCGGGGCTTTCTGGAATACGCATTTCCGCCTTCCCTCGTCCGCCATTTTAGGGCATTTGAGGGAGGCCGCCATTTTGGCTCCCGATCGTCCCACAGATGAGCTTTGCAGCCATCTGCCGGACGAAGGAGGGAACTGCACAGTGAAAACAACACTCAATAGACATTTGATTTATAGCAGAAATAGGTACTCTGACATCAGTATGAGAAGAAATGAGCATTTGTGTTTTCAGCAACGGGTTTATTCCACACACACAAATCACATTACACACATTAGACTTAAAGGACAGCATGGCAATTAAATTGTCTTTTTCAGCGTCTCTTATAGTCTCTGTGTTCCCGTGGAGCCGCCCGTGGCCCTGTCCGTCGGGGCAAGAAGAGCGCCAGTTCTGGTCCCCAATTGGGGAGCTGACCCCGCATAATACCGGCCAAGTGGCCGTGACGGGATCAGCCATAGACCGTCACTTACCCCTCCCTTTGCGACCAGCCCCGAGGTCCTTTCGGGGGGGTTTTACCGGAGGGGGGGTTTCAGGGTCTTTGCGCTTTCTTACGTCCCCCACGCCGAAAGAGCCGCATGGACGTTCCCAGGAGTTGGTTCTGGCGGAGGACGACCTGGACGCTCCTCGTCTGCGTCCAGCGACGGCGGTGGCGAGGAGGCCAGCGGCCGCCCCTCGCCTCTGCTGCTCCTCCGCCTGTGTCCTCCCGATCTGGTCCGTGCTGCTATCGAAGAGGTTGTGGGCCTGGAGGGGAAGGGCGAGAAGTCCTGTAGACAAATCCGCCCCCGCAGTTGTGGCCAGGTCCAACCACTGGGCCCTCTCCAAATCCGCGGTGAGGGCCATGGCCCGACCCGTCCCCATCAGGCTCTGGCAGGTGCAGAGGATGGCTAGCTGCGTTAGCCTGTCCAGCTCCGCCGCATCCTCCACCCATTCTCCGTGGATCGCTGCCGCAGGCATCCCGTCCACCAGGGGTTTGGCCACCAGCTCCCGAAGCCTGACGGCGGCCGACCCCTGCAGCAACGAAACCGCGTTGAGCGCCTCCGCAGCCGAGCCCGAGGCCTTGTAGAGGGCGTTGAGGGCCGCTGTGCGGTCCTGTCTGGTGTGCTCGGCGAAGATGGGCCGATGCCCCTGTCCGATTCCCACCGAGCCTCTCCTCGCCCTCTCGATGCGAGTCGCCAGGGCAGCGTCCATGGGGGGAAGGCCACTGACCCCCAGGTCCGCCCCAGAGACGATCTTGGTCGCGAAACTGAGTCGCTCCAGTTCCCCCCTACCTCGCGAGTGGTGTAGGGCCTGGATCTTGGTGCATCCTGTGGTAGGCCTGGCCCGAGGTCCGTGCTTACCACCGACGCCGTGTGGCCCGTGGCAAGGCCAGCGTCGGTGTTAGCATTGCTGCTGCTGGCGGCCGCCAGGCCCTGGGCCCTTCTGAGGCGGCACTCCAGCTGGTGGACTGTGAAGTCGTCACAGGGCTTGCATGCGTCTCCGTCGCCTGCGTGGTTCAGGGCGAGTTGGTGGTCGGTAGGCCGCAGCCCGTCAGACCGCAGACACGAGGCGCCTCCATCTTCTTTTCCTCCAGTCACCACGAGGCAGTTAAGCGCAGCTAGGCTAACCCAACCTAGCATACGCCTGTTAGCTTAACGCGGCCTGTAGTCTGGCTAGCGGCGTTAGCTAACTTCTTAGCTCGTGGAAAACTGAGAGGACAGGAAAAGTAACGCGGGAGCGTTTTAATCTAACAACGATAAACTGTAAAATAACGAAAACGCCCGTAGAGCGACACTGGGTGCCCTCGCTATGGGTTTAGTTGGGATTCGTCGAAGTTTATCGCGGTTGCTAGTCGTGTTGTCTTCAGGACTTGTGCGCTTTCGCTGCTAGCAGAGTGAAGGAAGAGAATGAACCTGGTGACGCAGGGGGCTTTATAGCCAACCGGTTTCCAGTTTGCGTCACAGAACCCCGTCCAATCGAAGATTGTTTCCGGGAGCATATGTGTTGTGCTCTGTCGCATCGCCAGAGGGCGATGATATCCCATAAGTAAGTTTCTTATGAAGAAACGACAAGAATAACGTTAGTTACTAGTTACTTTGAATTAATATTACAAAACATACATTAACCACTTCAGCCCTATACTTTGGCTATTTGAAAATAGCCAAAAAGAAATCTTTGAAAATAGCAGATCTACAATCTCACAATGCATCGCAATGCAACGCATTGTGAGCCTGTAGATCTGCTATTTTCAAAGGATTTATTTTACATTTTACACATTTGAAAACATACATTCTGCATAATGAGTACTTTTACTTTTGGTACTTTAAGTACATTTTGATGCCAATATGTTTGCACTTTTACTCAAGTAAATTTTGAATACAGGACTCTTACTTGTAACACAGTATTTCTACATTGCGTTAGTGGTACTTGTATTTGAGTAAGAAATTTGAGTACTTCTTCCACCACTGACTGTATGTGTACATATGGAGAGAGCAATGTTTTTAGGGTCAATGGGTTGGCTTTACACAGGTTGCCAGTTGAAAGACCACAGCGCCTCCCTTGTTCTACCATGTCATCCAGCAACGGAAATCTGACAGCGGGATCACTTCCTCAATTGCAGGGGGTTGGAGTAAATTCTACTTCAAAGGGCCGTGTTTTCAGCCTTGCATTTCATTAAACCACTTAAACCCTATAGACTGCTTTTTTCTCCCCCCTCAACATCAAAAGCTCTTATCTGAAAAAATAGCCAATCTACAAGCTCACAACGCGCCACAGCGAGATGTTGTGA
The DNA here is from genome assembly GCF_963280865.1 of Gymnoscopelus braueri. Taxonomy (NCBI): domain Eukaryota; kingdom Metazoa; phylum Chordata; class Actinopteri; order Myctophiformes; family Myctophidae; genus Gymnoscopelus; species Gymnoscopelus braueri. Next base: position 14,114,226 of record NC_137608.1, on the reverse strand, counting down.
GCTTGTAGATCGGGTAATTTCGCCGAATGCCAGAATAGGCACGCTATAGGGCACGCCACCATTTTGAATGAAATGCCCACATTCCTTAGCCCAGGGGTGGGCAACTTTGATGATGAGAGGGCCACTATATTTCCACACTCACTCCAGATAGTCTGGTTCCTTATGCTTTGATTTAAAATGTTGTTGGATTTTTTTGAAGATTTGCAAAACTATACATTTTTGGAAAGGTTATTGTTTAAGGAATCAGAAAATCAATGTTGCCATTTGCCCAGATGTGTATATGGCGGCCATATTGGCAATTACAAAATGGCCACCCTAAAATGTACGTTTTTTAATATCTCGGCCTCTAAATAAGCTGGAACATTGATTTTAACTGCTAAACCTACATTTTCAGGGTCAAGGAATCCAATGGTGCAAGTTATTATTTCATTTTTTTGTATCATCCCATTGACATAATCCACCATATGAGTAAAAAACAGCACAACCCAGGCAGTCAGTCAGATACTAACTGTTCTTTTTAGTTATTTTAACTGTGAACTTTGGATGTTTGTGTAACCATATTAAACATCATGACATGTGTACTCATAGACAGTCTCTGCATCATCATAATCATCATCATCATCATCATCATCATCATCATCATCATCACTTTCGTGCATCACAGCTTGGGAATCATCATCATTCTGGCACTGGCTGCTGCACTGACACATTTCAGTACAGGCTAAGTCCTTAGCTTTGCAGGAACATCTGCCAGAAGAACAGTCAGATTTGCACTTGCATTGAACCATCTCAAGGATGGCCTGCCCTTTGGAGCTGGGAGGACCTCTGTGGTCGTTGGTTTCAGCATGCCATCCAAGTGTTTGAAGTACCCATTTCGCAGGGGATCCAGCTGTGGATCCTGCAGAGCAATGGCTGCTTGTGCCCATGCCCTTGTTTGGACACGGACTCTCAAGATGTGCTGCTTCAGAGCTCCAGGTGTTGGAGGGAGCTTGTCACTTTCTGCCCTGTGTTTGCAGAACAGATGCCATCACAGTTCAGGGATTGTCTTGATGTTGATAACCTTGGGTGAGTAAGCTGCACATACAAAGGACTCGGGTGTTGACAGCATTCCTTCTGTCACTTCTAGTTCATCCAAAAACATCTGCAGAGCGTTGATAACATCTTCATCCGTTTTGAGGTAGACCTGCAGCCAGGTTGCCTTGCCTATATGGGAGAACCTCCCTGTGTTGTCGGCCCCAGTGAATGCATGGAAGGCTGGCAAAGCCTTTGCTCTTTCTTTACCTAGATCTCGCCACAGTGGTTCAATCTGCACAACACCAGAGGCCATAGAAATGGACATGTTCTTCAGCAGGAGGTCATAGTTTGCTGTGACTAGCACTAAAACGTCCGTATCTGGGGAGAAAAATACCAACTGTGCATCAGGTGGGTTTCGCTGTGAAGCCAGCACAGCCTGGTGGATCAGCAGTGTGTCTGTGGTTATTTTATTCAAAGCTTCAAAGTTGCTCCTAGTGTATTTTTTGCTCAGCTTCACAAGCACCATGCCATCCACCAGTGCTATCTTCCGACTTGGCTGATCAGTAGATGTGGGGTCTGTAAATCCTGTATCAGTTGAATCTTGGTGGGTAGAAAGAGGCCATAGGAAACTATGAATTCACTCTGACACCACGGGCACTGTTTGCTCCTGATGGAACAATTCTGCCATGCCATGACAAGTCCAAGTTAATCCATCAACTTGAGAAGCTGACAAAAGAAGACATGCCCCATGAAGACCAGCCACCTCAAGCTGGAAGTTCTACCCACCAAGATTCAACTGATACAGGATTTACTGACCCCACATCTACTGATCAGCCAAGTCTGAAGATAGCACTGGTGGATGTCATGGTGCTTGTGCAGAAGCTGAGCAAAAAAAACAGCGACTGTAGTGACAGTCAAGGATCTGAGTGGCTGCTTCAATGATAGACTGATGCAACTAACACGAGATTATGATTAAATCATCCTCGTGTTCGACACATACAGGGCAGATTATCTGAAGTGTGCAACCAGAGATAAACGAAGACAAGGAAAAGCTTCTATTCAGTATCAAGTCAGAGATGACACCAACATCAAACACATCCCGATGAGCGGGTTCCTCTCCCATGACAAGACGAAGGCTGATCTGACTGACAATCTTGCTACCAAAAATCTAGAGTACAACAGGGGATCCTCCAAGCTGATCATCACGTCTGCTTCTGGATACACTAGGAGCAACAAAGACCTGGTCTTTGAATAAAATAACCAGAAGAAGCAGACACACTGCTGATCCACCAGGCTGTGCTGTCTTCACAGCGAAACCCACCTGATGCACAGTTGGTATTTTTCTCCCCAGATACGGACGTTTTAGTGCTAGTCACAGCAAACTATGACCTCCTGCTGAAGAACACGTCCATTTCTATGGCCTCTGGTGTTGTGCAGATTGAACCACTGTGGCGAGCTCTAGGTAAAGAAAGAGCAAAGGCTTTGCCAGCCTTCCATGCATTCACTGGGGCCGACAACACAGGGAGGTTCTCCTGTATAGGCAAGGCAACCTGGCTGCAGGTCTACCTCAAAACGGATGAAGATGTTATCAACGCTCTGCAGATGTTTTTGGATGAACTAGAAGTGACAGAAGGAATGCTGTCAACACCCGAGTCCTTTGTATGTGCAGCTTACTCACCCAAGGGTATCAACATCAAGACAATCCCTGAACTGCGATGGCATCTGTTCTGCAAACACAGGGCAGAAAGTGACAAGCTCCCTCTAACACCTGGAGCTCTGAAGCAGCACATCTTGAGAGTCCGTGTCCAAACAAGGGCATGGGCACAAGCAGCCATTGCTCTGCAGGATCCACAGCTGGATCCCCTGCAAAATGGGTACTTCAAACACTTGGATGGCATGCTGAAACCAACGACCACAGAGGTCCTCCCAGCTCCAAAGGCCATCCTTGAGATGGTTCAATGCAAGTGTAAATCTGACTGTTCTTCTGGCAGATGTTCCTGCAAAGCTAAGGACTTAGCCTGTACTGAAATGTGTCAGTGCAGCAGCCAGTGCCAGAACGATGACGATTCCCAAGCTGTGATGCACGAAAGTGATGATGATGATGATGATTATGATGATGCATAGAGACTGTCTATGATTACACATGTCATGATGTTTAATATGGTTACACAAACATCCAAAGTTCACAGTTAAAATAACTAAAAAGAACAGTTAGTATCTGACTGACTGCCTGGGTTGTGCTGTTTTTTACCCATATGGTGGATTATGTCAATGGGATGATACAAAAAAATGAAATAATAACTTGCACCATTGGATTCCTTGACCCTGAAAATGTAGGTTTAGCAGTTAAAATCAATGTTCCAGCTTATTTAGAGGCCGAGATATTAAAAAACGTACATTTTAGGGTGGCCATTTTGTAATTGCCAATATGGCCGCCATATACACATCTGGGCAAATGGAAACATTGATTTTCTGATTCCTTAGACAATAACCTTTCCAAAAATGTATAGTTTTGCAAATCTTCAAAAAAATCCAACAAAATTACATAGTGAACCAGACTAAGAGGGCCACATTGCATATACTGTCGGGCAGACACCTCTTATCTCCATATTTTAACTTTCTTCGTAAATGAATGCTGTACTTTGAAATTCACACAAAAGTAGCAAAAGTAGCCGATCTACAAGCTCAAAATGGGTCACTGTGCGACGCGTTTTGAGCTTGTAGATCTGCTATTTTTGCTATTTTTGAATTGGAATCCAGATAATGTTTTTGCTATTTTTGAACTGGAATCCAGAAAACACTGACACACAGTTGGCTAGCGTGTGGGAGCTCCCAGTGCTAGTTTTTTTACTTTTACTTGTAACTTTTTCCACCACTGACCTATACCATACATACAGTATGTTATTTTAATCATGATCCCTTGCAATTTACTAGCCATAAATTATAACAAAAATGTTTACATTTCAATGTATCACTCAATTTCAAACATGGCAATTCACAGAAATTAGCTCTTCCCTATGAAGTAACTCAGAAGGTTCACTCAGCACCCCATGTAATAATGACCTAGCTTGAATCTAGCTCTTTCTTAGCACAGGTAGAGAGCAAATCCAGGCACAGCCACTGGTAATGAACATAATTATAATACAATCAACTATGCAGCTAAAGTTAACTGTTTATTTAGCTTGCAGGGTTCAGTGTTCATTGCTAGAATTTTAATAGATTGTGTATTAACCTTTACCAGGCTTTCTTTCCCTTAGCCACTCACGGCAGTGAGCTAATTAATATTAATGACTAATAAGTAGTCACTTACATTACGACTGAAATACTTAGAACTGAAAATGACGAAAAGAGGAGAAAGACTACAAAACTAATTGAGATATGTTCAATGAAAAAAAAAGAAAAAGTGTGTTTAATAGATGCTCAGGAATGATCCAAAAAAGCATGTAATTATTGGACCTTTAAAGAAACAAATCTCTCTCTCTCTCTCACACACACACACACACACACACACACACACACACACACACTGGTACTCACGCGCTCCTGCGTGCCAAATTTCCCGTCAGCCACCAGGTGAACTTCATAAGTAAAGTTCATGTTCATGGCCAGTTTTATCAGCAGGTCGATGCAGAAACCATAGCAACACTGAGGAACTATGGGCTGACCTGAACAAAAAACACAAAAAAAACAAAAACACACACACACACACACACACACACACACACACACACACACACACACACACACACACACACACACACACACACACACACACAGCTGGTTATTTAACATGGAGATGTTTAGACTTAAATAAAGTCTGGCAGTTATTTCATTGACATCAACTACGCTGCCAATGTACATTTGTCAAACAGATGTGTCACGTGTGCGGTGTGCGGTGTGCGTGCGTGCGTGTGTGCGTGCGTGCGTGCGTGCGTACGTGCATGCGTGCGTGCATGCGTGCATGCGTGCGTGGGTGCGTGCGTGTGCACCTACCCGGTGTCGTTCCATTGGGTCCTGTACAGATAACCTTCTTGATAAGAACTCCGTTGAGTGTGTATTCCTCTTTACATGTCCCGTCAGTCTTTGTTGGCTTGACGTAAACAAATGGTTCCTGATGGATGGTCACAATCTGAAAACAGATTACATATTACAGATTATAATTGAGAGCCAGGGAGACCAATTATCATGTAATTACAAGATAATTACAATAACATATTCTTATGTTATGTGATATCATATAACATAAGACACATCTACATACTGCACACGATAATTACAATAGCGTGTTTTTTAGTTTAGTTTAGTTTAGTCATGTTTATTTCGAATGTTTTTTTTTGTTTTTTTGTTTTTTTGCAAATCACAACAATGAGATGAATATCAGATTAAAATATAGCAAAAAGGAAACCAAAAGTAAAATAAAAAAAAGATAGAGAAAGTAATCAAAACATATCCGAAAAGGAGTGAGAAGAAGTAAAAAACCTATAAACTCCCACCACTTTTATACCTTTGAGTTAAATAATTACTTACTCGCTGAATTCTGTGCCTTACATTATACTACTTATAAAAAATAAATATATACTCTTCAATGATATATCAAAATATATATCCTATATAAATATATATATATAAATATATACACATATACATCCATATCCTAAATACAAAATACTACAATACTACCCTATATTCTATGTATAGTACATACTATATAATAAACAATACATACAAATACAGCAAATAACCCTGCTATCCATTCCCGTCCTCCCTGTAACTTGTGAAAACCAAACCCTTGTACATTGCTTTAAAATGATTGATGTTTGGAAGTTATAACCCCCCTCACGATCCTGAAACAAATTTAGGATGTTTTGGTTTTTTTATGTTGCAGTATATGATAGAACTTTACTAGAGGTAGTACAATTTACAATTCAGGCATTTAGTAGACACTCTAATCCAGAGCGATTTACACACACAATCAAATGCATAGAGAAATTGTAGTGCCTCAGTAAACTAGGATCACAGGTAAACCAAGAACCTAGCATCAGTCTAAACAATATACAATCAAAAAGAATATTCTTTACATTGAAACTAAAGGATACCAGGTAAACAGTGAACCTATATTATCTGTCTAAATAACATGCTATCTAAATTACGTTTTAACCTTGTGGTCAAAAAAGAGACAAGCCCAAGAAACAAAAACATGAGATTTGCAAAAGACATTAGAGTCAAAGACGGCGCTCTCACTATTGCAAGTTGGTGAAGACGCTTTTATAAAATAAAAAAGAAAGAAAGACTATAAAATGTCTAAAATTAGTATAAAATGATGAAAAACATGATTAATTTCTCTGGATATTAAAGTTATTTGTCACATCTGCCCTGTGCAACTTCAAAGCCTAAAAGCAATTGAGTAATAAGGGTAATTTTTATTCATATGTTCAAAACACAAGATCCTCTGAATATAAGCTTAATGCCTGGGGAGCAGATCTACAGGAGGATCTAACAGGGGAACAATGGTGTACGGCTTGTAAAGAAGCTCAATCCCAGACCAGGAATACACGTCTAAAACTCCTACAATACAATTGGCTTATGAGAGTGTACATCACACCAGTGAAACTTGATACGTTTAATAACAATATTCCGGACTTATGCACCAGATGCGGTGAAGATAGAGGAACATTGTTCCACTGTCTATGGTCATGTCCAAGATTGGAGGAGTTTCGGCGGGAGGTTGGGCCGGACATACAGAGGATCTTGTTAATTAATATTGTACCAGAACCCAAATTCTTTCTGCTTGGCCTCTATCCAGTTGGACACCGTATAAGGCGCAATGAACGAATGTTTATAGATATCTCTCTTTTACAAGCTAAAAGAGTAATAGCATTATCCTGGAAGAGGCCGGACAAACAAAGCATTGCACAGTTGTTCAGGGAACTGGCTTTGTGTCTACCTCTGGAAATAATTACATATTCTTATGGACAAACAAGATATGTTTCAGGAGGTGTGGGGTCGTTTCATACAAAGAATCAAAAATAATACAGAAGAGATCAACACTAGAGCAACGCGGACATTTGAAGCCTTTTATTATTTAGGTGCAAGTATACATTGACGACCGAAACGTTAGTCAATGTATACTTGCACCTAAATAATAAAAGGCTTAAAATGTCCGCGTTGCTCCAGCGTGATCTCTTCTGCATCTGTTGTCCCTACCCCTGTGACGCACCGGACTGGCCGTTTAAGGCTGAGGTGCAACGGTAGAATCCCTTTGTTATCAAAAATAATAATCTGTCACATTTAATGGAAGAACCTGGAGAGGAGTAGTGCCGATGTTGTTGCTATTGTCATTATGTGTGGTCCTTTTGTTGTTGTTATTTTGTGTGATTGGCTTGTAATGTTGAATGTAATTGCCCATTTTCTTTTCTGTATTGTAATGTTGTAATGTTGTTTGGAAAAAGGAAAAATCAATAAATATATTGTGTATATAAAAACACAAGTAAATCGTTAATCGCAATTATTTATGTAAGGATAAGGATCATTCCTTTAAGGATAATTCCTTTAACAGGTCCGTTCATGAAAGTCCTTGCGGTCTTGTTTCCAATGAGGGCCTGTGAGCAATTAGGGGTTAAGAGTCTTGCTCAGGGACAAATTTCATTTCATCGACACATTTGCTGGCCTGCCTGGAATCCTACCTGGGGCAACCAGGGCCTCTGGCTCCCTAGGCGGGCTCACTAACCACTCAGCTATGGCCGCCCCCCATGTGACATTGAATAGTCCTGTAAAATGTCTTAATCGTGACAGCCCTAAATGCAAAGAACAGACTTGCGTCCCTGGGAGGAATCAGAATGTGTTCATCATGAGGCCAAGAAGAACACATCTCATACTAGTCTGTAGACAGACAATGTATTTGAGGTCATGTAGGCTAATCATGCACATGCAGCTCGCTGCTCTAATCAGCTGTGCGTTCCTGTCAAAACACTGGGACCTCACATATCCAACCACGTCGCAGTCATTTAGCTGTTGTCGTTCATGCAGCACAATGATAACGACAGGGAAAGCAGCAGTGACTAACATATTACATACTGTAACCCTTACTGCACTTTTTTCACTTCCTGCATAATATCGTCACTGTCGGGTCCAAAAGCATTTTTTTTTATATCCATTAAAAGAATTATATAAAATAGTGAAAATAGCAAGATTATAGATTAAATAGATCGGCAAATTTTCACTACTTTTGTGTGACACTTGTGATGAAGCAGGACATTAGTTCACGAAAATATATTAAATGTGGATTATTGAAATGTGGAGATACAAGGTTTCTGCCCATCAGCGACGATATGACATATTGTTGCAAGTGGCAAAACATTAGTATTGGCTTTTAATAGTTATCTCTGTCTGCGATGCTATAGCATGCACTAATTCATTTAGTGGAAGTAGTAGTAACAGCAGCAGTAGTTAGTACCTTCAGTCTAGTAGACATCTGGTATCCTCGTGGTTTCTCTGTTTCTCCTCCAGGCCAGATAATCTTCCTCTGAGCGTTCATAACCACCTGAACACACACACGCACACGCACGCGCACACGCACACGTGCACACACACACACGCACACGCACACGCACGCACACGCACACGCACACGCACACGCACGCGCACGCACACGCACACGCACACGCACACACACATACACACACACACACACACACACACACACACAATATCTATATGTGTGTGTGATCTGATATTGCAGGTCCACTTGACCCTTGTTGCACTCCCTTATGGGATAGAAAACCAGCAGTACTAGCAGGTCCTGGTAGCATATAGGCACCGATCCCATGGGTGCCCGGGAGCTCCAGCACCCACGGGAGACAGACGAGCGCCCACTGGGAATGTGCCGGTTGGACGGTCAATGTGTAATGCTTTCTATAACGTGCGCAGGATGCAAGATGTACCCACATGTAATTCTGAACGGAATTTTCAACTCTCGCTCTGTAATAATCTGCAATGTCTGATTATTGTGCCAGTTATGGTTTTATCATCAGCCAATAATCACATTGTCACTTACTTCTCTCTCTTTCTCTCTCTCGCTCTCTCTCTCTCTCTCTTTGTCTCTCAAAGCCGGAGAGACAGAGAGAGAGAGAGAGAGAGAGAGAGAGAGAGAGAGAGAGAGAGAGAGAGAGAGAGAGAGAGAGAGAGAGAGAGAGAGAGAGTGGGTACATCATGCGCAGGATGCATGATGTACCCACATGTAATTCTGAACGGATTTCTGTCTTTCAACTCTCGCCCTGTAATCTGCAATGTCTGATTATTAATTCCTTGTGCCAGTTATGGTTTTATCATCAGCTAATAATCACATTGTCACTTCTCTCTCTTTGTCTCTCTTTCTCTCTCTCTCTCTTTGTCTCTCAAAGCCGTAGAGAGAGAGAGAGAGAGAGAGAGAGAGAGAGAGAGAGAGAGAGAGAGAGAGAGAGAGAGAGAGAGAGAGAGAGAGAGAGAGAGAGAGAAAGAGAGAGAAGTTATAGCCCGTCCGAAAAGGTCTAGTCTCACAGCAAACACTCTAGCAGCCTACTCATTAAGGGGTTAAAATGTAGGCAGCTTTTTGTGATGCTGGGTGCACAGACATGTGAACAGGCTTGGTGTTGAGCACCCATGGCCCACGGGCAAAAACATAAATCGGCACCCATGCCTGGTAGGATACTAGGGGAACCAGCAGTACCAGGTGTCCTTGTAGGATATACTACCAGCATAGAGGTCCTGATATAGCATATAAAAACAAGCAGAAATAAAGCTCCTGATATGAAACTATAGTGCTTCAGTGTGTGCCGGTGCTCTATAACCATTTTTGTTCATTTTTATTTTGTGTACATGCCAAATGTTTTTACATGCATTTGGGACTTTACACTATTTGATGATAGAAAACCAGCAATACTTAGCAAGCAGGTTTTTAACCTTACCTGTGATCCATTGAAGACTCCTACTTGCACCAGTCTGCCAGGTTTCTGCAGGTTGAGAATGCTGTAGGTGGCAAAGCGTCTGTCTCCATCGTCGTTGAACTCAATCCTCCCCGTCAGACCGTCTGGGTACTTAGATGACATCAGCACCCTGACAACCAATCACAGAATTGTTACTCTATAATGCGCCTTTATTAACAACTTTGATGTTGTTGAAGCAATTTGTAACTGTTTTTAAAAAGTGATGTACAATTAAAGTTTATTATTATATTAATATTATTATTATTACAATAACAATAATAATAATAATAATAATTATTGTCTCCACCAGGCCGAAGGCATGGCGAGAGAGTATGTTTTACCCCCTGTCCGTCCGTCCGTCCGTCCGTCCTTCTGTCTGTGAACAGCTAATCTCCGGCACCGTTGGCCTGATCGCAACGAAACTTTGCAAACACACTCCCTGAATGCCAATTCCGAACCTCTGCCCCAAATTTTTCACATGGGCCTGTTATAGCGCCACCATGAGGCCGATTTCTGACCTGGCGGAGACCTGTGCTCCGAGGAGCACTTTTTCTAGTTATTATTATCATCCTACTGACCGTTTGAAAAGTGGTCCGGTTCTCCAGATGTTGGTGTTTCCCACACATCCTCGGGGAGGTTCAGTGATGTTCTCCTTTTCAAAGAGCTCCTGTAGAGACTGGGCCACCACCGACACTGCATCCGTGATATGGGCCGACTCATTCTTACCGTTTATCAACTGTAACCCCAGAAGACCTAGCACCAGAGAGAGAGACAGGTCAGACACTGTAGTAGACACACACTCACGTTCCCAAAATACATGGACATAATTAAAATAGTTGAATTAATTAAATAGTAATTAACATAGCACACCCTCAAATTAATTTTACAAATCTACAAATAGATTCTGGTGTATAACTGAAAGAGTCTAAAAGCCCCACTAGCGGGCCCTAGAGGTCATTGCTGATTAAAAAAGGGGGCAGGATGCCAAGGGTTTGGAAGAGTGTGGTTTTGACAGGGGGTGTTACGTATATACAGTATTCATTCATAATCATTGAAGGATTAACACATACTGTAAAAAGCAGCAAAAGCTTTAAAGTTAAATACAATAAAGTACCACAATTAAAAAGCTACAAAGTGCCTCTAAAACAGGAAATAGGGTGCAGGCTCGAGAGAAAAGGGGGGTGATCAAAATCAGTAGGGTTCATCCTACAATCTGCATATTAGATTATGAGGTATATCACATGCAAAATGGTCATTTTGGCCTAAGGGTGGTGCTAGAGGAAATGCCATCGGATCAGTAAATAAGTAGGGTTCATTCTCTGGCCATTGCGAAGGTGCACAGTCAATTCCATGGATATGTTTGTTTGGTGTTAATAGCTAGTTTGGGACTAAAGTGCTGGATGGACTGAACGGCACAGGCAGTCCTTAGAGCCCCGTCGCTTGCAGGGCTAATAAGAATCATCAGTGTGAGGGAGGCACACATGCGCTCACGCACACACACGCACGCACACACACACACACACACACACACACACACACACACACACACACACACGCACACACACACGCACATACACGCACACAGGTGTGAGGCGTCAGGCTAGCATGCTAGCATTAACAAGCTGGTGGGTCTGTTGCATCACGGGACCACATGCAAGGAGCAAGATGCTACTCTCTAAAAAAGCAACAACAACAACAACCGGTTGCCCCGCTGAACAACCCTGATACAATGCTTCCTAACCAAACACTGGCATATTGGCAAACAACTGTCTGCACCTACATATAATGCAGCTAGACAAACAACAATTGATTAGCAATGTTGGCATTCCTCATTAAAACAATGAGTAGCCTACTGCTAGCTGCACAATAGTTGCACTTAAGCCAAGTTTATACCCCGTGGCACGACGTGTCACTTGCCGACCAGTATTGATCTACAAGCTAACAACGTATTGTGACACGTTAGCTTGTAGATCAATTCTTGACGGTAGGGTGTCAGCCCTATGTTCCCTCATTTTAGGGTTGGTGTTGGAATTAGGCCGGGTAGGTAGGTGTTGGGATTAGTGTTAGGGTTGTGGTTGGGATTACGGTTGGGATTCAGGGTTAGGGTTAGGGTTAAGGTTGAGGGAACATTGAGCTGTGGGAACATCGGTATGCTCCCGTCTCCCGACTAGCTAGCTGGATCCATTGGTTTCAATGTGGAATGCTAAGCAGCGCTAACACACTGGCTTTATGGCTGGCTGGATTATGAATGCAGGCAATAATATGAGTGTGTGTGGAAAGGAACCTGGCTTGAATCCAAATGGTCACTGTGTTGCTTTGGAGCTCCTTTAAAATGGTTTCGTCACAAAAGCTTTTGACAGCTTTTATTTACTATACTACTCTACCCAATGACGTTTATGTACAGAATTGTGAATAATATGCTTTAATAGCACATAACAGGCTAGGTAGTTTCTTTAAGATTAACTATAAGCCCTACCAATAAGAATCTTCTCTGTGTCTGTGTGGTCATACAGAATAATATACTGTATGATATACAGTAGTGTGTGGAACCTTGGAATCAAAGCCATGTGATCTAGGCTATACTGTACCTATACTTTGGTGCTATACTGACAATACTCAGATGCACTTAATAATCCACCACTGTACACAATAGCACAATATACTGTATATGATGGCAATAAATAATAAAATGTCTTTCTTTTCTTGTTTAAACCAGCAGAATGTTAAAAGTTGAAAACATATCTAAGAATACAAAAAAAAACTGCACATTGTATAGAATTCTAACGATATATCTTTTGAAACCATTTTATATAAGCCCAGTGGTTCTCGGTTGTAGATTTTTTTTAGAGTGTAAAATCACTGCACATTCCATGTTTCTTTTTAACAGAACAGCAGACGTGTCAACGTGTTTCCGTTAACATACAGTACACGTGACACGTGCTCTGTTAATAAGTACAGTAGCTGATGCACAGATGTGTTAAGAAGGACATGCTGTTTTGTAGCGCGCACAGGCTAGCCTTTTACAATATTAGCTAGCAGCTGGAAATGTTGAAGATCAGCCAGCTAGCCAGGGAACTTCACACAGCAGATTGAATGTGACATCATATTGTTTATAATAAGCTACTGAACGCCAATCAGCCATACATATTAATGACCATAATCCTGAACATAATTATGAGTCGGTTCTATCCATCCATCTTACAAGGAGTGTGAAATTGCTATAAATAATAAGCCTGATGATATTAAGGAATTAATTGCCAGTGTTTTCAGTTATCTGGCTGACTGAGCCATTTAACCACTTAAGCCCTATTTCGAACAACTAATTGAAAACATTTTCAATTAAAACAAATCTAAATATTTAAATGTTTGATAGCCAATCGACAAGCTAGATTGTTTACCTATAGGGCATGCCTTAAATAGGGACACCAGGGTTAAAGTTGTTAATGCATTTTAGGTTGAAGCCTGTGACCCATCTTATTCAGTACAGTAAAAGACTGCTAACATTAGAACCATCCAGTCATTTGGTCAATGCTAATGAGTTCTCTGGCTAGCTGAGTCATCCTGCGCAAATAGCCCCCCAGCCGGAGGCAGAAACACTGTGTTGAAAAGGGTGTGACTTCTACTGACCAGGGCAGAGCTTCAGACAGGAAAACAGGAAGCGACGGCGGAATCTTACCATTGCGCTCACACAGATTTCATTGTGTGTGGGCATGTGAGGTGGGGCGTTGTTGCTGTAGCAACTCTGCCTGGCAAATGTACTTACCCCCTACCTTTTACATGGGGTGGGACACACCCCACCCCATGTAAAAAAAAATCATGAACTTGATTCAAACTCGTTATGTGTATCCCTGCTTCTGTAAATTCTGTGAACCTACATAAAGACTAGACATAACAGTACAGGTTCTATATGTTCTCTAGTCTAGGCGTGTTAATGGCTTGTCTACTGAAAGAAGAGGTTGGCGAGCGGGCAGACGACACACACTATAAAAATGAAAACAAACAGAAAGATGTTAGACATTTAAAGCCACAAAGTTTCACAGAATAAACACCGTTTGGAACCTTTAAACATGTTGGTCTGTTTGGGATGTTTAAACGTTCAAACGCGTCAGAAAGAGAAACACAACGCACACCGAGGTGTTAGCTATGATGAGTACAGATGTCATCATTATGAGAGAGAGAGAGACAGACAGAAAATGGGTGTCCATCCATCTGTTTTCACGTGATTTTTTTTTAATATGCTCATGAAAACCCTGAATGGAATTGACCCATTAAGACCTGAGGCCGACTCTACAAATATCTTCCAAATCAGTTCTCTTATTTCGTTCCAGGGACCCTCAGAAGCAAAGATTTGAGTAAAAAATATCCGCTTAAAAATATATATATATTTATATTAAAAGAAATCCAAAATAGCAGATCTACAAGCTCATAGCACAAAGTGCTATTTTTGAATAGCCTATTAGCTAGCCTTTGGCTATTTTTGAATAGCCAAAGAATAAAATAAAGTGGTCAAAATCTAAAATGACACATGATGCTTTCCCGGTTTTAATGGGTAAAAAAAAGAAAAAGGCCTAAATATCGCCAACACTTTTTGGCACTTGGCTGATGTAGAAATGCTGGATAGAAGATGCTGATAAAGGAACCGGATGAATTGAATACACGATGACTTGCCAGTGACCTACCAAAAGTTTCAGGTTTATAGAAAAAAAAAAATAGTTTCTAGTAATCCATAAACAGTGCTGTACACCACCTGTCGGAGGGCTGTTATGTAACGTCAATGCAAACTATTCCATATGACATAATCGTGTTGCGTTGTTCTGAATGTTTGCACAACAGGTCATGGGAACATCATGCACTGATAATTTTTTTCGCTGACTTTTTGGAAATTTGCGCAACATTTGGATGGAAACCGAGCCAGAAAGAGAGAGAGAGAGAAAGAGAGAGAGAGAGAGAGAGAGAGAGAGACACAGAGAGAGAGTGAGAGAGAGGGAAAGAGAGAAAGAGAAAGAGAGAGTCTGCCATATGATCTAACAGCAGGGCAGGCGGGGTGGAGATGTCAGGTTGGAGATGGTTGGGAGGAGGTGCGTTCCTACCATCTGGTGCCTCACTCAGGGCCTTTCCGCTCATCTCTCTCTCCCCGACCAGCCAGACGTACCCGGAACCCGTCATGTTGAGGTGACGAGCTGCTTTATAGACCAACGCAGCCTCGTCCTCACTGTGTGTCACACACGCACACACGCACACACGCACACACGCACACACACACACCCATCAATTCAAATTTTTGCCTGTGATTAATTTTGATTGTTCGCCATGAGAACAAAGCTTTTGCTTAGTCTTTTTTTCTAGGTCTTTTACTCTATGCCTTAATTAGTTTTCAATCCACTTTTTATCCCAAGAAGGGTCTAATGTGGTTGCAGAATGTTTTTTGTTTCTGTCTTGCCTTTGTTTTTTATGCCATTGTTTTTAAATCCTGTAGAACTTTGTGATTTGCAAAAATGTAAAGTATGTTATAAATAAAATGTATTATTATTATTATTATAATGTTTTGTTCGGTATAAATAAACAAACGTTACTCTCTTGAGACTAGTCATTACTTACCACATTACTTTTGTCTTCTCTTTTGAGAGAAGAAAAAAAACCTATGTTTAAAGTAAATTATGCAGCCAAAGAATAAATAATTTAAATGTCCCACTCTAGATTATAGTTTAATTGCGGGACAGATTCTTTTAATTATAATTTTCAATTTAATCTGATTTTGATTCTTTGTTGAATTGGTACCGCTTTGAAAATTGTTCATCATCGTAAAACTCAGACGGTCCTTATTTTCCATTGTGTAACTTTGATTTGATTTTCTTCAATCCATCTAATATATGCTGCCATTTTGGAAATTTAAACCACCTCAGCATAATTTCATTGTGCTACCCATTCAGTAGCCTTTTCAGCAGTTATGGAGAACTTTTCACGTTTAAAGTAATTTCCATATAATTATCTTTAAAAAGAGCCTCATAGTGTCCTCTAGATATGGACTATTAAAGAAGTCAAGGTTGTACATTATGTCTTGCTTTAAAAAGTAGACTGTCGGCCATGGCCAAAACGTTAAAGCTAGGGTAAGTGATTTTCTTTGGTTAAAATAAGTTTCAAAGGCCCGGACCAATGGCGTAGTGGTCCGGGCACTTACGCTCTAATGTAGTCTGACAGCGCATCACTGGTTTGAGTCCCGATCCCGACGATCTTTGCAGAATGTCTCTTTTTTGGTCTTTTTTTCTCCTACTGCTGTGTGCAGAACAGACAGACAGACAGACAGACAGACAGACAGACAGACAGACAGACAGACAGACAGACAGACAGACAGACAGACAGACAGACAGACAGGCAGACAGGCAGACAGGCAGACAGACAGGTGTACTAACCTAGCAGACAGGATGATGACTCGAGCTTCCAGGTCTCTGGCCTCCAGTAGCAGAGATGTCAGGTTGGTATCTTGACTGAACAACAACACCTTCTCTGCCTGGATGATAGACAGGCCACCATGCAGAGAGACAGGTCAAGTGGCAGGAAGACGGGTCACGGCGCAGGAGGACAGGTCAAGTTGCAGGAGGACGGGTCACACCAAAGCAAAAGAAACACCACAGGACACATGGAGGACAACACATGATCAGCTGTTCACTATCAGAGCCCTCCCACCCACAGGCCACCACCCAACAACCATGACCACCACCCAACAAACAAACAAACCAACCAGCCATCAACCACCAACCACCAACCACCAACCACCAACCAACCAACCACCAACCACCAACAACAACCACCAACCACCAACAACCAACTCCAACAACCACCAAACAACCAACCACCAACAACCAACAAGCTGAACCATCAACCATCCAACCATCAATCACCAACCACCAAGAACAAAAAAACAACTCCAACAACCACCAACCAACCAACCAACCAACCGCCATTACATCAAACCACCAACCAACCAACCAATTAACAACCACCACCCAACAACCACCCACCCGTCGAACAAACTCCCATCAACTACCACCCAACATCTACCACCCATCAACCACCAACTACCTACAACCCAACATCTACCACCCATCAACCACCAACTACCTACCACCCAATAATCAAACTTTTGAGCGTTTCACTCGTAACGGCCGCTATTCCACCGCACATGTAAACACAACGATGCAACCACCCGTACAAATGGAACCAAATGGACCCTTACGGCCTCCTTAAAGAAGCGATGTATCCAATAGTGAGCCAATACAATACCTTGTCCTTGTTTCCTTGGGCAGCGCTGGTTAGCAGGGATCAATACACTTTTAGACCGACATGTTTGTGCCAGCGTGGGTGATTAGATTTATTTCTTGATCGCCTCTTGTTTTGATTGTTTAGACATGACGTCACAGGCCGCTATACTCGATAACAGGCTCGACAAGTCCAAAGCTTATTGATACCCGGGTCTCGATACATTCAGAACCGGACTGGACTCGGACTCGGTTTTCGTGCTCCATCCCTACTCACCAATAACCCCAACCACCCAACAACCAACCACCAAACAAACAACAACCACCATCACCCAACAACTACCCTGATGACAATAACACCAAAGGATTCCAAGAAAAAATAACCCACATCTTCCGTCCCTTGGTGCTGAGCCAAACTGCAAAAACAGAATCGTGAAAAACAAGACGAGGCTCGCAACTCACTTTAAAATGCTCCAATTGTATTCACAGCACAGCTGCAATATAGGACATTTCGACCTTGCAGTCTTTTTCAAGTATAGTATTGAAAAAGACCGCAAGGTCAAAACGTTGTATATTGCTGCTGTGCTGTGAAAGAAATAAGAGCATTTTAAAGTGAGTTGCGAGCTCCCATCTTGTTTTTCAATAACACCAAAGGACACATGGAGGCAGGGGTGCGGCTAGAAATCCTGGGGCCCTGACACTTGACGCTCCATCTTTTTATTCATGATTTTATTTCAAATCATGGCCAAGCTTTTTATTTTGGTTGTTGGTTTGTTGGTTGTCGTCTACTTCACCTTCACTCCATCTATCCCATAACCCTGGAGGGTCGTTGGGGTCCCGGGGCACCACAGATGATCTGTTGACCAGCTCTCTCCATCCCTATCTGTCCTCGGCAGCTCTCATCTTTTTTTCTTTTGTCTTCCTTGTCTCCTGCCACCTTGTACGGTGCCTTGCAGAATGGTCTTTGCAAGACCTGAGGATCTGGTGATGTGGCCGTACCATCTCAGTTTTTGCTTTATAACAGTGGTAAGCAGATCATCATGTGGGCCGATGGCTTGGCTAATCTTTTGCCGAACGACCTGGTTAGTGATGTGTTGGGTGTAAGAGATACCCAAGAGTCTTCTGTAACATCTGTATTGTCTTCTGCAGCTCTGCTGTGAAGGTCCAAGTTTCACAAGCATATAGAAAGATTGTAATGGCGAGTGAGTGCAATAGTCTCATTTTTGATGCCATACTGATGCTTTTGACTTTCCGGGCTTGAGCTTTGCCAGGCCAAGGGCAGCGGTTGTTTGCGCAATTCTGGCAAGGACTTCCTGTTTGAATCCTTCATCGGACACGATTACCCCATGGTATTCAGAGCTACTGCCTCAGCATTACAGTTAAGAGACTTCTGCACGGTTAGAGGCTTCTGCACCAAACTATAGTGTCTTGCATTCCATATAATTTAGTTAAGACTATAGGAATGGAACTTCACCTGCTGCACCTCTTTTTGGGACTATCTTATATGAACACAATCATAAAAGCAACACAGTCTGTTCTTGTTGTGACTGTCCATAGCCCCCCTAAGCATGACACTAACTTTTTAATTAGAGTTAAAAGATGTCCATTGCTTTGACTAATTATGACGAACACATTTTTAATTGGTGATTTATTAATTCATGGATCTTACTGCTAGGTTTGACCTTGTCCAACATGTGAAGAGTACTATATACAATTGTGGAAACATACTAGACCTAGTTTTCACTAAAGGTATATATATATATCTTGTCAGTTCATCTGTCTGATCATTCCTATTCCAATTTTTAATGCCACTGTTTTAACATCAACAGACTGCTCGGAAACGGTTTAAAAGAAGTGACGTATCCATAGCTAATTTCACTAGTCCAATTACCACTTTCTGCACCACTTCTGTATTTCAAGTTGATGACCTTGTTGATGATTTTAACAACAAACTAAGATACTCCATACAGTTGCTCCTGCACCATGGACAAAATGTTGCCAAACGTTGCCCTTGGCCAGCTGGGAAAAAAATAGCCACAAAGCTGAGTGAAGGTAACCTGACTCCGCCAGATGGGGGCGGTATTGACTTCACAGGTTCACAATACAGCCTCCATCTGGGATCGCTCAGAGAGTAGAGCTACTCCGCACAGCGGCGTGTGTGAACCAATCAGCGGCTGCTAGGGGCGGGATCTTGGCGAGACCGGATGTGACGCCAGCTACCAAACGTCATGTAGACACGTCAATATGATTGGTTGATAGACGGTGATAGACAGACGGTCCCATCCAATCACCTGCCAAGTAGCTTGAAAAAAAGGGACCGCCCCTTCATCGATTGTGCTACCGAGTTCCCAGATGGAAGTAGCCTGTGAAACAAATGTGATGCAGGCTTCTTCCATCTGGCGGAGTCAGGTTAGAGTGAAGGTGGAAGAGTAAACAAAATGTCCATCTTTGTCCACATTTTTAAAGGACAGATATTGATCTACAATAATGCTTTTTAAAAGGAGAGACAAGTCAATTTCTTAAAGATAATTACAGAAAAACAAAACAACCCCAAAGTCCTTTTCAGTAATAACAGGCTTTTAACCTACCACCCTGTTACATGTTTAAACAACCAAGCGTTGGCTCTGAAATGTAAGGATTGTGCTGCATTTTTTTAAGGAGAAACAATAAATTAATATTAGAGCTGATATTTTGAACCCTGCTTTAGCAACTCCCTGGGATCTACCTGCCCAATAGCCCACATAATACATCCTTTGAGTTCACTAGTGGAACTAATCTCCATTAGGAACATGAATTATTCTACCTGTGCTCTTGACCCTATTCCAACTATAAGCTCTTTAAAGCGGCTTCCCACTGCCTCCCCACGATACATAAAGTCTTCCCCATTATCAGGTATCTTCCCCAAACCCCTCAAAATAGCCTTGGTAAAATCTCTGCCCAATCTGGATGCTGCTGATCTTAATAATTACTGCACAGGCCCATTTCCACCCCCACCCCACCCCCCCATTCCTTGGTAATCTTCTGGAGAAGATCGTTTTTAATCAACTATATAATCACCTGAACAACAAGAACATTTTAGAAACATTTCTACTACCAACATCCAAACACCCACCAACAACAAACATCACCCACTAACCACCCCCACCAACAACTAACTACCTTCCACCACCAACTAATCAATATAAATATTTGAAAACCCCCCAAAAAGGGTATTTATTAAATATAGTACATAATATAATTAAATATTCAAATATGTTTTGACAAAGAATCAAATGTTTTATGGTCATGATTCACCAGGAGTCGTCTTAGTTCCAGGCTTAAAATAATTCATATATAAATATTTTTTCGGAAATCTCTGTGGGAAAAATGAATGGGGTTTCTATCTGTGGAACCACAAAATGGCCACCACTGCTATGCCCTATAACCAACCACCCTCCAACAACCACCCACCACCACCCAACCCGCCCGCCCACCCACTCATCAACCCCCACCCCACCCCACCCAGAGCCTCCACCATGCGGCCTCTCATCTGGGGGGAAATGGAGAAAGAAAAAGTATGTTTCCAAGATCTGCCGGATGGAAGCTGGAGGGTGGGAGGGGTGGGGGGGTCGTAGGGTCACATGCAAACGGAGACGCTGTCAGAGTCCAACCAGGAGGCGTGCACGTTGAGAGGAGCGCTGATGCAACCGCAACTCAACAAAAACAAAAAAGACGAGTGGGAAGGACAAGGAGAGGAAGAAGAGAAGAGGGGATGAAGTGATGAGGAGCAGAAGGAGGAGGAGGAGGAGGAGGAGGAGGAGGAGAGGAGGTGGTGGTTCAATCCCCAAAACGAAGAAAATAAAGACGGAGAGGAGGTGAGGAACTTGCTGGCCTGTGCAGCTCTACCCCTTTTACACAGAAACAAGAAGAGAAGAGAAGAGAAGAGAAGAGAAGAGAAGAGAAGAGAAGAGAAGAGAAGAGAAGAGAAGAGAAGAGAAGAGAAGAGAAGAGAAGAGAAGAGAAGAGAAGAGAAGAGAAGAGAAGAGAAGAGAAGAGAAGAGAAGA
Source organism: Gymnoscopelus braueri (assembly GCF_963280865.1). Lineage (NCBI taxonomy): Eukaryota > Metazoa > Chordata > Actinopteri > Myctophiformes > Myctophidae > Gymnoscopelus > Gymnoscopelus braueri. Next base: position 14,092,952 of record NC_137608.1, on the reverse strand, counting down.
GAAGAGAGAGAGGAGGGTCTTTCTTGGGCTAGTGGTGAAAAATCCATTCTCAGTGCGTGGAAGAAATCATAAATAACCAAAAACCAAAAGGTTGAAAGAAGACGTGCCACCAGGATAAGAGTTTATCTCTGGGAGAAGTGCTGTGGGCTGACTGCTGTTTGCTAACCGGGTAGCTAGCTAGCTCAGAGATTTGGTTTTGGGCGGCAGTTGCATTGACCATGCAAGTATACCTTAGGTCCTCTCCTGAAGTCATAGTTCTGCAGGTCGTGGTTTTCATAGTTCCTGTTTTTAGTCTGATGGGTAATGTGCAACAGAGAAAATAATGCAGACACAGGAAAATATTATATAGACAGTCAGAGATGAGGAGGCACAACATGTATTCCAACAAAAACTCCACTTTTTCTGCTTCAAGTTGGGACGCCAAGCGCGGCTGGGGCACGCAAACACATCAGAGAGACAGCTTGTCTGTCTGTCTGTCTGCCTGTCTGTCTCTTTGTCTTTTTGGCCTTTTATCTGTCCATCTGACTCCTTTCAACTTAGAAGTAGCCTACCATTACATAGGAACGAAAGTTAAGACATAGGAGCTAAAAATACACATCAATCCTGTCTGCATGATTGTTGGTGTTCTGTAACACTTGGGACTTGACATAGCAGGTGTTACATTCAGATTTAGCGTTCTGTAAATAAATGTAAGCTGACTTGACATAGTAGGCGTTATATTTAGATTATGCCAAAATGTATCGAAGTAGTGATGATGAATAACTTCAAATTTGTGACAACATCCAAGTAAAATGTTTATGCACCACATCTAGAAGAAAACTCCCATAAGGTTTGCTACAACTCTCATCAAATCAAAGCTTAAGACTTTTCTGTTTGCTGTTGCCTTTTTATTGAGATTTTTGATTTATTGAGTTCATTTAGTATTTTCTATTTTCTTAACTTTTTAATAGCTATTTTAAATTGTTGTCCTTTTGTGAATGTGTTTCTTTTGCACGTTGTCTTAAAATGCTGTTAATGTTTTGTTGGAAGCACTTTGAATTGCTGAAATGTGCTACAAATAGTTTTATAGTGAAAGTGTATTCTTTCTTGATTACGCCTGTTCATCTGTACGGTGAAAGGTCCCCAGGGGTGGAAAGTAACAAATTGCAAATTACTCAGTCTTTTCTTTTGTGTCGACTTTGAAGGAAATTGTTAAAGAAGCATCTATTCTATAGAGCAGTCATTAATGAACCCAGAGGATCTACTGATTGTTAATTGAAAAAAAATCGACTACCTTTTTTCACTGACGAAAAACTAAATAAAAACGAAATAAAGATTAAGCTACGATGACTAAAACTAAGACTAAATATATTGACAATTTCGTCAACAATAAAAACTAGACTAAAATGTTAGGGAGGGACGAGTGGAGAAGAGATCCAGTAGAACTAAAAGACAAGTCATTTTATGCTTGGTTACGCTCTGGTGCTGCGCTCTGAAAATAACAGATCTACAAGCTCACAACGCGTCGCAGCGCGATGCATTGTGAGCTTGTAGATCTGCTATTTTCAGCATGTAACCAAGTGTAAAATCAGCCATTACGACGCCATCAAGGCACCGCCAAAACACATTATAGTTGACCAAATCAACTGTAGATTTAGTCGACTATAATGTTATGATATTTAGTCCACTAAACCTAGACTAACAGTAAAACATTATTTCAGATGACTAAAATATGACTAAAACTAAATTAAATTTGATTCAAAAGGACTATGACTGTCATAATCAACACTTAATGCAGACGACAATTTCATGTAGTTGCAAATACACAGTGACAAAAAAACACAGGGACTATTTCTATCTATTTGATTGATTGATTGATTGAGTCGATCGTTTTTACTTGAAATGATTTTAATTAAGTAGGCTACAATTTCATCAAAGTAACACAGCTTTTACTTGAGTAAAATATTCGAGTTGCTTTCCACTCCTGACGGTCCCAGAGCGGGCTGACAGAAGCGGGTCTGGAAGCATTAGCGTGTTCCACTACACTGTTTAATGTTAATCTCATTAAATTTACACAAGACACAGTAACACTGTTAATGCTTCATAAATACCCCCCCCCTCCCCCCCTCTCTCTCTCTCTCTCTTCTCTTCTCTCTGTTTTTGACACTGTATATCTCTCACTCCCTGTCTGTTTCTCTGTAGTGTGTGTGTGTGTCTGTGTTTTGAATGTGCGTGCGTGCGTGCGTGCGACGGTCCGTGAGTGAGTGCGTGTGTGTGTGTTAGATATGTTTGCGGCTCCAGCCCTTAGCTCCCTCGTTGTGCTGTAGAGATGGAAACACAGTCTTGAAATGAGGTGGATGGACGGACAGACAGACAGACAGACAGACAGACAGACAGACAGACAGACAGACAGACAGACAGACAGACAGACAGACAGACAGACAGACAGACAGGACAGACAGACAGACAGACAGACAGACAGACAGACAGACAGACAGACAGACAGACAGACAGACAGACAGACAGAGAAACATACTGACAGACAAGAAGGTTGACAGATACACTGACAGACAGGTTTGTTGACTGACAGACTGACAGACTGACAGACAGACAGACAGACAGACAGACAGGCCAAAAGAGAAGTTGCTTTGAAAGAATACCAAAGCCAGGAGGGATGAGGGGGGGGTTAGAGTGACTGCATGGATGAGTGAACTCATGAAACAGAATCGCATAGTACACCACTGTTCAATATGCACACACACACACACACACATACAGAGAGTGTGTACGGTTGTGTCTTCTATCAAACAGACAGACAGACAGACAGTGACAGGTAGACAGGTAGACAGGCGGCTGTCTCACCTTGGTCTCTCTCTCCTCCAGCAGTGTCTCCAGTCGTTTCTGAGCAGCGCGTCCCTCGTGATATCGTCGCTGACGATCAGAATGATGTGGTTCCAACGAAACTCTCTCATCATGTCAAACCAGACCTGAGCCTGGTGGGAGTACGGAGGAACCGTACGCAAGAAGGAGAGGTGGATACTCTGCCAGTGGAGAGGAGAGGAGAGGAGAGGAGAGGAGAGGAGAGGAGAGGAGAGGAGAGGAGAGGGGAGGGGAGGGGAGGGGAGGGGAGGAGAGGAGAGGAGAGGAGAGGAGAGGAGAGGAGAGGAGAGGAGAGGAGAGGAGAGGAGAGGAGAGGAGAGGAGATAGTTAGATGGATACCAAAATGACAGGCAGGATCAGATAAAGAACAGTGAGTAATTAAAAGAGAAACCCTGTTAAGCCAGAACCAGAACCAAATATAAGTTGAGGTTTAATGGAAGAGAGTATGTTGTTATTTGAAAAAAAGAAATGTGAATGTGTTTCAATTCAATGCGTTCTCAGTTCAGCTTCATGACTTTGCTGCCACATCCTCCAGCTTTTCCTGGAAAACTTGGCAGCAAACTGTCAATGCTAATATATTTATATATTAACGCATTCATTTAAAATGCATTAATATTTTAAAACGCAATAATTAACATTTCAATCTTTTGGGCTGTCTGAGCCCCTGCAGTTCCATTTATCGTATAAACGAACAGGAAGTGAAGGATGAATGGATCTACTGTATAAGTGATGAATGTTTAGATAGATAGATTTTCTATTCTCCTAGAATAACATTCAGTATACTTAACCCATTCAGACCGGGAACGCATCTCTGTCATTTTAAGATTTCTTTGGGCGATTCAAAAAATAGCAGATATACAAGCTAATTTTTTTTGCAGATCTACAAGCTCATAGCACTATGTGCTATGAGCTTGTAGATCTGCAAAAAAAATTAAAAATCGTGGAAGATTTGTGCAAATTTTGAATATACAAAAAACATTTTCAACTCAAATCTTTGCTTCTGGGGGGTCCCTGGAACAACGTGTTTTGGGATGGGGGTCCGTGGACAAATACATCATCATTTTGGGTGGTCCTTGACATGAAAAAGGTTTTAAGCACCACTGATATTATAGCAACATACGTTTTTTCAAAAAACTGTTAGAGATTTAGAAGACATTTGTAGAATCCCCCCAGAAGCAAAGATTTGAGTTACAATTGTTCGCTTTAAAAAATATGCATATTCAAAGATTTGCACAATATTTTCACGATTTAAAAAAAATAGCAGATCTACAAGCTCATAGCGCGGCACCGATCTGCTATTTTTGAATAGCCAAAGAAATCTTCAAATGACACATAGATGCGTTCCCGGATTGAAGGAATTAAAGGAGTAGTTCACCCAAAAAATTACTTATTATCTATCAATTACACACCTCATGAAGCCTTGAATTCATGGAGATTGTTTTGTTTTTTTTGCATTCCTAAGCCAAAAATGTTATGACGACAGAGTATAGGAGACTCAAAGAGTCTCCTACTGAGCAGCCACCCGGTCATCAAATTATTGGCTTAGGAATGCGACGAAAACAAAAAAGTCTGAATTCAATGCTTGTGTGTAATTGATAGAAAATAAGTAATTTTTTGGGGGTGAACTACTCCTTTAAGTGGTCTCTTCATGTGATTGAAGATGAGAGTCATCACTATTTCTCTAACAGTGTATTAAAATCTTAATAACTTTTCTGTGTCCGTGTTTTTTCACACTAACAAATAATACTCAGGCTCTGCTCTTAATTCTACTCCTCCTCTGCTCCTTCTCCATGCTGTTCTGCTTCTATACTCCTCTTCTCCTTCTAATCTTCTCCTGCATTAGTCTCGCCAGCCAGTCAGCTGCCTCCCACAATTTTCAAATGCTTCCGTCATACAGTTTGAAATTATCTGAAAATGATCCGGGGACAAACCGGATGTGACACCTCCTCCCCCCCTTCCATTTCGTCACGTGCATTTGTCCTACTGTAAATCAAATTAGTTGAAGCTGTTTAACAGAAATGGGAATTCAAAAATATGTTTAAATACATTTTCGTGAACGGAAATGACGAAGAGATGACAACTTCCTTTCTTGGCTTTCGGGAGGTGTAGTTCCAGACTCTATATAGCATTTGGAGATTCTGGAATATAGTTGGCTGGCTATGCCAGACTATACAGTAGGGTACTCCTGCATCTTCTTCTCCTTCTACTCCTCTTCCTACCACTTCATCTCATCTCATCTCTATTCTGTCATGTTTCTGTGAGTTCACTCCAGTGGTGTAAAGTAACTAAGTGCATTTACTCAAGTACTGTACTTAAGTAAAATTTTGAGGTAGGCCTACTTTTACTTTACTCCAATTGTCTATACTTTTACTTTTTCTCCACTATCTCAGAGACATATATTGTACTTTTACTCCACTACAATTATTTCAAAACTTTAGTTACTAGTTACTTTGCAGATGTAAATTATTACATTATAAAACACACATTAACCACTTTTGCCCTATTTTATACCTAGGCTATTTGAAAATAGCCGATCTACAAGCTCACAACGTTTCGCATCGCGACGCGTTGTGAGCTTGTAGATCTGCTATTTTCAATCAGTTTAGTACTTTAACTTTTGGTACTTTAAGTAAATTTTTATACCAATACTCAAGTAGATTTTGAATTCCGAACTTTTACTTGTAACAGAGTACTTCTACATTGGAGTATTGATACTTTTACTTAAGTAAAACATTTGAGTACTTTTTTCACCACTGGTTCACTCTGACTGGGAAACACACACCTACCTGTTGTGATGACGATGATGACGATGATGATGATGATGATGATGATAATAATGATGTCAGCCATGATAGTGAATACAAGGATACAGCAGCTTCTGGTGGTGATAAGTATGATGAAGATGATGAATACTTCGTTGACCAGGGGAGCTCCAGGGGTCTGTACTGGGCCCTCTCCCTTGTTTCCCTCTACACCAAATCTCGGTGCCGCAAACAGAAGATCTACAAGCGCACAATGTTGAGCTTGTAGATCTGCTATTTTCTCAGAATGTTTATTTTCGATGAATGTTTGTCATGCCCAGAATAGGGACGCTAGGGTTCATGTGGTCAAGCCTATGACATGTAGATTAGCACGGTGATGTTCTACTGGTCACTTTTTTAATACTGAAAACCCCAAGTTAGCAGTGATTTCTCAGCATCACTGCTAACCTATAAACCTGCGACCACTAACCCTTGACCATCCTTACATCAAAGGTGCGAGCACTACTCAAACTCGTTTCAATATTGAGCTTTCTTACCGGGTGCACGGTCTGGAAAAAAAATCACTTTTATTTATATAAATTGCCATGGTATAATGCAGAGCAACACAGAGAGAACAACATACGCGTACCCTGACCACCAACCTATAATCCTTAACCACTCAAGCACAATTGACTTTGTCCTACAACAAATAAATAGCTGACCACAAGCTCACAACACGTCACAATTGTGACGGATTGTGAGCCTATAATGATATTACCCCAAAAGGATTGATGCAAGATTGAAAGTGGTTAAAGACGGGGTGCCGTGATTTTCAGTGATCCCCCCCCCCCCCCGCCTAAAACATGATCATCAGGTATTATGGTTATACTAGGAGGAAGATTTTTTTTCAAAAAAGTGTACAGAAAGTGTTAAAATTATGTTTTTATGTGGACATGCCTCCTGTTCATTAAGTATACCTGGTTCTCACCTTAGCACCTCCCACCTGAACCAGTCCCTCCGCCTCCTGTCCTAGTCCCTCCTCCTCCTCATGCCCACACCTGTTGTGTTATGATAATGAGGGGGAGGGTATATTTCTACTGCGTCATTAAAGCACTGTTTTTCTATTGGCACGTTTGAGGTTTCAGCCTCCAGGAAGAAACTCAAAATAGTCAGAGAAGACATAAAACACCATAAAAACACCACCAGGGGGCTTAATGAAGTTCTATCAACCTCATAGACACATGAAAGACAGAAAAAGTGCAAAACCATGGCACCACCTCTTTAACTAGATGTTTCAGCTGTTTGTAGTTTATGTCGTCACTACTGTGGGTGCTTCATGTAATGAGCCTCATGAAGTACCTTATCAGAGTAGATGGACATGCGTGTGGTGAGCCCCACCACAGGGATCCGATAGAAGCCCGCCGTGTAGGACACCGGCGTGGGGGTGAGATGGTCGTTGGACTGGGGTGGGTGGCTGACCAGGATGGCATAAACCTGAAGACATTACAAACCATTATTAGTTATAAACAACAACAGTGTATGAAGCTGAAAGACATAAAATTACTTTGATAAACAGCAGTGCGTGAAACTGAAAAACATCACTTTACTTTATTTATGAACAGTATTTTATCAAACTGAAAGACATTCAATTATTTTACTTGTAAACAGTAGTTTATCAAACTGAAAGACATAAAGACCCTTGTCAATTATTGTGTAGACTGCACGCACGCACACACGCATGCACGCACGCACGCACGCACGCACGCACGCACACACGCACGCACGCACACGCACACGCACGCACACACACACACACACACACACACACACACACACACACACACACACACACACACACACACACACACACACACACTGTGTTAAAGTAATTGAATGAACTAGGCGTCCATTCACTCATGCTTTTGAGCTGAACTGCCTGAAGCACAGCCCTGTGTTTGTGTGTTTGTGGTCATTTCATTTTCTCTCTCATATTCCCTAGCTCCCTCTCCCTCTGGTCAGATATACATCATCATCCACTGGCATGATAATCCCTCTATCCTGACACAGAGAGAGAGAGAGAGAGAGAGAAAATCTCTTCTCCATCTC